>NC_030831.1:1826133-2159133 GCF_001704415.2 Capra hircus | reverse complement strand
CTTGGGTAAACACACACACGGTAACAAACCCTCCATAGGAAAGCCGCCCTGCTGACAGTTGCCCTACAGGGATACAGATATAGTGTGGCTCTTAGCTGTAAGCTGTCGGGGTGTGGTTCTGCCCTCAGCTCGTTACTTAGTGAAAACCTCCTGAAAGGAGCAGTGAAACAGAATATCCAGAGAGCATGCATTTTGTGCGGCACAGAAACAGCCTTCCTGCCTTAGGCAGGACAGCGGGTGTGCTCCGAGCTATTTGTAGGTGTAATTGCGTCTAGATGGTTATTGAATCATCAGGACCGCATCCCATACACTAGTGGGTAACAGACGGATAGCAGACGATCCTTGACGTCCAGGAGCAGGGTGCTGGTCTGCTGTGTCGTGCACGCGGCAGCCTCAGTCTGGAAGCCTGCTGCCCTGGAAACCCTGCGGTCAGCTTTGTACCTGAGCTGTTTGAAGGTGTTAAGTGGACCAGGCCCACTCAGAGAATCATCACGTTGGGTCACCGCAGTCACAGGCCAGGAGGCTGAAGCCCAGGGAGGTGGCCTTTTGCATGGGTCATGGCCCCTTCTGACCATCATGTGGTCAGAATAAACATGAGTGTAACTCCCATCTCTGGTGCCCTGACCGCCCTTGCTCCGACCTCGTCCTGAAGTCCGAGCACGTCCTCTCCCATCTCTGCTGGGCTCCCTGGCTTCAGCCCGCCTCTTGGACAAACGTCCTCTCCGAGTCAGTCAGCTACCCCGCGTCTCTTCTGGAAGACTTGCTATCTTAAGCCTCATGTTCTGGGGCGCTGTGGGCTGTGACATTCGGGTTCTAACTCACAGGAAGTAAGAGCAAAGTCATGGCATACCATAAGAACATTCCTGCAGGGCGGGAGTCCAAGCTTCTCCTGTGAAAGGACCTGTGGGTCCACCACGGTTTCCTGGTGGGGGAATCCGGGCTCCATGGTGTGAGGCTGGAGGGAAAATAAGCACCTTCCTTCTCTCTCTCCTACCCCTCCACCCTGCCTCCCAGAATTCATGGATCCCAGTGGGATCACTTCTCTCCAGGGGCAAAGCAGACAGGGGACCACTGGGCCACGCTTTTAGCTCCTTTAGGGGTGTGACTGCAAAGTGAAGGTCAGCACCCAGAGCAGGTTTAGGACACACTTGATTCTGTGAAAATGTACAGGAAATTCCCTCTGTCAGTGTATGAGCTAGGATGCTGGGCCCCTGCCTGTTGTGACCAGCGCCTCTGCTTCCTTCCCTTCTCCCCTGTTGTGACCAGCGCCTCTGCTTCCTTCCCTTCTCCCCTGTTGTAATCAGCGCCTCTGCTTCCTTCCCTTCTCCTAGACCGCACAGACGGTGCTGGTGGTGGTGGTGGTCTTCGGGGTCTCCTGGCTGCCCCACCACGTCATCCATCTCTGGGCTGAGTTTGGGGTGTTCCCGCTGACCCCCGCCTCCTTCTTCTTCAGGATCACTGCCCACTGCCTGGCCTACAGCAACTCCTCCGTGAACCCCATCATTTACGCCTTTCTCTCCGAAAACTTCAGGAAGGCTTATAAGCAAGTGTTCAAGTGCCAAGCCCGCAAGGAGTCACCTCTTAATGACACTAAAGAAAATAAAAGTCGACTAGACACCCCACCATCAACCAATTGTACTCACGTGTGAAAAAAGAGTATTATTTCAAAATGTGGTATTTGGATGCACATGGACCAGACACAGAGAAATACATTGGGGTGTTAAGCAAGGCAGTAACTTGCTGTCTTAACAACAATTCATATTATATTGATTGAATTCCACTTGTGTTTAAAAAGTACTTTGATCTGCCTGGAAAATCCCTAGGTCTCCTGAAGGCCATTTCTAAATTTTATTTCTAAATTCTATTCCATAAGCAAAAAAGAGTAATATAGTTTTATACATCTTAAGAAATGAAAGTTTCTCAAGAAACTTTATTTAAAGACTGTAAAGGGTCTATAATCGGACTCTCTAGATCTGTATTCTTTGTAGGATAAGGAAGAAGGGCCTATCAAGGTGGTCAGGAATATTTGTGGTCTACATTGTTTTGAAACAGATGTAATTAGAAAACACATGCTTTTGTTCTAATTTTAAGATCAGTGGTAAAGCTGAAACCATATGTGTTTCAGATACGATTGTGGATACTTGATCCTGAGTTTTATTTTTGTGGCCGTTTGTATTAAGACATATCCATCTGATGGAAATAAGCTTATTTGCACATTTGCTGCGTCTGCTCCCAGCTGTAAACAGTGCATGGGGCTTCTGCAACGTGCTGTGTCCGTCTGCAGTCATGAGGTCATAAGCTTATCTCAGGCAGTCAGCAGCATGACCCTGGGGCGTCAGCCATCAGGATATCAGTGAAAAACTATGCTGTGAACTTAGTCTTCGTTGGGATGACCAAAAAAATCAGGGAAAACCACCACCTGTGACTATTCTCATGGTGGAAGCTGTGAATGAGTTTCTGAGAATGAAACTGGACATTAAAAGTTTACATATCGACACACACATATATGTATTTTCAGGTATTAGTTATGCCTTGAGTGGAATCTACTCAAAAGGAGAATTTTTAAAATGTCAGTGAAAATGATGTACAGAAAATAATTTCTATGAATTCAGAATAATTTCTCTGAATTATAAGCCACATGAGACAATGGTCACGCCATGTGAGGAAAGTTAGTAAGTGTAGTAAAATGTCTGGTTCAGATAAACTTTGAAAAAATAATCTAATGGTTGGACATAGCTGGGCATATCATGTACAAACAAATGCTTTTTTCATCAAATTTGTAACGATGTCTAATGCATATTTATCCCAAACATTGATCCCTCTAGAAATGTTAATCTGGGGTTCAAATCATCATAACTTAGTTTCAAATGTAGTTTTCTGTGACAGTTTCATATTTAATAATGAGAAAATGGTATGAAAAGATGAAATGATTCTATATTAGTAAATAATTTTCAGACTGCAAGACTGATGTATTTTAGGATGATACAAAAGCAAGAAAAATTTTTTAAAGGAATTTTGTGTAATGCATACCTGAGTCATATGAGGACTTCAAGTGAAATATCAAATTTTGGATCAAAAAGATCAACTCAGTGTAAGTCTGCATGTTAGCTTCTATAGTTTGTGAATTTATTTTATTAACTATATTCTTCCAGCTAACCGTATTTACATTTACCAAGTTATAAATAGTTCTCTGGACAGAAGAGGAGAAAATTGTCAGAGGATGGGAAATCATGACTTTTCATGTTTGATGGCCAGGGGAAAAATTGTACATACACCTATGTGAGTATTTTTAAGAACAATGTAATTCCTTTGCAGGGAAAAATTTTTGCACTTTATTCAAATATCTCAGCAGAAACATTTCTGATGACGATACCGCATGTGTTTTGTGAAACTTGAAGCTGCCATTGCAAACGCCAGGACAGCTTCTGTGTGTGTGGATTCACACAGCTGCACAAAGAGGTCCTGCTTGGACTCGCTCGGGCGGCAGCGGCTCCCCGCACCGCGGCTGCTCTCTTCTGATTCCCACGCACACAAGTGAAGGTTTGGAACAGACACAGTAGCCGCTGCTGCCCTATTCAGGGAAGTGCTAAGATGGGTTTGGACATGATGTACTTGCCCTTGTCATGCCTTGGTCCCTTCCGGATGCTGTCATCTCCGACTTGCAGAACCCAGAGCGCTGGGTATAAATGCGGATTGCTTCATCTCACAGGCAGGTGGGCTCTTCCCCCGTCCAGCGTCATTCTAATCAATTCCTCCTGTTGAGAGTTTACGTTGTCTCCTTCTCAATGAGTTGCGGTGGTAACGGAGGTCTGCAAAGATGTAAACCTGCATACAGTTTCCTGAGTGAGGGCTTCCAGAAGAACTTGTATTGTATCTGCAGGCCAAGTACTTCCTGAGGCACTCTTGTAATCATGTGTAATTAATGGGGACCCATCCAGAGGCCCCATCCCTTCTTCACTGAGTAACCCAGACCCCTCCCACACACACACTCTCTTTCCCCCCGCTACTAGCAGCCAAGCTAAAGGAGATACACCTGCCCCTCTCCGCCCCATGTGCCTTTGAAGTCCGGATGCTGGGAAAACCTCGTTTTTCTGTGAACTTCAAAGAAAAATGATGCTTTCTCCTTAGACTTGGCTGCCTCAGTGGCCCAAGGCAGTTGTTATTTTTCTGGGCCTTTTGCTTTCTCCTGGGGAGATGGCTCTGGAATATTTAAATAGCGGGCATATTGGCTGTTTCATATGCATAGACCGCTATTTCGGTTCCTTGCTGATGAATATGGGGACGCGGTTGAGGAGCTGGTCTTGTCCTGTCTCCTCAGGAGTTGCTGAGACAGAGTCTCTCTCCTGCTCTGACCATGCATGTGCTCAGCAGTGCGGGGGTTGAGCCCATTTCTGAGTATCTTAGGGAAATCCTTTTGCTGTAAATGGAACTGGGGGTTAAACCGTCATCCCCCTCTCCTCTGCATCTCCAAGCCCTGTGTGCTCACATCCTACCTTGCTCCGATCCAGAGTTCCTCACTCTGACATAAACCACAGTAAAATTCCTCCGATGCCCCAGGCATATCTGCGGAGAGATGTCTGAACTGCGTGACTCAGGCAAGGCTAAAAGCTTCTTGTGACTCAACTTCAAATTGTGATCCTGAGAATAATTGCATTTGCTCGTTGTCTCAGATACATTGAGATGGTGCAGAAATAATTCCTAGACGTTAACTGATACCCAGGGTCAGGTTCTGGGCAGGAGAGGATCCCTTCTCTTTCCATAGATGCCATATGATCCCCAGTGCTTATGCTTGAAGCAGCCTTACATCAAGGAAAGCAATGTATTATATAGCTTTGTCGTTCTTGCTGAATAATTTATTAAATGTGTATAAGAACCACATAGTCAGGTAAACTGAATCAAGAGATCAAAGTGGCTGCTTCTGGAAACTTACCTAAAATCTGTCAATTTCCAGCTCCACTGATTGCAAATATCTTCCTGACTTTAAATTTATAAGTGATTTTCTCTGTAACCTATTTGTCAAGCAGATGTCAATGACTTGTTTATCTAAGGATGTGCTGATTTAAAAAAGTTTCCACATAGTTAGAGCAGGTAGCCTAAAATGCTGATGGTGACTTGTTATCTTGGAAGGAAAAAAACTGCAAAAGGGATTTAATTTATGCTGTATTTTAAATTTTTCCTTTTTGAAAGTGGAAAATTAAGCCTCCAGAACCACGTAAAAAGCTTCCGCGTCCCTGGTGTGGGCTGGGTATATGTCAGGCAGGCGTGTGCAGGGGAGCGTGCCGGGCGTTGTCTGCGTAGCTCAGGGGCCTCTGTTTTCTTGTGAGAGGACCTCGTGGCTCTGATGGTGCTTTCTTTTCCTCTGTGGGTGTGAGTGGCCGGTGCACGCACTCCGCCCTGTGAACCTGGGACTCGGCCATGGGCAGGTCTGCTCGTGTGGTGAGCTCTCCAGGAATGGCAGCAGGCCTGGGCACGGCCCCTCTGCTGGGTCCTGCGCTCACGGTCAGGGTCCTCCCACAGCTGTTCCCAGGCCTTGGAGATCCGGGTTCTGTCCCGGAGGCAGCAGGGGTGGTGGGGACGCCTCAGTGATGGGGAGTGGAGGGGGAAGGTGGCGGGTGACCTCTCCACTTCTGTGTACGTGGTGAAATACCCTTGGTCAGACTTTCTCTCTGGGTTGTGAGTGCTGGCTAAGTTTGCTGTATTCACAGAATTGTGCGGGGAGCCAGTTTTGTAGCTAAAGGTTTTGGTGTCACTTTGGGGTAGAAAGCCTCATCCTTTTTGGTCTCTTTTAAATTGAAGTGCAGTTGGTTTACAATATTGTGTTAGTTTCTGGTGTACAACAATGTGACTCAGTCATACATATATAATACAAATTCTTTTTCAGGTTCTTTTCCATTATGGTTTATTATAAGATATTGAATAGAATTCCCTATGATGTACAGCAGGCCCTTATTGTGTGTGTATCTGTTAATCCCAAACTCCCAATTTATCCCTTCTGCCCCTTCCCCTTTGGTAACCGTAGTTTTTTTTTTTTTTTTTAAATTGGAGGACAATTTCTCTACAATATTGTGCTGGCTTCTGTCACACAATAAGTTTGTTTCATATGTCTGTGAGTCTGTTTTTGTTTTGTAAGTTCATTTGAATCATTTCTTTTTAGATTTTGCACATAAGGGCTGTCATATATTTCTCCTTCTCTGACTTCACTCAGTATGACAGTCTCCAGATCTATGCATATGGCTGCAAATGGCATTTTTTCATCTTTTTTTTTTTTTAATGACTGAGCAGTATCCCATCGTATATGTGTACCACAACTTCTTTATCCATTCATCTGTCGAAGGACGTTTAGGTTTCTTTCATGTCCTGGCTGTTCTGAATAATGCTGCTGTGAACACTGGGGTGCATGGATCTTTTTGAATTACGAGTTTTCCCTGGATTTACACCTGGAGTGGGATTGCTGGCTTGTATGCAAGTCTCATTCTTTTTTGCTGGGGAATAGTTTTCTGAGAATCTCAAGAAATGGGGGGCTGTGCCCCCAGTTCTCAACATTTTAGAGAAGCCACCAGCCGCTGGCTGCTGGAATCGATGGGGACTGGAATTTACCTCTTGGACTGTTAGGTAGTGGGGATCAGCAAGGCGACCCGGGGTTTGGGGGGAGCTGTGCAGCCTGCTGTCGGTATTCTTCAGGACACCGTGTTCTGCAGAACCTTATTTCAGAAGACGGGGTGTTGCCTATTGAAATGAGAACTCTTTATGTGTTTTGAAGACCACTGCGGATCCATCAGGCTTGTTTTCTCCCTTCAGCTCGCTTCTTTGGGGCGGTCATGCTAACCTGCCTTGCGGTGAGTGGAAATGCGGGAGTCCGGCCGCTGGCGCTGGTGGAGAGTGAGCTCAGCCCTCTGTGAGCGTGTCCTTCACGCCTTTCAGCGTCAGAGCCAGCGAAGGGCCGACCTCTGGCCCCGCGGGGCTGACCAGCAAAGGAAGCCCGGCTCGTCACGCCTGGGCGTAAGCGGAGGACTCCAGGAAAGCGCCGCGTCCCTGTCTCTGTGTGGGGTGAGGGGAGCAGGGGGAGCTTGGGATGCAGCCGATGGTGCCAGGCCCTGGAGGAATGCGGGACTGGTGAGGAGACCCCGCGGAGCCCGCTTCTCCAGTCCTGGGGAGTCCGCCGGCTTTCAGGGCCCTGGCTGAGCCTGGGAGCCTGGGGCCCCTGGGGAGCTGCCCCCGGCACCCCTCCCAGTTCGCCCGGAGGGGCTCCGCTTTTGTCTGCCTTCCGCTCTCCACACAAAACTTCACTGGGAACTAGAGAACTCTCATGGAAGGCCCGTCCCACCCGCTGGCTAGGTTGACTGTCTGACACGCTGTCATTCCCTGCCTCCGTGACTCAGACGTGTCCTTTCTCGTTCTCCCTGGTTTCCTTGAAGTCACGCATCATTTCTATGCTCAGGATCTTCGGAATTCGGTCATCTCTGAGGGGTGCATGTGTGGTCTGGGCCCTACCCCCATCTTCACTTCTTTCTTTTTTGCTGGTCTGATGACTCTTTCCTGGTTCCCTGGCCAACAGTCCTCCCTTTAACAGTGAACTGTCAGAAATGCAAGCAGGGAGAGCTCATCACTTTTCTAGGGAGCGCGAGTGAGCAATTTCTGCACAGAACGAAATGCGGGGGAGCGGGTCTGCGAGCATGGTCCGCCTGGGGGCCCTCTTGGGGGCTGCCCCTAAGTAAGTTCGTCCCCTCGGAGTGGCCCTGGTCACCTCTGAGAGGCTGACTCAATGGATGGTGGGAGGACTCCTGCTGTCTGCCCGAGGCTGCAGCGGGTCCCCTGGACTCACTCTATCAGGCTCCTCCCCGACCCGCTGCAGCGGCCAAGCGCATCCATCTGTCTAAGGATATACCACCATCCTCGGACTAGAGCTTCCCAGTCTGTCAGGAGTGAAGATGAAACGTTGCTGCAACTTTGGGGCGCAGAATGACCAGAATGCAAACAGGTGTCTTGTCCTTCAGCACTGAGGGTTGCTTTTGTTGGGCTTAGTCACTCAGTCATGTCAGACTCTTTGTGACACCATGGACTGTAGCCCACCAGGCTCCCCTGTCCACAGGATTTCCCAGGCAAGAATCCTGGAGCGGGTTGCCGTTTCCTTCTCCAGGGCTCCTCCTGACCCAGAGATCAAGCCCATGTCATCTGTGTCTCATGCGCTGCAGGCAGATTGTTTGTCCTCTGAGTCATCAGGGAAGCCCAGGTAAACAAGATTTCCACTTAGAAACAACACAGATCCAAGAAGGAAGAAGAGGATGGGGATCATGCTGATTTCCAGTGGAAATCTCCTCATCTTGTTGAAGGGGAAGAAGAATAAGGATGCGGTTTGGGTACAGTTTGTCGGGGTCACCAAGCTTTGACTAGGAGAAAATCTTGCTTTTAATGGAAAGTATGTCATTTTTCTTCTGAAGAGACCAGAGCTGGTATGTGGATGTAGCTGAAAATCAACGTCAGTGCTGCAGCTCAGGTCAGTGAATATGAAATGAGACCAGGGGTGTCGCAGGCATCCTGCGCTGCTGTCTTCGGAGCCTCGAGGGGCCTCACAGAGACACTTGCGCTAGGAGACACTTAGTAAGTGAGCACACTCCTGCGTTTTTGATGTTTTCAAAATAGGTCTGAAAGTGAAAGTGAAGATGCTCAGTCATTTCCAACTCTTTGCTACCCCATGGACTGTAGCCTACCAGGCTCCTCCGTCCGTGGGATTTCCTATGCAAGAGTACTGGAGTGGGTGGCCATTTCCTTCTCCAGGGGATCTTCCTGACCCAGGGGTCAAACCTAGGTCTCCTGCACTGTAGGCAGATGCTTTACCATCTGAGCCACCAGGGAAGTCAAATAGGTCTGCCATGGATAAAGAGTGAAACTTCATACTTCTCTCAAAGTAAAATCTGATTATAATTTAGGAATATTTATGAGCCGGGAAGGGATACATCAGTGTTCCTTTCCATATGCTGGTTTTCCAAGAATCTTGGTTTCCTGCCACGTATCTTATAATGACTGAGGATCTGACAATGGGGGTAGAAATGCAGAGATCCCTTGAATATCAGTGACCACATGTCTCACTCTCTCATCTGACCTCTGCCCAAGTCAGGAAGAGGGTTGTGAAGTGTTCCAGAAAAGATGCTGCACGTTAGGGGACTGGAGGTTTGGTTGAATTCTGCTGGTAAATTGCTGTCTGCTGGGAAACCCTGTCTTTGGTGCCCTGACGTCAAAGAAGAATTTGGTTGAGTGAGTCCCAGGTCTTCCCTGGTGGTTCAGAGGGTAAAGAATCTGCCTGCCATGCAGGAAACCTGGGTTTGACCCCTGGGTCGGGAAGATCCCCTGAAGAAGGGAATGGCTACCCTCTCCAGTATTCTTGCCTGGAGAACCCCACGGACAGAGGAGCCTGGCGGGTACAGCCCATGGGGTTGCACAGAGCTGGACACGCCATAGGTACGAATGGTGAATAAACCCCAGACTGACTGCATATTTGAGTGAGTGGGGGAGAGCCACAGAGTCCTGATGTTCTGCCCTCAGATTTGAGCAGTGGTTCTCAAATGTCACTGAGCATCCGATCGCCTGGAGTTTCTTAAAACTCAGCTTATGTGGCTTCCCCTCCATGTCTGATTCAGTAGATTCAAGGTGGGGTCCCCAATTTACACGTCTACAAAGCTCTTTGCTAACATTGATGCTGCTGGGCTAGGGAACACATTTTCAGAACTACCATCTGATTTAATGGTTTTAGAGATGGAGCCTAGACATTTTTGTTTAATGCTCCCTGGTGTCCGAAGGTGTTGTGAGCCATCAGGTTGATACATGTCTAAATTTCTGTTGTTCTGTGGAAAAACAAAAACAAAAACAAAAAATTGCTTCAGTGGGACCTAAATCATTTAAATTTTTTTGCTTACATTGAAGAAGTTCATAAAATATCTGTTCAACTCTTACATGAGCACAGCTACAGAAATGTGTCAGCTTTCAGGAGCATGGAGTTTATTAACTTACGTGTAGGAGTTTCAGAGGTTATCATTTTTCTTCTAGAGAATAAAAGAAAATAACTTGGTGGAAAGGAGCACCTATACTTTGTGTTGTTCTCCTATACTATAGACAGATAAATACAGGGTTCAAAACTCATTACATGTGAATTTTTGAACTTACTCTTTAAATGTGTGCATGTCTGTGTGGTTGCTAATTTTTAACATTATTATCTCTAAGAGATAAATGTAACTTATACTGTGCTTAAAGTTTTTCAACTAAATATCGCCTGATAACTTAATAATATGGATGAGGAAGAAAATCTTTGTATATTGTATTTTTATTTTACCAATGCGATTGTTTACACTCTGCTATATAAATAATGCTGACCGAGGATCTTCTTATACCAGGTGATGTTACAGCTCTTCTCGAAAGTTTGTTTCTCCAAAATTTGTGTCACCATCCATAAATGTAGCATGACCATTATATATACACATAGCATGAATAAAGTTGCAAAGCCAACCACCCCAAGTTAAGAGGTGACGTTAACTTACTTTGTAGCAAATGTAGTCACTCTGAACACCCTACTTTTGTGTTCTCCATGAAATCTAGCTGGAATCTAGGATTTGGATCACTTTTCAAAAGTGAAAATAAAATTGGTTCCTCAAAGTGTTCTTATCTATGAGTATGCTAGTTTCAGTAAAGCATAGTTGCAGCATTTTGTAAAGTACTCATCTACATATAGGAACACAGTGCCAAGTTATTGCGTTAAATTAGTTTCATTCGCGTTGGGAGCTGTCATGTGAAATGTGGATGGATCACGTCGGTGAAAAGTTGGTACCTGTGTTCACAGAGGTTTCCCTTCCTCATCCCTTTTCTTCCTCCTTCTCCTCCTGCTTCCTTTCCTCTTTCTCTATTTAAAAAAAGAATACATGTCTACTGGTTTTATGAAAATGTCACAAAATTAGTACAAGAAATTAGGAGAAAGAAAGCATTCATCCAAAGTTTTATTACCAAAAAAGAGCCATTGCCAACATCTGAATATCAGTCTAGAGCTCTCTCCAAAGAATATAATTAAATATAGACAAAAGGGATGGAGGGAGGGAGAAGGAATTTTAGAAAAATTGGATCATACTATGCATATTATTTGTGAATTCCCCAGTGGCTCAGCAGTAAAGAATCTGCCTGCAATGCAGGAGACAGAGTAGGCATGGATCTGATCTCTGGGTCAGGAAGATACCCTGGAGTAGGAAATGGCACCTCACTCCAGTACTCTTGCCTGGAAAATTCCATGGACGGAGGAGCCAGGTGGGCTACATTCATGGGGCTGCAAAGAGACACGACTGAGTGACTGAACAGGTATAGGTGATGTTCAATGATACAGTAAAAAAAAAAAGTCACTTAAAAATGTAAAAAATCTCCAGTGCTAGAGATAGCCTGCAGATACATAAGCAGCTGTCTTCTTGTTGCGCCTCCACATGGCAGCGGGGGAAACTCTCTGGAGCCTCCTTTATAAGATGCTGATCCCTTTCCCCAGAGCTCTGCCGTCGCGGCCCAATCACCGCCCACCTCCAAGCACCATCACACTGTGGATTAGGCTTCAACAAATTAATCTGGAGGTAGGGGCAGCATCCCCCTTGATGATCAGAGTCTGTCCTCCCAGTTTCACACTCACACCCTTGTAGTCACTCCTGATGCAGTCTGCCTGCCCATCCACCCTGTGTCCCCAGGCTCGAGGGCCAGTGCGGCGCCTGGGGGAGTTTAGAACCCTCTCTGCTTACCAGCACACTCAGGTGTGTCGATGGGGTGAGGGAGAAGGGAATCTCCACCTGCAGACCTACCCTTAACACCTACAGCCTCTCTTGTGTTGTTGGTAGGTTTTGGATGGATTTGGGGGGATATGCCCCTTTCTTTCTTCCTGGCCCATCAGTAAGCATGACCATGGGGCGCCCAGAGGCGGTGAGGAGGATATGGTGTTTCTGAGGCCTTTTCAGCCCAGGTGCCTCCCTCTTGTTCAGAAATGTGTGCATCTACCAAATGAGCTGCATCTGTGAGACCCGTGATCCCGCCTTTGTGAGGGACAGGCCAGAGGCGCTGTGTTCACAGACAGTCCTGTGGGGGTGCTTAGCTTCTGCCACGGGGAGTACAGTGAAGGCGTGGAGGTGTGAGTCACTCAGCCGTGTCCCACTGTCTGCGACCGTGTGGACTGTGGCCCACCAGGCTCCTCTGTCCATGGGATTCTCCAGGCATGAAAGCTGGAGTACGATGCCGTGCCCTCCTCCAGGGGATCATCCCGATTCATGGGTCAAATCCAGGTCTCCTGCATTGCAAGCAGATATTTTACCGTCTGAACTACCAGGGGAGCCCCGAGGATTACAGTACCAAGTTGTAAAGTTCCCATATAAGAGACTTAAACCGGCGCACTTGAAGCTGCTCCCTGTCTTTGATGCTGTTATGTGGAATGCGATTTGAGCATATTTGACTATTTGGGGCTGGCTGTGAGAAGAGATGCTTGTACGCTCTTGAAATCAGGGCATTCACACACAACAAAAGGCTCTCTACCCTCTGAAACCTAACTTAATCACAGCATGCAGATCAGAGTCTCTTGCTGCTGCTGGTGCTAAGTTGCTTCAGTCGTGTCCGACTCTGTGCAACCCCATAGACGGCAGCCTACCAGGCTCCTCCATCCCTGGGATTCTCCAGGCAAGAACGCTGGAGGGGGTTGCCATTTCCTTCTCCAAAGCATGAAAGTGAAAAGGGAAAGTGAAGTCGCTCAGTCGTGTCTGACTCTTAGTGACCCCATGGACTGCAGCCCACCAGGCTCCTCCGTCCATGGATTTTCCAGGAAAGAGTACTTACCGAGACATAATTCTTAAAGAGTGTCTCTTAGGAAATTGCCTCATTCAGAGACGTGGAAAGAAAATGAATAAAATTCCAAGAATTTGTTTCTAGAGAGACTACACTCTAATATAGAATATTGGCAGATGAAGGATCATAGTCTCAAGTTACACTATTTGAATAATTGCCAAACATTTGAATATGCTGCAGTGACTCGTACTGAATGTATAATGTATTGTTGTTTGTCTCTTTTACTAGAAAGTGTTTCTTAATCATGAATTCAGAAAGATTAAACTATCTTAATCAATCATAGTTTGTGGTCCAAACGCAGATATTGATCTTCTTTCTCATTCAGTTAACGCACAAACGGTTTTGCACAGCATTTGTGTCTAACTCACAGTGTTGTTGTTGCTCAGTTGTTGAGTGGTGTCCCAACTCTCTGCGACCCCATGGACTGCAGCGTGCCAGTCAGCCCTGTCCTTCACTATCTCCCAGAGTTTGCTCAAACTCATGTCCGTTGAGTCGATGATGTCATCCATCCATCTCGTTCTCTGTCGCCCCCTTCTCCTCCTGCCCTCAATCTTTCCCTGCATTGGGGTCTTTTCCAATGAGTCAGCTCTGCACATCAGGTGGCCAAAGTCTTGGAGTTTCAGCTTCAGCATCAGTCCTTCCAATGAATATCCAGGGTTTATTTCCTTTAGGATTGAATGATTTGGGGTACTCTTTCTGCCCCTTCTGTTGTCTATGTCAGAAGCTTTCTCTATACTTTTTATACTTTAATAGAACTCTATTACACACACACACACACACACACACACACACACACACACACACACAAAGAATTGAGTGGTTTGGTCTCCTTGCAGTCCAATAGTTCATTTGGAGGATTCTGAAGGCATGATTGTGTGATGAGGGAAACACACACGAGCAGGAGATTTCCAGGCTTCATGAGCAACTCTAATGTACTGACGGATAACTGGACCACTAGGCAGCCTGCGATGCAGCGGGGCAGCGTGGACGTGCCCTCGAGTAGGTGGGTCTCTCATCTCAGCGAGGGCCCAGAGAGCTTTTCATTCTGTGGATTGTATCCATCCATGTTTACAGCATTGAAAATTAAGACAGAAAAATTTGAATATCTATATCAGTTTATTAAAATAATAGTAATTAACTCATTGCATGTTTTAACCCAGATAACCACGTTTGTAAAAAAATGCGCGTATAGATATGTATACTGTCGTGAGGGGAGTGGGCTTGTGTTACGTTCCTTTTCCCTGGTGGCCCCAGTGGGGCTGGATGTCATGGCCATTACTGGTGCTGGGAGCCTGTGGTTTCACCTGCCATCCTGGCACTCCATCAGCACAAACATCAATACACTGGAAAAGGCAGATTCCATCCTGGTATTAGTGTGAAAGCGCTTCTGATCCCTGCAGGCTGCCTGCTCACAAGCGCAGGCCTGGAGTTCAGGGGGAGGATCTGGGTAGGGACCTGGACTCAGGAGTCATCACTGGCGGGTTTGACGAGAGACCCAGAAAATCACGGATAAACATCCGAGAGGCCACCCTGCGGAGGGCAGGCTGGGAGGAGGTGGCCCCGCGGAACCCTTGTAAAGGAGGGCCAGGCCATGAAGAGGATCAGAGGAAAAGGTCACAGATAAAACAGTTTCTAAACGGTGGAGAGAAAACCCCTACTTGTGGTGCAAAAGAAGTTACATAAAACCCAGCTCTCGAAGTGGCTTTCGGGTTTTCCACTGAGGACCGTGTCAGTGGGATTAGCCAGAGTAGCTTTAGCAGGGAGTGAAGATATCCAAGTTCAGAAAAACAATAGAAGATGACAACGTGACACTGTTAATATATTCTCAGTGAAGCCGAATTACAATTTATCATCTTACAGTTTCCAAGTTCAGCTTTCAAAATGCCTCAGTTTTCTGGGTCCCACGTTCACTGCATTTGAGGAGACAAACCCTGTCCCCGACCCTCCACACTTCCTTTCTGTTTGCTAGAAACAACGATGGCAGCCTACACACATGCATGTATTAGAATTTACTTGCTGATTATCACTTTTCCAAGTACTTAGCAGCTTGAGCAATATAGATATATTATCTTACTTTTCTGTAGGTCAGAAGCCCTACACAGCTTTCACTGGACTAAAATCAAAGTGTCAGTGGGGCGGCATTTCTCTCTGAAGCCTCTCAAAGAGAATCCATCTTCTTGCTTTTTCCGAATTCTAGAGGTGTGACGCTATTAATTTTGACCGTTCTTTCCAAAAGAGGTTCAGTGTGTTGCTGCCCAAACTTGGGTCCCAACAGCAGAGCCAGTCTAGTGACACCAGGTTGTTATTAAGAAAAGTACAGTATTTACTGGGCTTCCCAGGTGACACTGGTGATAAAGAACCCAGCCATCAGTGGAGGAGACTCGGGTTCCATTCCTGGGTTGGGAAGATCCCCCGGAGGAGGGCATGGCAGCCCTCTCTAGTATTCTTGCCTGGAGAATCCCATGATCAGAGGAGCCTGGTTGGACACCACTGAAGTGACTTAGCACGCACACATAGTATTTATTACAAGTCACCAAGGAAGGAAAATGGGCAACACATGTTCAAAAGATCTGAACTCCCTGATGGCCTTGACTGAAGGGTTCAGTTGGTTGCAGAGTGACTGAGCAGCTCACACGATTCCCTGACTGATGGGGAGGTAACAGTGTAGTGTGTCCAGAATCTGTCATCAACCCTCTGTTTCCAGCCGGTCTGGGATCCACGTGCTGGTGGGCAGCAGGCAGTTATTTTTTCCACCTGCTGGGGGTTTTACTGTCTACAAAACAGCTCAAGGACATGGCTCAGGATAATGTCTGCAGCCCTTGAGGAGGAACTGAAGGCCCTTGTCTTTGTTTTCGGGCTAAACTGTTATTACTTTATCTTGCTTGGCTGCTTTCCTTTGTTTCTGCATTTTCTTACTTGATTAAATTTGCTCTTTGGAACTCGGGGAAGGCCTCTGACACTAAGGCTTTTCTACAAACAAGAGGAGGGGGGACAGGCTGGGGTCCCAGCAGGCGTGGGTGGAACACAGAGGGAAAGTGGCAGCAGCGGATGCTCTGAGCTGGGGATTCACAGGGAGGAGGTGACGGGTAAGAGCCGGCCTGCAGGTGCCCAGCGTTAACCCAGAAAGAGGTGGACAGCTCTGCTGCCAGGAAGCGTGGGTGAGCACATGACCCCGGCAGGGACTCACCACAGGCGGACGCTGTCCTTAGAGTAACGCCCGTTTTCCACCCCAACAAAACCCTGCACTTTGCAAACGGGGTTTCTCTGCCTGAGAAGATCTTAAAATGCAATTTCCTGTGAAGGACATTCTGCAGGGAAAAACCATAGAAACTTGTCTGGTTTTTTGTTTGTTTAATGTTCTTTTTCTTGTTCTGTTCTTTCCTTGATTGTCACTAGACATTTTTAACTATTTTTGAAAAAATGATTTCAAAACAAGTCAGAAGCCTTGCACACGTGGTTCATAACACTTCATCGTGCCAAGCGCACATTCAAGGTCTCCTGTCTCTGCCTTTATTCTGACGTTCACCCGTGGCCACATTTAATACCTGCACAGTAAGAGCAGGACGTGAGGCTGGGCTGGCCTTCAGTCCTGCTGACCTGGACGCTGCAACGTGCACAGCGTCCACTTGACCCTCTTCTGCGGGACAGGCAGCGCAGCACGATGGAGACGGCGGCCACGAGGCCCTTCCCTGGGGGAGGCCATGAGGCTCACAGGAGCCAGAGGACATGGCGAGCATGTTGCCAGTGACGAATGCCTCGAATGCTAGCTACTGTCCCTGTCAGCGTCTCCATCATCACAGCTGTGGTGAAGCCTACACACCCCGAGGCAGGGGACCTGTAATTCACGTCTGAATTCTCTTAGGACACAAACCTGTCTTCTTGATCTTTGCAATTTCGTGGGGCTCAGTAAGTGTTCACAGGGGCAACACACTTCCTCTCACTGCCCAGCTCTGCATGCTTCAATCGCATATCACACACACACACCCCACACACACCCCAGACACACCCCCCACACACACCCCAGACACACCCCCCACACACCCCCCACACACACCCCACACACACACCCCATGCACACCCCACACACAACCCCCCCCACACTCCCCCCACACACCCCACACACACCCCACACACACCCCAGACACACCCCCCACACACCCCCCACACACACCCCACACAGAGCTGACACACCCCCCCACACACACCCGAAACACACCTCACACACCCACACACACACCCCACACACACCCCACACACAACCCCACACACACCCCACACACCCCACACACACCCCACACACACACCCCCCACACACACCCCACACACCCCACACACACTCCACACACACCCCACACAGAGCTGACACACACCCCACACACATCTGAAACACACCTCACACACACCCCACACACACACCCCACACACACCCCACACACAACCCCACACACACCCCCACACACCCCACACACACCCCACACACACCCCACACACACACCCCCCACACACACCCCACACACCCCAGACACACTCCACACACACCCCACACAGAGCTGACACACACCCCACACACACCTGAAACACACCTCACACACACCCCACACACACACCCCACACACACCCCACGCACACACCCCCCCCACACACCCCACACACCCCAGACACACCCCCCACACACCCCACACAGAGCTGACACACACCCCACACACACCTTAAACACACCTCACACACACCCCACACACACACCCCACACACACCCCACACAGAGCTGACACACACCTCACACACACCCGAAACACACCCCCCACACACCCCCCCACACACCCCACACACACACCCCACACACACCCCACACACACCTCACACACACCCCCCCACACCCCCCACACACACCCCACACACACACCCCACACACACCCCACACACACACCCCACACACACACCCCACACACACCCCACACACACACCCCACACACACCCCACACACACACCCCACACACACACCCCACACACACCTGACACACCCCACACACACACCCCACACACAACCCCACACACACCTCACACACACCCCCCCACACACACCCCCCACACACACCCCACACACACACCCCACGCACACCCCCCCCACACCCCCCCACACCCCACACACACCCCACACACACCCCCCCACACCCCACACACACCCCCCACACCCCCCCCCACACACACCCCACATACATCCCACACACACACCCCACACACAGCCCACACACACACCCCACACACACTCCACACACACACCCCACGCACAAACCCCACACACACATATCCCACACACACCCCCCAAAACACCCCCCACACACCCCCCACACACCCCACACACACCCCACACACACTCCACACACACACCCCACGCACAAATCCCACAGACACCCCACAGACACCCCACACCGCCCCCCCCCCACACCACACTGGATATATGCCCAGGAGTGGGATTGCTGGATCTTGTTTTTAGTTTTCTGAAGAAACTCCATACTGTTTTCCTCATTGAGGTAGCCATAATCTACTGTGTATTTGGAGAATGAAGGTTTGGATGAACAGAAAAATATTATGAAATTCTGATTAGTCAAGGTGAGTAACAAATCTAGGGACGCTGCCTCTTTGTCAAACGTCTCCTGTGCTTTCATTCCCACTGCGTCCCCCTTGCTGGGACCCCAGTCTCATGGAGGGAAGGCCACGCTAGGCATTCAGAAATGGCCTTGAATCCCAGGTGCCTTTGTATGCATTTGTTTGACTTCACCAACTCTCCAAACGCTGAATCAGCTGTGTCCTTTCCTCTCAGTGGCCTCCCTGGAGTGAAGGAGTTTTATAGAAGGAGTCCTTGAGAACAGTCAGAGATGACCGGGAGGCTGAATGTGACCCCTGACTATGTGCTGTGACTGCGACACGCGTGGGATGCTCCAGCCCACGGGGCACCTCTTCAACTGGCGAGCGTCTTTTAGCTGTCATGCCCACCAGCCTCCTCTGTGCACTCAGGAGAATGTCACAGCTGCAATTCCGTTCTTTGCAACAAGAAAAACATTCTTGGCACAACCTCTATGTCATTTCCTCTGTAGTGTTTTCTAATGCTTTCCCTTCATTTCTCTGTTCAACAGGGTTTTGGACACTCTATGCGCCAGAAGCAGTGATGGGCATGAAAGAGATGAAGGAAAGTAGAACCCCCGGGTGTATATCCTAGTGATAGAAATTAACATGTGAGCAAACACACACAGCGCCCTCCCAGAAGCAGGTGGGTGGTGCTGCAGGGTCTGGCAAGCATCTGGACAATCTCACCATGTCCACTCACAGCCTAAGAATTGATGGAAATGAAGTCATTCGCTTCTGGCCTACTTTGGCTCTTGAGGGTGTTTTTTTGTGTGTGTGTGAGGTTAATTGAATTTTCTAATTCCAAGTAGAGTGTTTGGAAAGACTTTTTAAGTTAAACTGGCAAATGTTTGAATTTGTGTGAATTTGTGTTAATTTTCCCTCTTCCAGTTGTTGTGTGTGTTAGTTGCTCAGTGGTATCTGATTCATTGTGACCCAATGCACTGTAGCCCACTCAGCTCCTCTGTCCATGGAATTCTCCAGGCAAGAGTACTGGAGTGGGTAGCCATTCCCTTCTCCAAGAGATCTTCCCAACCCCAGTACTGAACCTAGGTCTCCCGCATTGCAGGCAGTTTTGTTTTGTTTTTTAACTGTCTGAGCCACCAGGGAAGCCTTGAGCGACGACCTGCAAAGTAATTCTTGAAAACTTTAAAGTTTTGTGGGGCTTATTTAATGTTGTGTATGATGTTAATATAATCCCATTAATTACACAGTGTGAGTAAGCTGAAGATGTATTTCTGAAAAATAGGGACAAATGACTGCTCTCCCATCATCACTTCCTGTGTGATAAGCTGACCTGGTCTAGCTCAGCGATGTGCAGAGCTGGAGCATCCGTGCCCTCCAGGATGCAAGACTGATTGTTGCAGGTCCCTGACTTGGTGAAGGACCCTGGGGGGAGAGCTGTCGCCAGGAGCCAATTTCCCTTGAAATTGCTCCAGCGATGTCCAAACAGCATCGCTTCTGGTGAAACTGAAAGCCTCCATCCAAGCCTTTCAATCAAAAACTCTTTCTGAAATATAAAAATGTTCCCTGGCATGGTTTTCATGAAAACAGAAGTGAGACCCTTTCTATTTTTATATCGCATAAAGCTCATTGTAGATACTTGATTCCCTTGAAGAAATAAAAAAATGAGAAAACGTTGGGAAAAATCATGAAAGATTAGACAAGATAAGACTTCAGGGATCATCCTGCTAAAGCCTTTCTTGTTTTAAGATGAAGGAAACTGAGCTCAGAAGTTAAGAAAATTGTCTAGGTATACATAGGCTTACAACTATCCGCAGAACAAGGGTTGCTCTACTCTGCCTGGTTTTTCCATAGAGCTTTTTTGGGTGAGAGTCAGTTTTCCAGAGTCTACTGCTGCTGTTGCTGTTTAGTGACACAGTCACGTCCAACTCTTTCAGACTGTCGCCCGCCAGGCTCCTCTGTCCATGGGATTCTCCAGGCAAGAATACTGGAGTGGGGTTGCCATTCCCTTCTCTAGGGGATCTCCCTGACCCAGGGGTCGAACTAGCAGAAGGAAAAATTACTTTCCCAATTGAGAGCATATTCACCTTCAATTAATTCTTCTTTGTTGTGACATTGGCTGTTTTTTTCATGTAACCAAAACCATGAATAGAGCTGGTGTGCCATTTAAACCTCTTTGACTAGGTAATCTTAGTTTTTGGATGACTTATTTAAGTATTTTCAGTTATCTGCAGTATAGTATATTGCATTAAATCAGGTAAATTGGACAGCTTAGAAAGGAGAATTCCTGGGTTGAGAGTTCATTCTGATAGCGATTTCCTCATTTTGCCTGTAAAATAACTAGCTTCACAGAAAAAGCTGGAATTTTGAAATTCTGCCAAAAGCTAATAGGCATCTGATGTCCCTCCAGTTTCTGAGGAACACTCACCATCTAAAAACAGCTGTATTGATGAGCAGTGTAATGTCCGCAAGCTTTCATTCATTGCAGCATCCAGATTTTGCCTCATGAAACAGAGACCATCTGAGGGAATGGATGGAGGCATGTTGCCATCCTCCGTGGTCTCCATAGAGACCCAGGGCTGCGTCACCTGGGAAGATGTGTAATATCAAGTGTCAGGGTTCTCTTGTCTTCAGCTGAAATTCTGAAGCCATCTGTACCCTTTCAGAAAGGCTTGTTGATGTTGTTTAGTCTCTCAGTCATGTCTGACTCTTTGCGACCCCATGGCCTGCAGCACACCAGGCTTCCCTGTCCATCACCAACTCCCAGAGTTTGCTCAAACTCATGTCCATTGAGTCGATGATCCCATCCGACATCTCATCCTCCATCACCCCCCTCTCCTCCTGCCCTCAATCTTTCCAGCATCGGTTCTTTCCGAGTGAGTTGGTTCTTCACATCAGGTGGCCAAAGTAATGGAGTTTCAGCTTCAGCATCAGCCCTTCCAGTGAATATTTAGGGTTGATTTCCTTTAGGATTGACCGACTTGATCTCCTTGCTGTCCAAGGGACTCTCAAGAGTCGTCTCCAGCACCACAGCTCAGAAGCATCAGTTCTTAGGTGCTCTCTCCCTCCTCCTCATTCTTTTCTCCCTCCCTGGTCTCTTCCCTTCCCTCCCTCTTTCCTTCCCTTCCCCTCCCCCTCCCTCCCTTTCTGATTTTCTAACTAGATTCCCTATTACCACCTAGTTCTGGGAACTTTCTGCAGGTAGTCTTACATGCCCCAGAATCTGCTTGTGTTGCAGTGAGCCTCTCAAGGCAGCTGGCTGACAGGATGCCCTCTGTCTCTGACCAGACAGGTCCGCAGCTCCGGCTCTCTGCCCATGGCCTCGCCCAGGGCGTGTGCACGGGCTGTCCTGGCAGTGAGAACTACAATTCCCCAGAACCGCAGAGCAGGACAAACGGCTGACTGTAGAGAGGCACAGGGGGACGGGACAGAGCGAGCGGGAGGACCTCCTCCCTCCTCCCCGTCTGCAGGGGCAGCATGACCAGTTTTGCTCAACTCAAGCCATTTTACTGCTCAAGAACCCAGTTCTCTGCCAGAGGCTTCACCAAGTACTGTTTAGAAAATCCTGATGAGCAGATGGATCTGTAAGAGCTTCCTGTGTCTGGAACCTGTTGCTGGGCCACAGCTGAAGTGCCCTCTTGTCCCTGGGGAGTCCAGAGAAATCGCCGCTCTTGCAGTGTTGGTCCTCCCTGGGGATCTGGATGAAAGGAGGGTGCTGGGCGGCGGGAGGGCAGGGCCGTTGGTCCTTCCTGTGGCCAGCTCCCCAGCGACGGGGCTGGACACAGGGCAGCTGTGGGCTTCACTTAAAGAAGGAGGTTATTCCAAGCTTCTCTCCAGCTTCAACACTGGGGGCTTCATGGCAACGGCACCGTAATGCTCAGAATAGGAGTGCCCTGAGTATTGCTGTATTATTTTTGAAAAAAGTATTTTAATATTTAATTTTGCTTTAATAACATGTAATCTTTTTTAAAAAATTAGTTAATTATTATTATATTTGGCTGCGGTGAGTCTTTGAGGGCTTTTCTCCAGTTTCAGCGAGCAGGGGCAGCTCTCTAGTTCTGGTCCAAGGGCTTCTCAGTGCTGCGACCTCTCCTGTTCTGGAGCACAGCCTCTCAGGGGTCCAGGCTTCAGGGCTTGAGGTTGAGGCCCAAGGGCGCTAGGGCACAGGCTCAGTAGTTTGAGTGCATGGGCTTACTTGCTCTAAGGCATGTGGGATCTTCCAGGACCAGGGATAAACCCATGTCTCTTACATCGGCAGGCAGATTCTTTACCACTGAAATACCAGGAAAGCCCCAATAACATGTAATCTTTATTTGATGGTCCCAGACACAAGGAAAGACCTGATTTCTACCAAGGCAATGAGCTGTACCCAGGCTTCCAAATGGCCTCCTTGTGGCACTCAGGATTATTAGATTTTGTTGTTTTGTTAATTTAATACCACCTCTGGCAAGTATCTGTATTTTTAAAATCATTTCCTTACTCATTTAAGGACTTATTGCTTGTACCCATAAGGCACACACCCACCTGATTACTTTATGAGTAAAAACTAAGTAAAAATGCAAACAAACGGTGGCCAAACTCCCTTGGACATGTTAGTTTGCATAATTGTGAAATTCTAATATAGTTTACAGGTTCTTTTTTCCATTTGAAGTTTTCACAGTTGCTTTGGGTATTACTTTACTGTGTCCAGTATTCCTCGGAATTTTTGCCTGTTGTCACATATCAGCTCTGTTTTATGGACAATAATACAATAACCCAAGTGAAACCCAATTATCAAAGTATTTGTGAGCAAAGTATCAATTTTTCCCCAGCAGATTTTTAGAGTGTTTTAATTTTCTGGGATTTTTAAAAAAATCATTTGTGTCCTTACTGAATGTCTTCTTGGCAGTAGGTGCAGAACACTGTTCTCTAATCCTGTGTCTTTGTGGCTATTTAGAGTTCGCTTTCTAAAAATTAGTGGTGATATGTAAGAAATATCATTTTTCTCTCTCTGAAAAGGTTGCTTTTCAGTTTTCATTTCAACCTCAGGAAATAAATATCAAGACCTTAGGAAGCTAAACAAATACATTCATGAAACACTATAAGGCAGGGGGGAGTTTCAAAACTACCCCAAACATCATATCTGGACCAGAAGTGTCCTGTGCAGGCAGGAGATGAGCTACAGCACGCAGATGAACACCTGGGCTGGTCATCACTGACTGTGTATCTGCGAAGTAAAGTGAACACAAAATGAAGATAAAGAGGCCTGTATGCGCTGAGGCAGGTATGGATGTGAGAGTTGGACCATAAAGAAGGCTGAGTGCCAAAGAATTGATTCATTCCCATTCATCACAAAAGATTCTTCTTCTGGCTAAGTGTTCTGGCAGAGGATGAGATGGTTGGATGACATCATCGACTCCATGGACATGAGTTTGAGCAAGCTCCGGGAGATGGTGAAGGACAGGGAAGCCTGGCACGCTGCAGTCCATGGGACTGCAGAGTCTGACATGATTGAATGACTGAACAACAACTGCTCTGAGGGCAGCTCTGAATACCTCCTGTACACAGGAATGGGAGAGCTTTATTTGGCAAAGTCGCCCATTGTTGGCAGATATTATTTAAATTGAAGGCAGTCAGAAAGGTGCCTCTGTAATCGGTGTTCCCTGTGTTGCATAAAGCAGGCTGTGGTCTCAGAGGAAAGACCATCCAAGGGGCAGCTGCTGTGAGCTCAGGGAGAATTTGGCCACGTCTGCAGTCCTCGGGGGAATTGCGTATTTCCTAATCTCCTGCCCAGAACACTTCGCCAGAAGAAGCTTTTGTGAGGCAAGGGAATGATATGAAATCCAAGTCTCAGTGTCCCTAAGCCAGTATGATTGGGCCCCGGGGCTGTGCCCGTTGTCTGTAGTGCCTCGGGGCCACGCGGCAGGGTTGAGCCAGGTCACAGAGAGCTGGGCCCTGCGAAGCCTGAACTGTGCACTGTTTGACTCTCTACAGAGAATGCTTGCTGACCCCTGGTGTGGATGGATTCCCATGAAGTGCTCAGGTGCCAGGCCCACACTAAGGGAGGGTCGTGAAGCAGGTGTGAGCGGGGGCTCGCCTGTGGTGCCCACCAGGGGCCTGGGGACTCTGGGAGAACAGGCTTTGTCCGAGCCAAAACCATGTCTCTGGGTGTGATCACAGGCTTTCCTCAGCTTCCTTGCCAAGGTCCTGGGCTCAGGTCCAGCCGGGGAGCTCGATACAGGGCTGGCTTGCTCTGGGTGCTCTTACATTGCTTGCATCAGGCTTGTGGATGTGATGATGGAAGGCTGGGGACGTGGAGATTGTAATGCCCAGAAAGCCACTTATTGTGGTCAACTTGCCAGGAACTCTTGCATTTTCAGAAGCCTATGCTGTTTGTTTAGGGCTGAGGTTGCCAAAGCATGTTTGCCAGCATGCTGACTGTGAGAGTTACACCCTAAAAAATGGGTCCAGGATAAAAATATGGGTCCAGGATGAAAAAGATAGGTCCAGGATTAAACACAAAAGACAAAACAAAAATCAAGCAAATCCTAAAAGCTTTGCGCACACCTGAAATTGGCACCCTCTCTCCTGGAGATTCAGGCTGTGTTATTCATCTGTTAGCATCCTCAGACACTGTTGTAAACTGAGTGTGATGATTCTGTGTCTTCCAGCCATGCAGCCACAGAACCCTCCTCCTATGCCCAGCACAAACAGGTCTTACCATTTTGGGTAACTAGCCCCTAGCAAGGCCTTATTGGTAAGCGATGCTTTGGACTGACCTCTGCTTATTCCTGAGAGTAAAGGATTCTTCCACGTCTAAAGACACGTCACTTTCAGATTAGATGCAATATTGCTTTGTTTGTTCCCGGGAGTATTTTTAGCTCAGAGACTATATTTGGAAATGTAAGTCTTATTACATCAAAACAGCATTCAATGTAGATGACTTTCACTTTCAAAGATTTCAATAGTTGGATGAATAAGAAAATATGCAATTCAAATAGAGTTCATTCTATTCTGTGTGCTGAGAACTCTATCATATTATTTTCTCCCGTGATTATTTCTGGTGACAATAAAATCTATCAATGGCTTTCATTGGATTGCAGGAGTAAGACTATTATAGGCGGGAATGCTTAAGGAAAATTAGAAACTGCTTAATTGTAGTATCAGGTGGCGCTAGTGGTAAAGAATCCGCCTGCCCATGCAGGAGACTCAGGAGACTTGGGTTCGATCCCTGGGTTGAAGAGATTCCCTGAAGGAGGGCATGGCAACCAACTCCAGCATTCTTGCCTGGAGAACCCCATGGACAGAGGAGCCTGGCGGGCTACAGTCTATGGGGTCACAAAGAGTCGGACACGACTGAATTGACTTAGCGTGTACGCACTGTAATTAATGCAACCAATTGTCTCATAACTAGATTTCTTTTCTTTCTTAAATAAAAACAGAGTGAAATGCTCTAAAAGTAAAACTTTGACCAAAATGTTTCACTTTATGATAAATATAGAAGCAACAGGGCCTATATTTATGCATATTAAAAATTTAATGCGTTTTTTCTTTTTATATTTGCTTCTGTACTTCATTAGTTGATATTAATTATGTTAATGTCAGATCAGTAGTCTGCTGTTTTTAGAACTTAAGACTGTGGAGATTTCTCTCCCTTTGTGTTTTTGTTATAAATTCTTAATCTTGCTGCAGTGTGGCTAGAAAAACATAGCTTACACAATTTCTCATTTTTGGAGTTTGTTGAGATTTTCTGTATGGCCTGAGAGATGGTTTCTGATATTAATGTTCAAAATTCCTTCCTATTGGTTTGCACTTGGTGGTTTAACTTGCCTCTTTCAGTTTTAAACTCCATATGTCTTTTACTTTAGCTTTGTGAGGTGTTTTTTTGTTTTGTTGTTTAAATTGAGGTTTGGTTGATTTACGATATTGTATTAGTTTCAGGTGTACGGCATAGTGAGTCATCATTTTATAGACTATACTCTTTTTATAGTTACTATAAAATATCGGCTGTACTAGCTATGTGTTTTGAGGGCCCTGGGTACATGTATCTTGTGGAATTTCTATATGTTTGCTTTTCACTGAAGATTATTTTTGTCATACCGAGATTTTTAGTTCAAAATGTAATATAACTAATTCATATCGATTTGCAATCAACAGATCATCTTTTCTGTTTTGTTTTGCTTATATCTCATGGTAGTTTCTTTGATTTTTAAATTTCTTTTGCAATACGAATTGTGACTTCCTTGGTTATTTTTCTCCGGCATCTCGAGGGGCATCTTCTGAGTATCTCAGACAAAGCAGGGTGATTGCGTGTTCTGTGTGAGCCTCCCTTCTGCACGTTCTTTGTGTTAACCAGGCTGGGCAATTGCCATCTTGGGGCTGACCCGGGTGGCTGACTTGAGAGACTGGCTGAATGATCGAGCTTTCCCTTCCTCGAACTTGAAGGAGGGATTTTAACTAAGAAACGGGGGAAGGGGTTGCAGCACCGCCAGACAGAGCTGTGGTGGGGAAGACCCCTGCCAGCCCGTCACTCACTGTCTCCCTGGAACCCGTGCAGCCCCTGGTCTGTTCTTTGTCCCTGTGGTTCTGCCCTTCAGGGTGTGCGGTC
Source organism: Capra hircus (assembly GCF_001704415.2). Taxonomy (NCBI): domain Eukaryota; kingdom Metazoa; phylum Chordata; class Mammalia; order Artiodactyla; family Bovidae; genus Capra; species Capra hircus. The sequence continues at coordinate 2,132,117 of NC_030831.1, read as the reverse complement.
CTCCAGACTCCTTTCAGCTGATGTGACAGGCAGAGGCTTGGCCATGTGTGGTTGACCCCTGCTCCCCAGGAGGTGCCGGTTCTGGAGAACCACGCCGCAGAATACTTCTCTCTTCCCCAGGCGAAGAGCGTGAGACTCTTTCCAGTGCTTGGTAATTGTGAAATTGTAAACACTCACGTCCAGGTGTTTGCATGAGCACTTGTTTTTATTCCATGTGTGTAAATGCCTACAAAAGGGCCTCCTGGGTATGGCGAGCATGTCTAACGTTTAAGGAATTGCTGGCTGCTCGACGCAGAGGCTGTGGAGGCCGCATCCTTGGCAGCAGTGTGTGAGAAACCCGGTTCCGCATCCTCTCCAGGACTGGACTTGTCAGCGTTTTCCTTTCTTGGCAGCTAATCGGCGGTGTCTCATAGCTCTAGTCTACTTGCCTGTGGATCACTGAGGTTGGAGGCCTTCCCAGGCGGTGCTGGTGGTAAAGGACCTGCTTGTCAGTGCAGGAGATGCAAGAGATGCAGGTTCGATCCCTGGGTCGGGAAGGTCCCCTGGAGGAGGGCGTGGCAACCCCCGCCAGTGTTCTTGCCGGGAGGCTCCCAGGGCCAGAGGAGCCTGGGGCACTACAGTCCATGGGCCACACAGAGTCAGACATGACTGAAGCGACTTAGCTTGCTTGATGTTGGCATGTTCTCATTTTATCTTTTCGGTCATCCATGTATCTTCCTTGGTGAAATGTCCATTCAAATCTTTTGACCATTTTTAAATACTGGGTTCAGCAACACATGAACTGTGAACTTCCAGATGCCCAAGCTGGTTTTGGAAAAGGCAGAGGAACCACAGATCAAAATGCCAGCATCTGCTGGATCATAGAAAAAGCAAGAGAGTTCCAGAAAAACACCTATTTCTGCTTAATTGACTATGCCAAAGCCTTTGACTGTGTGGATCACAATAAACTGTGGAAAATTCTGAAAGAGATGGGAATACCAGACCACCTGACCTGCCTCTTGAGAAATCTGTATGCAGGTCAGGAAGCAACAGTTAGAAGTGGACATGGAACAACAGACTGGTTTCAAATAGGAAAAGAGTACATCAAGGCTCTATATTGTCACCCTGCTTATTTAACTTCTATGCAGAGTACATCATGAGAAACACTGGGCTGGAAGAAGCACAAGCTGGAATCAAGATTGCCAGGAGAAATATGAATAACCTCAGATATGCAGATGACACTACCCTTATGGCAGAAAGTGAAGAGGAACTAAAAAGCCTCTTGATGAAAGGGAAAGAGGGGAGTGAAAAAGTCGGCTTAAAGCTCAACATTCAGAAAACGAAGATCATAGCATCTGGTCCCATCACTTCACGGGAAATAGATGGGGAAACAATGGAGACAGTGTCAGACTTTATATTTTGGGCTCCAAAATCACTGCAGATGGTGATTGCAGCCATGAAGTTAAAAGATGCTTACTCCTTGAAAAGAAAGTTATGATCAACCTAGATAGCATATTCAAAAGCAGAAACATTACTTTGCCAAAAAAGGTCTGTCTAATCAAGACTATGGTTTTTCCAGTGGTCATGTATGGATGTGAGAGTTGGACTGCGAAGAAAGCTGAGCACCGAAGAATTGATGCTTTTGAACTGTGGTGTTGGAGAAGACTCTTGAGAGTCCTTTGGACTGCAAGGAGATCCAACCAGTCCATCTTAAAGGAGATCAGTCCTGGGTGTACATTGGAAGGCCTAATGCTGAAGCTGAAACTCCAATACTTTGGCCACCTCATTCGAAGAGTCGACTCATTGGAAAAGACCCTGATGCTGGGAGGGATTGGGGGCAGGAGGAGAAGGGGACGACAGAGGATGAGATGGCTGGATGGCATCACCGACTCGATGGACGTGAGTTTGAGTGAACTCCGGGAGATGGTGATGGACAGGGAGGCCTGGCGTGCTGCGATTCACAGGTTCGCCAAGAGTCTGACACGACTGAGCGACTGAACTGAACTGATTGAAGTGAAATACTGGGTTGCTGTCTTTCACGTTATTAACTTAGAAGTTTCTTTCTTTATTCTGGAAATAAGTTCTCTTCAGATATTTGACTTTAGAGATTTTCTGTAGGTCTGGCTCTTATCTGTTCATTTTTTTCTAAGTGTTTCTGGGAGAGTAACATGGTTTAATTTTGAGGAGCTTGACCCTGGTCCATAATTACTCCCTTTAAATATAGACCATTGTTTCTGACTTGTGCCTTTCCATTTTAGTATTACAGTATTATTTTGAGTAAATATGTTCCTTCTGGATCAAAAATTTCCATTATTTTTCACTCTAATTTAGTAATTTTCCATGGTTGCCTCAAGAAAAGGTATTTTTGAGTGATCAGGATGTAAGGTACACTCTATACTATAAATATATGCATATTCTAACTCAGTGTCTCTGCTCCAGTGTCTTAGAGTCTTAACAGATTACAGACCCACCCTGAGTGTCTCTAAAAGAAGTTATAGATTTCAGGTGTACTCAGAGCTTTTATGCATATTTGAATTTTAATGTTCTTTTCTTCTTGTTTTTACATTTACTTCTTTTCTTTATGTCTTGATATTAATATGGTAACAGAGTAGATTTGACATACAGAGATGGTCTTGCTTGATCACTTCTGCTTTCTGTTGCTTTTTTCTCTTTCTTCCTTTTCTGTATGTGTGGGTAGTTGTGGTTGCTGTTGCTGTTAAAATATGCTTATTTATTCCACGGTTGACTTTTCTATCTAATTCATGTTTTAATGGGTTATTTGCTTAAGTAAAGTGTAAAGTGAAACTTTTTTTCTGCCTCTTCAAAGCACTTAATGCATTGTTCATTTTACAGTCAAATCTCAGGACATGTTGGTTACTAATTGGTAAAAATAAAACAAAAAATCCCCAATCATATAGACTGCACAATTTTGAGAAAAGAATGCTTCTTTCAAAAACTTTTACACCACCATGTTTTATGTTCTCAGTAAAGGCTTTTTGTTATTAAGACTAAGTATTTTAATGAGAAACTGAAAATCATGGAGTTTTTAAAAGCAGAAATGAATTTTTCAAAACCTATCAAATAGCATTTCCAATAGTGTTTTGAATGGCCACATTGAAAAGGCAGACAGATGGATACATGTACACATACTATAGGGAGGCAGGAATCTGTGATCAAATCCTCTGTTCCTTTAAAAGTGTGAAGAAAGAAAGAATCAGATAAATGAGAAGGTTACTTACAAATAAGCTGGAAAACCCAAAACTGAATGTGACTTCTCCCCAAAGGGTCTAGAAAGGGCAGCTGGCGTCTCAATCCCTCCTTCCACGCTGATTTCATATTGCATTTCCCCCAATATTTATATATGAATAGGAAGAAATTGTTTTCCTGACTTGCACAGTATTTGTGGTGTGTGGAAAATGCTCAGTGAAGGTGTAATAAATAAGTCTCATTTTATTTCACACTCCAGAGGCTCTCTTCTCACCTACCAGATGGGTTTTCTTTTGGGTTTAGGCACTTATTGGATTTTATTGTCAAGAAGGTACCAGCTCTCATAAAGAAAAAATATGCATGCTGAACGAAGGAATTAGTTTGAATCTTGTATCTGTTGTAGTGCAGCTGTTCTCAAAGGTGGTCCCAGGAACAGCGGAGGCAGCCTCCTGGGAACCTTGCTGGACTCCACCCCGTCTCCTGGGCAGCATCTCCAGGTGGGGCTGGGCGCTGGTGCTGTGACCGGCCCTCCAGTTGACATGGGTGTAGCTCAAGCCGAGAGCCCTTTTGTGAAAGGACTCCTCAGTCACCGACACACGTGTAAAGCGGGTGTCACAGGGCCTGGCCCTGGGTACTGGATACATTTTGATCTCCAGCCTTCCTTTACCACTTCTTCTCTTGGACAGAAGGAAATCATGTGGACATTTAACATTCGAAAAGTTGTACAGCCTCTCCATGCTAAGTCACTGCAGTCGTGTCTGACTCTTTGCAACCCTGTAGACCGTAGGAACCCACCAGGCTCCTCTGTCCATGGGAGTCTCCAAGCAAGAATACTACAGTGGATTGCCATGCCCTCCTCCAGGGCACCTTCCCGACCCAGGAACTGAGACCTCATTTCTTATATCTCCTGCACTGGCAGGCGGGTTCTTTACCACCTGCGCAACCTCTCCGGTCATCAGCAAATTTTAAAAGCAGTGGAATGCATTTTAAATAAGATTGATAAGCATATAAGAAAACACACAGACATTGTTTATGGGAGTAGGAACTGGGACAGTCTTTAAGAAGATTCATTTAACTCTGTGGACTCTGTAACCTCTGCTTCTCTGAACCATCAGCTGAGCTTTCAGGAGTCTCCTGCAGAAGTAGCAGGCGCCCAGAGAGATGCAGACACCCTGACCATCGGTGGAACATTATTAATGATAGCAAAACATCGGAAATAGCTTTAATGAAAACCTCTTAATATTGATTGTCTGTATTAAAATCAATGCACAGATAAACATAACAGCATACTTAGAAATGCATTTTGGAGCTGTGTTCGAGTTGGAAATATGTAGAAATGATGTAAAAGATAAATTCTCACATAGACCACAGTGATTATCTCCAGGGTCGGGTCACAGAGATGAAGAAAAGGTAGATGGAAGTTTTGACCCTTCTTCTAAAATGCCTGTACAGTTTTTAAACCACAAGAATATGTAAATTTTGTGATTTAAGTAGTCACAACTAAAATGAAAGTGAAAAGAAGTCTTTAGCGGCTGTGTATTTCAATCAGGATGGTATGACTCAGGCTTCAAGTTAGAAAAGGTGTGTGCAGACCCAGCGCTGGTGGCTTTGGGGGCAAAAGGCCCTGGATGTTCTGATGCAGAGGAGACTGCAGGGCAGCGCTAGGGGGAGAGGGCTGCCCGGGGGTGAGGCCCAGGAGCTGCGCAGATGTCCCACATGGGACCATCACTTCTCAGAGCCTGATTCTTGGCACCGAGTTCCAACACGGATCCTGCGCCAGGTGACGCTCAGCCAGTGTCTCTCCCAAAGGAGCAGCTGAGCCAAAGCTGCTCAGCATAATTACCGTTGATCCCTTCATGATTTAACTAGGGAGACACATATGCAAATGCAAGGGAAAATGAGCATAATAGAGCGACTGGGGCCAGGGGAACCCAGAGGCCTGACTTCCCCGTTGTGCAAGTTACCCGCAGGGTCAGACTTGTAACTTGGAAGAGGGAATATGGAGGAGGGTGAAGGACTTGGAAGAGGGAGAATAGAGTTTGGGAAATTCATCAGCAGCTCTTGTGATAACCCAAGACAGAATAATTGGGAGGCATTTTGGAAGGAGAACAAGTAGGAATGCTGTCAGCATGGGGAGTAGGGATATTTTCCCCGGAAACAGGTATTTGTAGGTGATTACTGGGTTTCCCAGGTGGCTCAGCGGTGAAGAATTTGCCTGCAACCCGGGAGACATAGGTTTGATCCCTGGGTCGGGAAGATCCCCTGGTGAAGGGAATGTTAACCCACTCCAGCTTTCTTGCCTGGAAAATCCCATGGACAGAGGGGCATGGCGGGCTACAGTCCACGGGGACACAAAGAGTTGGACATGAGTGAGTGACTAAGCAAGAAAGCAAGGAAATATGTGATTAAATGAACGATGTTAAATGGGAAGATTATCCTGGATGGTCATGGGGACCCAGTGGAGCCTCAAGGGCCCTTGTCAATGAACAAGGGAGGGGCAGAGGCAGAGGAGGGGTCGTGGTGGCGGGGGCAGATGGAGAGGAAGTCTGGAAGATGCTGCGGTCCTTGCTCTGAAGATGGGGTCAGAGGCCGTGGACCAGAGACACAGGCAGCCTCTGGCCGCTGGAAAGGGAAGCACCCCGAGGTGGAGCCAGCCAGCTGATGGCTTCCCCTCAGCTCCGTGACGCTCATTCAGGACAACTGTGAGAGAGTAGGAGAGCCGTCGTGCCGGGAGAACTCCTTACACGGCCAGAGACGACATCTGTGTGGGCCTTCCGGCCACCAAAGTCGTGTAAGCTTAGATCTGTTGTGTGCTGAGCTCCAGGCCACTGACGTTTTTACTGGGCCTGCCCAAATCGTATAAGCTTAGGTCTGTTCTGTGCTGAGCTCCAGGCCACTAACTTCTTTGCCGGGCCTGCCCAAATCATGTAAGCTTAGATCTGTTCTGTGCTGAGCTCCAGGCCACTGATGGATGAGCGGTCGCATTCACCAGTTCAGGAATTAACACCACCGGCATCACCATTACCACTCCGGAGAGCTCTTCTGTGGGCGTTACTCTGACACAGCTTTCTTCTGAAGATACTCCAGGGGCTGGGGACATGGCATCTGGGGAGGTAAACTTGACCCCACAGTCCCGCGCCAGGGAGGAAACACAGCCACAGATTCGGCGAGAAGACCAGCCCAGTTCTTGTAGAAGAAACTAGAACACATCCGTGGGCCCGGGGACCTTCCTAATCACCGGGAACTGACCTAAGAGACCTTCATCCCAAGACCCCCTGAGTTCTGAGGACGCGGTCACTCAGAAGCAGGGCCACAGGGCGCAGAACCAAACCCGGACCTCGAGTCCCGCCTCCCGGTTCGGATCTGACAGCCCGGGAGGGTGGGGGGGCCAGCCTGGCTTTCCATCCTGCGCTCTGATCTGGCCCAACCCTTTTTACTTTTCTCTTTTTCGGTTTGGAGGTGATTGTTCACCAGGGAACAAAGTGACCTCGTCAGCAAGTTACAGACAGACTGAATGTTCTGCTTCACAGAGGACTGTCTCCGAGTTCACCGTAATAGCCGAGTTGCCAGTCTTTGTGTCTTCAGAGGGGGTCGCAGCACCCCAGGCCCTCTGCAGGGCGCAGACAAACCTCTAGGGACGGCCACGGTCTTCTGCCCCATGTGCTCCTGGGCAGGTGAGCGAGGCCACTCACGCTTACTTAAGCCTTCAGTCCCGAGTTTTCTCCAGCCTGGACCTGTCGGCCGGCACAGGGAACTCTACCCGTTCTGTGATAACCTGTGTGGAAGAAGACTCTGAGAGACAACGGCGCGAGTATGCACAGCTGAGCTGACTGCTGCACACCCAGGACCGGCACAGCATTGTGAGTCAGCAATGTTCCAAAAGCGAAACAAAACTGCAGCAACGAGAACTGCTCCGGCCAGCACGCTGCAAGCTGCCACCTTTATTCCACCTTCTACTTTGTAAGGAGGAAGCAACAGCTCTTTCAGGGCCTTCAGACCACAGGCAATCCGTTTACTCAAAGCTGGCTCACTGGCTTCTCAAGGTGAGACATCCTGACTGCTTCCTGGGTGGAAGCCTGAATGCTCGACCAGACGTGATTAAGGTGATTTTATCAGCTCAGTGGGAGTGACTGTCCTTTGCTGATGAACGTGATGAAATAGCGCTTTGGTAAATCTTGTCAGTAACCACAGACGGGCACTGGCAAACTGCAAATGTATCCAATACATACGCGGAAAGTGTCTGGTGGGAGGTTGGGGCAGGGATTTTATTTTCATAAAAGAGGCAGAGGAAAAGCAAGAGGAAAAACAAGCAACAGAGTCTGGAGAGAATGCAAAACGTGAAGAAAATGGAAAACAAGATCATGTTTAAAAGTGGAAGTGTTAGCTGATCTGTGGTGTCTGACTCTTCGTGACCCCATGGACTGTAGCCCGCCAGGCTCCTCTGTGCATGGAATTCTCCAGGCAAGAGTACTGGAGTGGGTTGCCATTCCCTTCTGCAGGGGATGTTCCTGACCCAGGGATCGAACTCGGGTCTATTATTTAGAAACTGAGCCCCTAAGATCATGTTTAGTTTCTAAATAATACCAAGGGCATAGCAGAATGCCATTGGACACCACGTGATTCTGCATTTGGTCTCGTTTTTGAAGGGGGTAAAAGACTGGCCTTCTGATTCGATAAGCCATGGGCTTGGTGAGAGAATGGAGTAGCTTGGATGTTCAGGGCCTTTGTCCGTGAGAAGGGCGGCACTCGAGTGGGGTTGGGGGTTGGGGAACTAGGAGCGTCAAGGAGGCGGGTTCCCAGGGCAGGTGTGATGCTGGCAGGGCGGTGGGATCCAGAGTCACCAGCCAGGAGTGTGGCCAGCCGCAGGGGTTCATGCTGCCTCTGCCAGACAGACCCTGGGGCAGCTGCGACGTGCTGAAGATAGCCCCGACCCGGGCAGCAGGTTGTCTCCTCTGTGGGAGCTCGGAGCCCCTTCCCCAAACAGGAGCCCAGGAGAAGCCCTGAGAAGCTCGCCCTGAGTCCTGAGGCCTCTGAATTTCACAAGCTTCCTATTAAGATGCTAATGATACTCAGACCCCAGCCCCCGGGAGATACTGGGGGGGGGGGCGGGGGAGGGATTCTGCTATGGAAAATCTGATCACATCTCCGGATCCCAGAGTGCCTGCTAACATGGCCATGAGTGCGATAATCATAATTTTAATCATCGATGGCTTCTCAGACACTTAATTTTGGTGGAACAGAATTAATTGAATTCTAGGGCTAGAAAGGATTTAAAGAGGCACGATTTCCAAAGTCTCCTTCTGTACATCGGGAAAGCAGGGTCTGATGGCTGGGTCCAGAGAGCTGTGGGTTGGGGCCTGGTGGTCCCCTCACCGGGGGCCGAGTGCACAGACGCCCACGAGGCTTGTCCTGAACCACTTAGGGTTTCCCAACTCCTGCGGCCCCGTCCGCAGGACCTGCCTTGACGGAATTTGAGCTTCTCATAGAGGTACTGGTGGAACGAGGGTACGGTTTTTGTCTTTCAGATCAGAAGCTAGGGGTCAGACCGGTTTAGTGACTCAACTCTGGAAACAAAACAAAGCACAAAAGGGAAAAAATGCCCCTGAGACCACACTTAGCTCTTGGTCTGATGCACCTCCCCCTCCCCCTGCAAAATGTCAAGTCTTGTCCTGGAACCCTGTGGCTTCATCCGGGCCCTCAGGAGGCCACTAGCCAGTAGCTAGTAGTAGTCAGGGGGCCTCAGAAAGGGGGTGTTTGGAGCAGGTGGATGTTCAGAGGCTCAGCAGGACCGGGCCTCAGGACGCCTTTCTTCCCCACGGGGCTCTGGGCCAGGCAGGGCTCTGCCTGTGTCCAGGGAGGAGAGGAGAGTGTGGGTCCCACAGGTCTCCTGATGTGCTCTGCGGGTTGTCGGGCCAAGGGCTCTGGTTCCCATGGTCCTAGGTGTCACGTCAGGTGAGGTCCCCATGGTGGACACTCCTTGCTGGAGTGAACTGCAGGGTTACCACCTGAATTGCACAGTCTGTGGGGCAAAGTCTTCAAAAGCCTGTGGTGAGGTCTTCAGGGGGATTTAATCAACCCCAGAGGCATCAAGAGAAACCTGGGGTCCCCACGCTCCAGCTCCTTCAGCGGGACTTGCGGGGTGGGCCGGCACCGAAGGAGGGTCTGATGTGAGCATGGGACCAGCAAGGCCCTCGGAGCCCCCTCCAGGATCCTCTGCCAGGCTGTCTGACGGGGTTTGGAGGGCCAGTCCTTGGAGGTCTGGGTGCTCCTGGCCACCACTCCCTACCCTGCCAGCCCCCCCTGTTCTTCAGGGGAGTCCGACCTCGCCAAGAGCAGCAAAGAGCCTCCCTCCAGTGCTGTCATCCTGCGCTCACACGGCACACGGCTGGCTCCAGTGATCACATGGGTCAGCCGAGGTCTCCTTCCATACAGACTGGGGCTGGCAGAGTTGAGGCAGGTCTGAGAGTCAGCCTGCATCAGGAGCTCCCGGTGACATGGTTCTGCGGAGGTGAGAACTTAGAGAACACTTGAGTCGTCACCACGTGTGGAGGTCACACCTACACACTGAGGTCCTCTTTACGAGGCAAGCTGCTCAGATGCCCTGTCTCAGAGCTTCTCAAAGTGAGGTTCCCAAAGCAGGAGGATCAGCCTTTCCAGGGACCTCGTTAGAAATGCAAGTTCTTGGGCCCCACTCCAGACCTGCTGAGTCAGAAACTGGGGCTGCAGAAACAGTTTTAACAAGACTTCCAGGTGATTCCAGCCTTCCCAGGTGGCGCTACTGGTATAAAACCCAGCTGTCAAGGCAGGAGACATAAGAGATGCGGGTTCGATCCTTGGGTTAGGAAGATCCCCTGGAGGAGGGCATGGCAACCCACTCTAGTATTCTTATCTGGAGAATCCCATGGATAGAGGAGCCTAGTCGGCTACAGACCATGGGGTCACAGAGTCAGACACGACAGTAATTAAACAACAACATTAAAAACAGAAATAAATATAGTTTTGGTTACTTGTTTTTAATGTAGTTGATATCATACTGTCTCACCTCCTGTTTTCTCACATATCTTGGAAGTATTTGGAGCTTAAAATTGTTAGTTTTACTTTTCTGAAATTCCCAAATAAACAAAATTTTAAAATGTCGTGGACTTTCACACACGAAAGGTCAGTCAAATATACTTATTAAATGAATGTACAGGCATAATAATCTGCTCTTGTTCCTTTAACGAAAATGTCAACCCGCTTGGTGATTATTCAGTAACTTAATGATTCAGTTCAGTTCAGCTCAGTTCAGTCACTCAGTGGTGTCCGAATTCCTTGCGACCCCATGAATCGCAGCACGCCAGGCCTCCCTGTGCATCACCAACTCCCGGAGTTCACTCAGACTCACGTCCATCGACATGCTCTTAATAATGGTGTGATATCAGAGTTTACTGGCTTCCCAGGTGGTGCTAGTGGTAAAGAATCCGCCTGCCAGTACAGGAGATGCACGAGATGCAGGTTCAATCCCTGGGTTAGGAAGATCCGCTGGAGGAGAGCATGGCAACCCACTCCAGTATTCTTGCCTGGAGAATCCCACGGACAGAGGAGCCTGGCCGGCTACACTCCAACGGGTCACAAAGAGTCAGACACAGCTGAGTGCATACATACATTCACTGTAGTTTAAAGGGAAAACAACCGTATAGGTCCCATAAATTTGGCATAAGTGGATAAAATGACTTACTATTATCTCAGATTTCCTTTCTGGAAAGAGTATTTTTACCTTAACGCAGTGTGTGTGCATGCACATAGTCTTACGCTGAGTAGAGCACATGGTTTAGTTAATGGTGCCACCCGCAGGCACCCATTTTTCCAAAGGCTCTAGAAACTAGCATTATAATTGAACCGTATCTATGTCCTTGTCACTCGACACTGAGATTGTTTTCTTGCACATTTACGTGCAGGTTTTCTAAGCTGCGTTGCCTCTCTAATTATACTTCTCTGCACAGAATTTAGGCCAGGTTTGAAGTACTGTCCAGCTTACAATTCCCAGAGAATGACTAGCACATGCTCTGCACGTGAGTTGGGTTCTAGCCCTGCCCCTGAGCAGGTGAGCTGTGTGACTTTGGTTATTTTCTCCTGTTTAAAAAAAAAATACCCTGTGATGGTTAATCTCCAGGCCTGTTGACAACATCTCCCTTTTTTTTTTTTTCAACCCACCCTGTACCTTGAGTATGGCATGACCATTAAACTGAACTCCAGGATTTAATCATTCATATAATATGATGATAATATTAACTGTGTTCAGGTATTTATTAATTACAACCAGCATAGAGCTTTCTAGAGAGATGGTTGGACCACATAACCACTAAGTCTCCAATGAAAGGGGTATCTTCTTTACTACCAGAATCTGCCTGCAAAACGGGAGACTTGGGTTTGACCCCTGGGTTGGGTTGGGAAGATCCCCTGGAGAAGGGCCTGGTCACCTACTCCAGTGTTCTTGCCTGGAGAATCCCATAGACAGAGGAACCTGGGGGGCTACAGAGCATGGGATCACAGAGTAAATGGCTTAGCACGTGCGCACTCTTCACTGCAGCCAGCTTCTTGATTTCTTGAATGAGATCTGCCTGGAAGAGCAGACACGGTTAACAGTGCTGTGTTTTCTCTGCTGGCTGGCCCTCTTGTCCTGTCTTTGGGTCAGTTCTTGGCACTGGTGAGCTGGTGATGTCAGGCTTTCTCTCTGTGCTCACAGGCACTGTGCGTAGGTGGTCTTGACGTGTCCAGAGAAGACCTGCTTCTCTGGGAGAATCAGCAGCAGCCACAGGACACCTACCTGCCTTATTTTTGGCAATTCTTGTATTGAAACACTTTTGGATCAATAGGAATACAGACTATTTTCCCCTAGGATCTAAGGCTGTGAGACGAATGTCATTTTCCTCAGAAAGTTTCTTTGCATCCACACAACCATCATGGGCTTCCTAGAGAGAGGAGGCAAAACTCCCCTGCAAGGAGGGGAGGCGCTGGGATGGCCAGCATCACACTGGTTGGTTGAACTTAGAATGTGCTAAGAAAGAGATTTAGTGGAAAGGGAAAATGACAAAGCAGCATGTGCTGTGGAGAACGCAGAGCTGCCTGACTCTGCTTGATTCAGTGTAACAGTGGTTAGCTTCAGGGGCCGTTTGTCTCATCCATCTTGAGAGGTGAGAGGGTGAAGGCCTGGCTTCTCTTACAGGCCAGTATTCTCTCTACTGTTGTTGGTTCTCATGTTTTTCACCGGGGGAGGGTGTTGCCATCCAGGGAGCACTTGAAGGTCAGAGTCTGGAGAAACTCTTTTTTTAAATTAATTAATTTATTTTAACTGGAGACTAATTACAATATTGTAGTGGTTTTTGCCATGCATTGACATGAATCAGCCATGGGTGTACATGTGTTCCCCATCCTGAAGCCCCCTCCCACCTCCCTCCCCATCCCATCCCTCAGGGTCATCCCAGTGCACCGTCCCTGAGCACCCTGTCTCATGCATTGAACCTGGACTGGCGATCTCTTTCACATGCGATAATATACATGTTTCAATGCTATTCTCTCAAATCATCCCACCCTTGCCTTCTCCCAGAGTCCAAAAGTATGTTCTTTACATCTGTGTCTCTTTTGCTGTCTCGCATATAGGGTCATCGTTACAATCTTTCTAAATTCCATACATATGCATTAGTATACTGTATTGGTGCTTTTCTTTCTGACTTACTTCACTCTGTATAATAGGCTCCAGTTTCATACACCTCATTAGAACGGATTCAAATGCATTCTTTTTAATGGCTGAGTAATACTCCATTGTGTATATGTACCACACTTTCTTATCCATTCATCTGCTGACAGACATCTAGGTTGCTTCCATGTCCTGGCTATTATAAACAGTGCTGTGATGAACACTGGGGTACATGTGTCTCTTTCAATTCTGGTTTCCTTGGTGTGTATGCCCAGCAGTGGGATTGCTGGGTCATAAGGCAGTTCTATTTCCAGTTTTTTAAGGAATCTCCACACTGTTCGCCATAGTGGCTGTACTAGTTTGCATTCCCACCAACACTGTAAGAGGGTTCCCTTTTCTCCACACCACTCCAGCATTTATTGTTTGTAGACTTTTTGATAGCAGTCATTCTGACTGGTGTGAGGTGGTACCTCATTGTGGTTTTGATTTGCCTTTCTCTGATAATAAGTGATGTTGAGCATCTTTTCATGTGTTTGTTAGCCATCTGTATGTCTTCTTTGGAGAAATGTCTGTTTAGTTCTTTGGCCCATTTTTTGATTGGGTCATTTACTTTTCTGGTATTGAGCTGCATGAGCTGCTTGTATATTTTTGAGATTAATTCTTTGTCAGTTGCTTCATTTGCTATTATTTTCTCCCATTCTGAAGGCTGTCTTTTCACCTTGCTTATAGTTTCCTTTGTCGTGCAAAAGCTTTTAAGTTTTATTAGGTCCCATTTATTTATTTTTGCTTTTATTTCTATTACTCTGGGAAGCGGGTCATAAAGGATCCTACTGTGATTTATGTCAGAGAGTGTTCTGCCTACGTTTTCCTCTAGGAGTTTTATAGTTTCTGGTCTTATGTTTAGATCTTTAATACATTTTGAGTTTATTTCCGTGTATTGTGTTAGAAAATGTTCTAGTTTCATTCTTTAATAAGTGGTTGACCAGTTTTCTCAGCACCACTTTTTAAAGAGATTTTCATTTCTCCATTGTATATTCTTGCCTCCCTTGTCAAAGATAAAGTGTCCATAGGTGCATGGATTTATCTCTGGGCTTTCTATTTTGTTCCATTGATCTGTATTTCTGTCTTTGTGCCAGTACCATACTGTCTTGGCAGGTTGACTCCTCCAGGTCCATTCTTTCTTTCTCAAGATTGCTTTGGCTATTTGAGGTTTTTTTGTATTTCCATACAAATTGTGAAATTATTTGTTCTAGTTCTCTGAAAAATACGATTGGTAACTTGATAAGGATTGCATTGAATCTATAGATAGCTTTGGGTAGTATACTCATTTTCACTACATTGATTCTTCCAATCCTTGAACAAGGTATATTTCCCTGGAGACATTTCTAATCATCATGACCTCATGACAGGGAGAAAGAAGTGCCGGAAGTGGGTGGGGCTCAGCATCCTGCAAGGACCAGAATACGCCAGCACCCACCATTGTCCAGCCACAGCATTCGTGGTGCTGAGGCTGAAGCACAGCCGTGTGGTCTCCTCACTCTCCCTCTTACACAGCAGCCTGTCTGGGGGGGTGAGGGAGGTGGGACAAGGGGCCAGTAGAATGTTGCAGTTAAAAATCAGAAATGTCAGTGTTCAGATCTCCAGGGGATTAGCATTTTGATCTGTCTACTGAAAAAAGAGAAAAAGAAGAACTCATCTCATGAGAGTTGTGAGTTGTTTTGTTTGGGGCAAAATGAGGCCTCAAACCCAAGAGACAGTGTCTGAGAAGGTCCGAGGAACTGCTCCAAAGGTGGGGGAAGGTCAGCACAGGTGTGACTTTGTTAGCCCGGGGACTCCAGCAGAGAAGGCCCCTGTGACTTCCGGTTCCCCAGGAAGCAGTACTGGTTCTGGGACCGATAGATCTGCACAGATCAGGTCACAGAAGGTGAGTTCAGAAGGGACCGGAAGCCACACCACACAGGTAAGGGTGCAGGTGGAGGCTGGCTGCCCAGGTTGCATCCTGTTTTCACTGTTTACCAGTGGTGATGTGTCTTTAGCAAGTCACGTGGGTTTTGTGCCTTCTCTTGTGTGGTCTGTGAAAGTTGACGGTGAGAGTAACTACCCCAAAGGGTTGTGGTGAAGGACTGGGGGCTGCGTATATACAACACGAGCTCAGGGCCACCCACGGTGAGATTTCTGTGATTTCATCCTTTTCTCTGCATCTCCTCCTCTGGGGCAGCCTCGTCTGTCTTAGTGCCCGGTGACTGGTCTAGGGATTTAGGCTCCTGGACCGTCCTGGTCTCCTTGTATTGTGTGTCTTCCTATCTCCACAGCCTGTGGGGAGTGGGGGATCCTCTCCCCTCTCCTCCTCTAGTCTGGGGAGCAGGGTGGAGTATAAGGCTTGAATCCTCCTCTCAGCCTTGAGCTGTTTAATTTGGACCAGAGGCTATGGACCGGGCATCAGGGACAGAGACAAGCCCAAGCCTGGGAGACCCTGGCACACATCCTGGGTGAACTACAGGATCAGGGAGTCACTGTTTGTCTATAGATTTTTCTGTCTGCTCTCTGCAGGAGAAAGAACCAAAAAGGCTCAGAAAGTCTCCTAATCTTGTTTTCCTCCTTTAAAAAAGTTGACTTTCATTTGCTCTTAGATCTTTTTGTTGTGACGGGATCAGCTTCTGAGCTCTGAGGGCTTAGCCCAGCTTCCTGAGGACATCTCAGCACAGTGGGGTGTGCGAGGCACCTGTCTCCCACGTGGACCAGAAGGATGGTAGACGCGGGTCCGGGAGTGAAAGGCTGCAGGGGGCTCAAGGGTGCTGGGCATCCGGCAGGAGAGCAGATGCAGTGCTGCTGTCCTCAGAATCTGTCCAAAGAAGGAGCAGCTCTCTCTGATGAACAGCAATTAGCAGAAGCCACGTGTGGACCAAAGAGGCGTGTGATTGCCATCCTCAGATTTCAGCTTCAGACCCTCAGTGTGAAGCGTGATGTTTCCACTGATCACTTCAGCATGCTATTAATGAAATTACAGAGGACTCTGCCAGCAAAGACATCCTAATTTCTCCCCTAGTTTAGATAGGAGGCAAAGAGGGTTGAGATCACATTCCCTTCGCCTGTGATGGTCTGGAGCAAGACATAAAAGTGACACGCAGCCTTTGAAGAGCTAAGATGACAAGTGACAGCTTCCCAAGGCTGCGGCGCTGAGGCCCGAGAAATGTGAGCGAGGCCGCAGGGCCCAGCGTCTGACCCAAATGGGCCGTTTAATGAGAAGATGCTCTGGGGGAGGACACTTTCTAGGATGAATGCCATTTCCCAGGACTTGGAACGCAAGCTGAGTGTGTTCCTATGAGGCCAAGATACCCTCTACGTCCAAGTTAACCATGTCCAGAGGCACAGAGTTCTCATTCCTCATTTGCGGACTCGAATTCAACCGGAATCAAAGAAAGGTTTCTGTTCTCATGGCCCAAGTTCTGTCTCCTGACCCGGCTCCCCACTCCCTAGTCATCACTCAGACTTCCCCCTTCATGCTCAGCACAGAAATCCATGTCCTATTTCATTAATAAGGCAAACCCATCACATCAGGGGCGTCTCGGCCGCTTTCCAGAACACCGCCAAGCGTCTCTTTGTCTCCCCTGCTTTCCCGTGCTGGGGCCGTGACCGCTCTCTGCAGCCGCAGGGGACCCATCTCCTCCCCTCTGTTAGCTCCTGGCCCGCACCTGAGTGCTTCCTATGTTTAAACAAAGTGCCTTTACCTTTCTTGTCTCCTCGGCTCTCATTCTTTTCATCTTTTTCTTCAAATGAAAACTATTGCCTTTAATCTGCGTCATTTGCTCTCTCGCTCCTTTCTTTTTCTCGAGTCTCCCGGGTCTGAGTCATCCTCACTGCACCCTCAGGGTGTTCACTTGTCTCGGTACTTCAGGTGGACCTGGGCACGGGTTGCGGGTAGTGGACGGAGCCCTCACCCCGGGATGTCCCCGCTTCCTCCCTCAGGCCCCTCTCCCGAGGCTCCGGACGCAGCCGTGAGCAGTGGCTGCGCTCCTTCCCGTCTTGTGGCACCTCGTCCCGAGCGGTGGTCCCCATCTCGTCTCGCCTGCATGTTCCCACCCAGTCTTCTTGTTCCTGGTTCCAACCCAGGGTCCACTTCTCTGCCTTTACTCCTCTCTCCCGAGTCCCTTACTCCACCTGCCTTTGCGACGTGACACCCCCTCCAGAGAATGCCCCGACTGCTGAAAGTGAGCCTGCGCCCTGCTCCTCCTGCCATCGCTCGCGCCCAGGGCCTTCGAGGGGAGACGCCCCGTCCACCCACCGCCGAGCACCCTCGGAGCTGACTCCCTGCCAACTGCTTGCGTGCTTGCTCACCTGGCTTCACTTCCCCACGTTTCCCCACCCTGGACCTTTATGCATCCTCTTCCCTATGTCTGAAACGCAATTCTATCTTACTTTTGCCTGGCTAACTTTGAATAAGTGTTCAGGTCTCAACCTAGCAAGTTACTCATAGACCAGACCTTCTCTGACTTTGAAGGCAAAGTTGAGAACAAGGTGGCGCAGTTGCAGCGTACGCCCACAGTCTCATCTGCAGCACTTGGACTTACAGGCATCAAATTCATGTTTATAATTGTTTGTCTATAGCTATCTGGTCCCCACGTGGTAAGTTTTACGAGGTTGTGGTTTCTGCCTTTTGTCACCAGCTCTGTCTTGGTACCTATGGTACTGGGAATACTGTGGGTTCCGTCTCTATATGTGTTTATTAGCAAATTTTCATACAGGTGTGTTTATTTTTTGTTTTATTTGACTATGTAGTTGTAGTGTTCATAAAGGGGAAGCTGCAGCATTATTAACTGGGGGTGTTTTTTCCAGGGCAGATATGGTGATGAAATGCGGTTATTTCAGCACATTTAAGAGCAGTTCAGATGACTGAGGAGGCTGAGTAAGGAGGGTTGAGTGACAGGGGCTGAGAGTCTAAACACAGACCGATCAAGGATCAAGGACTCCATAAGTAATGAGGATCAGAGAGGGTTACAGGAAACCAGAGTTACGGTTGGGAATGAGCACTGGAGCTTAGTATTTGGGTGTTTCCAGTGCAGGGATGACCTCGGTCTGGCAATGGCACTAGCACGGCCAGGTGGTGATGAGGGTCTTTAAACGGACGTGATCTCACACGACCACTGAGACTTTCTGGTCTTTACAGGATTTGGTACCGAAGCAGGTTTCAGTCTCCAGTGAACCACGGCCACTTGGCTAGGAGGCAGGGGGAGACAGGATGGATGTAGTCAGAAGATGCTCCAGATGAATCAGTGAGTCTGAGGCAGGGGCAGAGTGCAAGTGGCGTCAGGAGAACGTGAGCTCACTGCCTCTCCCACCTCCCTCACTGACCTTGGGGGCTGAAAGGGCTGCGACAGTAAGAAGCTTCCATGTCCAAGAGTGCAGGGAAAGGCCAGGTTTCAGCCAAGGCAAGAAATGGAGAGAATTTTCTGCACAAATTAGAAGGTAAATTGGAGTTTGTTTATAATGTAAGGATGATTCCAGGAGGTATCAGTGAGCTGTGTGTATACGTGTGTGTGTTCATACTGAGAAGAACCAGGAATGAGAAAGTACAGATCCACAGGATGATGAGAAGCTGAGGGGTTATTTAAGGGGAGTTTCCCAGTATTCATAGACACAGAGGTAGGGGCTGAAGTCTGGTGAGATGCGAGGAGCTCTACATCTTGAGCTCTGGCCGAGGGGCTGTGTGTGGCCCCGTGATGGGGTGCCAGCAGGTGTGACCGCGGGCACTGCAGGGCTTCTCCCTGGGCTAACAAAGGGCTGCAGTTCGGACACTGAGGAGAGGGCAGCAAGGGCTCTGGGTGGGGGTATGGGGACTCCGGCGAGGAGGTGTGGGCCAATGCCATCTGCACGCGTTGGAAGTGGGCGCACTCTGCTGGGGAGCACTAAGGAATGAATCCCGCAGGCGCGCCGGGGCCCTAGGCTGACAGAGCAGAGGAGCTGTGCACACTTTCCCTCCGACTCCCATCGCACTTGAGGCCCCCATGCTGTTCTTCCCGGGCTCCACCCTTGCTGTTTCTTCCGAGTGCATCCTCCACATGGCACGTGGGCTGCCTCCTGTGGAATCAGAGAGATAGTGAGAGTGATGAGATTCTCGCACTCATTAATTAAGCTTACAGAGCAGAAGGGAAGAGAGACAGCAAGCAATTAATTATCCACACTGTGCTCTAATGAGAGCTGTGGTCTTCAAGCACTTCCGAATGGAACCCCATCTCGTCAGCTCACTAGGCTCTAAGATTGTCTTCTCTGTAAGGTCTTCTGATGAAAGAGAATCGATTCTTTGGTCTAAACTTTGAACTTTTCCCGTAACAAGCATTTGGGAGCTAAGAATGTTTATTTATGAACTAAACTATGTTTTCTGTTCATCATTTTTTTTTCATCATCATTAGAATTAATCACTGCAGATGGTGACTGCAGCCATGAAATTAAAAGACGCTTACTCCTTGGAAGAAAAGTTATGACCAACCTAGATAGCATATTCAAAAGCAGACACATTACTTTGCCGACTAAGGTCTGTCTAGTCAAGGCTATGGTTTTTCCTGTGGTCATGTATGGATGTGAGAGTTGGACTGTGAAGAAGGCTGAGCACTGAAGAATTGATGCTTTTGAACTGTGGTGTTGGAGAAGACTCTTGAGAGTCCCTTGGACTGCAAGGAGATCCCACCAGTCCATCCTAAAGGAAATCAGCCTTGGGATTTCTTTGGAAGGAATGATGCTAAAGCTGAAACTGCAGTACTTTGGCCACCTCATGAGAAGAGTTGACTCATTGGAAAAGACTCTGATGCTGGGAGAGATTGGGGGCAGGAGGAAAAGGGGATGACAGAGGATGAGATGGCTGGATGGCATCACTGACTCTATGGACGTGAGTCTGAGTGAACTCCGGGAGTTGGTGATGGACAGGGAGGCCTGGCATGCTGCGATTCATGGGGTCGCAAAGAATCGGACACGACTGAGGGACTGAACTGAACTGAACAAATGTCCAACTGGACACTTACTAATTTAACTCTAATCAAATCATGCTGGGTGCAAATGAATGCTTAACAAATTATTTTGGATTTATTTAGAATATTTTGAAACATTTTGTAGAGATAACTGAAAGAAAAGGACAGCATGACCAGAGCTCTTAGACAAAGAAATGTTTTGGTTTTTTTTCTGTCCTTGATGCCTAGAGTATATGGTAGGCCAAGAGTATCTCTGTGAGAATATGGAAACCAGCATTTTAAACCATCTTTTTGACAATTATAGTGAAATATACACATATGTTTATGTGAGGACAAATTTATCAATTGTTATGGATTTGGCATTAAGACAAATAGATTATAAGCACATAACATTCACTGCTTCTGCTTACATTAATGTAACTTTGGATACCTATGAATAATCAAATCAACCTTCTGAATTTAATACCTAAATTTAATACCTATTATACAATTTAGTACCTAAAGAAAGACAGTTTTCTTATGTCCAGCTCTGTTATTATCTGTGTCTCTTATTCCCTTGAAAAGCTTGTTGAAAGGATGAGCTTCTTTATACACTTTTATCATTTTCCTGTAGCATATATTACAGGATCAATTGGAATAAATATTGATTGACTACGTAAATGAACGCTTCCCAGTTGGTTCTAGCGGTTAAAAAAGTCCCGCCTGCCGTTACAGGAGATGGAAGAGATGCGGGTTTGGTCTCTGCATCTGGAAGATTCCCTGGAGAAGGAAATGGCAACTGACTGCAGTGCTCTTGCCTGGAGAATCCTGTGGACAGAGGAGCCTGGCGGGCTACAGTCCACGGTTGCGAAGAGTCTGACACGACTGAAGCAACTTAGCACACTCGCATATAAACGAATAAATGAATTATTGTTCATATAAAGTTAACTTCATTCAGGGGTGTTTTAAAAAACCTATGTGAAGTTAAATTTCTTCCCTTGACCTTCTGAAGTGGAAGATGTATTCTTAAATGTCATGTATCAGAAAGGATGTTGAAAAGACCATGTGTTCTCGTCAAATCTAGACAAGGCTAGATGGTAATTTCTCCAAAACTGTCAGCATTAGCATTTTGCAATTTCAGGATGAAGATCCTGTATCTGTTTTGTGAGGTGTTTACAAAGGATTTCCTTTTTTGGACTGAATATAAAAGGCACTGTGTTTTTAATGTCTTTTCCTTCATGTTCTTCCCTGGTGGGTCAGATGGTAAAGAATCTGCCTGCAATGTAGGAGCCCCAGGTTCGATCCCTGATTTGGAGAGATCCCCTGGAGGAGGGAACGGCTCCAGTATTCTGGACTGGAGAATTCCATGGACAGAGAAGTCTGGTGGGCTACGGTCCATGAGGTCGCAGAGTCGGACAAGACTGAAGAGATGGAGCACACACACAGGGGTACATTATCTTTTCAAAGTAGTGCTCTCACTTTCTTTAGACCAATACCCGGAAGTGGAATCGCTGGATCATATGGTAGCACTAATTTTAGTTTCTTTGAGGAATCTCCATACTGTTTTCCATTGTGGTTGTACCAATTTACATTCTCACCGAAGTATACAGGGCTTCTCTTTTCTCCACATCCTCACCAACTGACACTTGTTAGTGTTCCAAGGGAAGAATTCCCCTTTTGCACCTAGTTTCAGGCTGACTGGATGCCAGACCCTGAGGTGGGTTGCTGCTGTTGCTGCTGTTTAGGCACTCAGTCAGTGTCTGACTCTCTGCGACCCCACGTCCTGCAGCCCGCTAAGCTCCTCCGTCCATGGAATTCTCCATGCAAGAATGGCTACCAAGTGGGTAGCCATTTCCTCCTCCAGGGGATCTTCCTGACCCAAGGATCAAACCTGAGTCTCCTGCTTGGCAGGCGGATTCTTTACCCCTGGGCCACCAGGGAGCACCCTTTAAAGCAGACAGATGGATACAGTTTCGTGGGGCTGCAGTCTTTCTCCCTGATGGCCTCCAGTCCTGGGGATCTGGAGGTGTCCCCTCCAGACAGTTGCAGAGATGGAGTTTTCCATAGGTCCTGTTGGTTGTTCGTGTCTTTTACACGTTGTTGAATTTTTGTGCAGTGACTTCCATCAATTACTGAGCGGTGACAGGTGTGGAGGTCCCCAGGTGCAATTGTGGATTTGTTTATTTCCCTTTAGTCCTACCAGGTTTACTCTTCATGTATTTCAAAGCTCTATTATCTGTTGTGTTTCCATTCAGCAACACATTTCTTCCTGGTGATCTGTTTATCATTATCCCAGAGACAAAGTCTTTCACTTTTCCTTTGGCTGAGAATGTCTTCATGTAGTTTCACTTGATGGAACATTCACAGAGACAGAACCTTATCACGGAGATAAGGTTGTGTCTCTTCCTTCTAGTCTTGGTGTTTGAAATGAGGAGTCTGCTGCCCTTTGAAATGATGTTTTCTCATCAGTCAATATGCCTTTAATCTGTACCTTGTTCAAGATGCTCTTCCTTGACTTGGCTTTTCAGAATTTTGACTGTCAATCACATGTGTCCTGGCATGGATCTATTTAGGCTTATCAGGCTGGAGTCTGATCAGTTTCCTCAATCTGTAGGTTTGTTTCTTTTGCTGAATTTGGGAACTTTATAGCCATTTTTTTCTTCAAATACGCTTTCAGTCCCACTTGCTTTTTTTCCTTTTAGGAAACATTGATGATACAAATTTTGGATGTTTACATGTTGGCTAACAGAATCAGACCTATTTACCATTCCTCCATGATTCAGAATGAACTTTTCTCTAAGCATTCATGTGGTGGCCATGTCCTACTTACAAAATTCAGGGACAATTTGAGTCTCAAGTAAAGGTCACATCCGGGCTTTCTGGGGTCTCTTATCAACAGGCCTTCTTGGGTTACTTGCCTTATATCTTCAGATTTAGTTGATTAAGGACTAAATTTTGTTTAGCAAGAAGTTGAAAATCAACTATTTTTTCCTCTTAGCAAATAGACTTGTCTGTTTTGGAGGCCATGCTTTTTCCAGCCAAGTGAAGTTATTATGTTTTCTTTCTCTAAAGGTCCTTTGGTGTTAAAAATGAGGGTTATTTAAGGCTCTTAAAAATATTTTTAACATTGCCATCTGCATCTATCACTTTACTTAGTACCAGTAATTGTCCATTTTGAAGAGATTTGCTCAGTCTTGATTAACAAAGACCCTCTCTTTAGAGATAGTAAATCTCAATCTCTATAGAGATGGCCTGCAGATTTATCCATCTGAACACTCACAGGGTGGTTGGTTAGGCCAACCACCTACCAATTTTTAGTTGATTTTCCAAAAGGGACACATAGTTTTGATTCACTGAAACTCTTCTGTCATTCAGTGTAGTGTGCATCACCCATTTTAAAAATGATTATCCATCACTGGGGATTTAGTATGTGTCTACTGGGAAAGGGAAAAACTGTTTGGTTTATTTAATTTCTGCCCTCTTCAGTAAGTATTCATTTTATGAATGTATTAAACTTAAATACTTTCTGTCTTTTGAGCTATATTTTAATGCTTCTTGCTTTATTACTGCTTATTATAAAATTTCTATAATCACTCTAAATTTCATACCTTTTAAAAATTGGTTTGAAGATTATTATGCAAACAATAAAGCCCTGGAAGAACTAATGTATTCCTGTCCCCCTTAGGAATATTTAATACTCATCCTGTTATTACTTCTAAGACAGGGCACCATTTTCCTCTTTGGTAAAGGCACCAGGTCATAGTCCTTGGTGCAGAAGCAAAAGAGGCTTTCTGCCAGCATTATATGTGACCTTGGAGTCCAAAACCAGACCCCGAGGAGAAAAGCACCCTCAGGAGAGTCATATGGTCACTAGATCAAAACCTACTCCTCAAATGACCACCTGTCTTTGAAAACAGCAAATTCCAGGTCAGGCCACCAAGAACCGGCAGGGAGAGGTAGTATAGGAAAATGTGCAGGTCATAGCTTGTCAGGCTTTAATTACTCCTATCCAAGCAAGGTTTTATTTCCTAAAAGGTTCCAGTTTATTAGATTTAGCTCTTCCCAGAAAAAATAATTAATCTGAGAAGCAATTGCGCTTACAGACCAATTGACTTTGGCTGTCTCCAACTAAAATGAATCAAAATGAACAGTGAGCCCAGAGGTGGCAGAAAGATGGGCTGGAGATTTAGGTTTCATTGGGTCTTTGTGGAATTCTGTAATACCCAGAAATCCTATAAATCACCTAAGCAGTATTTATGACCAGAAAAGCCTTTAATTTTTTCGTTTGTACTTGCACTGACTGGACAGTTCATTTCTGTAGCTGTATACAGTGGACACAGGACCATAATGCTTTTCCATTTGTGCTAGAATCAACTGTGCCAACTGCAACGAACACTGTATCTCTTCAAAACAAAAAACCACTTTCCCCTGCTCATAGGCATTCTCTATTTAAAAATTTCCTTCACTATGCTGGTTGAATTCTGGCATTGGTTCAACTTCATCCAATTATTTGGTGAAAATCCAAAACTCTGTAAAGGTTAATCCATAAATCTAGCCATCCGCATTGCCAAAGCAAAGATAATGTTTGCATAATAACTCAGAGACTATGAGACAATTTTAAATGTCAGCCCAGTAGATCTTATTTTTAAAATATCCAGGGGCTTTTGCTGAGTTATTGAGCTTTGTTATAGAGGCTGCCATAAAATGGGATTCATATATAATGTATAACTTATGTGATGAATGGATTAACATTGCTTAGCATTTACTGGTTCTTTCAATATAATGAAATAGTGTGGTTCTGCTAGAATATTTTTCTTTGCTGAGTCACATTGGTGCCCAGATTAGAGAGAAAGCCTGGAAGAGTGAGAGGCAAAGGGGAACTAAACCAGTACAGTAGATGGTTCAGAGTCTGATAGGAGCTAAACTTGTCATGCTGCAAACAATGAGCATGACATCTTTGCTCATTCTCTGCTTATTCTCACATTTCATCCTGTTTCCTCCATGGAGTCCTGATCTAGGTAGGAAGTACTGAAATGCAAGATAAAATTCCCAAGATAGAACCTAAAATGCACTTTAAAAATTTTGTCTTCTTTTTCTTATTGTTAACCCTACATTTAAAAATTTTGAGATTCTAATAGACTTTATTTTTCAGAGAAGTTTTGGGTTTATAGAAAAACCGCAGAAATTGCTGAGGCCCCATGTATACCCTCCCCCATCCACACAGTTTGTCCTGTGAGTAATATCTTACCTTTACGTGGTCAGAAAGATCCCCTGGAGGGAGGGCATGGCAACCCACCACAGTGTTCTTGCCTGGAGAATCCCATGGACAAAGGAGCCTGGAGGGCTACAGTTCACGGGGTTGCAAAGAGTTGGACGTGACTGAACCACTAACACACACACCTTGGTGTGGTGTGTTTATAATTGATAACCAATATTGACATGTTATTATTGACTAAAGGCCACAATGCACATTAGGATTCACTCTTGGTGTGGAACTTCCATGGATTTTGGCATGTATCTACCCTCACAGCATCATCTAGGATAGCTTCATCCATCTCTATAGTTTTGCCTTTTCCAGGATGCTATGTGGCAAAAGTTGGAGCCATAGAGTGTTTAGCCTTTTCAGATGGACATCTTCCTCTGAGTAACATGCATCTAAATTTACTCCATGTCTTTTTGTGGCTTGATAAAAAAATAATTCCTGCACAAATTTCACTGCCTAGATTTACCAGTTTATGTATTCATTCCTTCACCTACTGAAGAACATCTTGGCTGCCTTTGATTTGTGGCAGTTATGAATAACATTGTTCTTCTTGGATAGCTAAAACTTTATATCCACTTGAACAAGTCCCCGTTTCCCCCTCTCACTCAGCCCCTGCAACCACCATGCTTCCCTGCAACCACCATTCTTCCCAAATTTATGAATTTGGCTGTTTTATACACCTCATGCAAGTGGAAGTGTGCAGGCTAGGTGACTTCAGTCGTGTCCGACTCTTTGTGATCCCATGGGCTATAGCTACCAGGCTCCTCTGTCCATGGGATTCTTCAGGCAAGAATACTGGAGTGGACTGCCATTTCCTTCTCCAGGGGATCTTCTGCACCCAAAGATTGACCCCGGGTTTCCCAAATTGCAGGCGGATTCTTACCTGAGCCACCAGGGAATCATGCAGGATTTGTTTGTTTGTTTGTTTGTTTTTTTCATGCAGGATTTGGATGCACCTGGGGGACGTTATGCTAAGAAGCTGTCATTGGCATAACTTCACATACATAATTCAACTACAGATGCTAAGACAGCAGCTCAGTGTTTTCTATAATCGCTCTTTCTGGGTGAAGGAACCAGCTTAAGCAATTGCTGTTGCTCATACACAAATATCACTATTTTAAAAATCACCTGTGAGTGCAGTTTTCAAAGGGTCATATTTTTCCTATAGAAGATTAACAAAATCAAGCTATTCCTGGCTGTTCCACAGGACTCTGGGGCACACTGCAGGTGCCAGGACTCGGTGTAGCAGGAAAGGAAATATTCTTTGGGGGCACTGAGTAGCCTCTTTAGAACACACCCTAAATCTATACAAAGAGAATCACAGGGACTGACGATTAAGGAGCTGGAGTATGCAGCTGATAGCCAGTCAGGGAAAGCTTTTAGTCTGGCTTCCAAAAGGGCTCCTGGGGTGGTGTTCATTAACTTCTTTAATGTACTTTTCTCTGAGTTCTGATTTGGTTAACAAACAAGAGCAAATGCATTTCTCAGTGGCAGACAGAATTTAATCAAGCTGGCAATATTGATACACAAAACCAAAATTTCATCATGTTTGTTTGCAAGGAGCTCACATGATCACCAGTCACACGATACCTTTCAGTATCACCCGACCCAGTGGAAAAGCACTTATCATCATCAGCTCAGCTTCTCAGAGCGAAGCTGCATGGTCATGCAGCCCGGGGGCGCAGAGTCCATGGGCTGCGCCTCCTTTGGCTGCAGGAAATCCCTTTCGAGCCTCAGAGCCTATTCAGAAAGCTTCTTGAGAAGCTCAGAAACAAGAGCAAAAGGAGAATTGAGAATGAATGTCTAATGGGTTCACGCCAATTTAGCTCTCCTGTCCTCTTCTCTGAGCCCCCCGCCCCCCATAAAAGGTCAGCTACATGAGGAAGTGTCCCCATGGTTACTGCAGGAAGACAGACATGCAACAGAGAGCATTTCACGCCCAGAAATCCAGCTGCGCCTGCCTCCCCCACATCCTTGACGGCCAGCAGCCCCTTCCTCTGGGCCCCAGGAAGCCGGCCTCCATTCTGCTTCTGCTCTGCTCTGTGACCTGCCACCCCCACTTCCTCCCGTCTCCAGAGTGTGTTAGCCCTGTCCCAGCTCCACCACCCACTTCTCCTCTACAAAAGGCACCATCTCCTTGCCTTTGGGTTCAGCTGCCACAGCCACAGGCAAGGATGCATTACAGTCTGCAGGTCCTGCAGCTTCTAGATTCTACACTATTAACACTCTCTGGGGAAGTTCCCTCATCAAAGGCTTCACTGTGTTGTCTGCAGAACAGCCTTGGCACCCTGAGCTACTCTCATCATTTAGGGAAATTCTTATATCAGCTTGTGCGCAGTTGTGTCCAACTCTTCATGAGCCCATGGACTACAGCCCACTAGGTTCCTCTGTCCATGGAATTTTTTCAGGAAAGAACACTGGAGTAGGTTGCCAGGTGATTGTCCCAATTCAGGAATCAAACCTGCCTCTTTGACATCTCCTGCTTTTGCAGGCGATTCTTTACCACTGTGCCACCTGGGAAGCTCCCGTACTGTACCGGATCTTAGACCACTTATCATTGAAGTTCCCAGGTGCCAAGCTTCTGAGCAGGTCTTTCTAAGAATGGATAGTATCAGGCCTGTTGAACTAAATTTTTTTTTTTTTGCAGAGCTGTTAAGAATTCTTCTGGCACTACTAGTCTGGCACTTTTAGTCATATTATGGAAATTTTCAAATTTGGGGGCCCTATTTGATATCCTATCTAATAAAGTATTAAAACTCCTTTATTATTGACATTCTTGCAAGACAAAAGAAATTTATCACCGTGACATTGAGACATTTGGTGGTGATGTTGAGACACCCACTGTAACATGTGATTTTTATAACTTGATCTGAGGGCACTAAGTCTCTTACAAAGAGAACATTCACACTGAACAAGAACTGACTATATTGAAGAGCAAATAAAGCATCCATTTCAACATGGTCTGTCACACCGTTCTACTTCGGTTCATGAGCTGTTTTCTTCCTATCAGAAGTGCATACATATCATTTAAAAAGTTTAAAAAAATAAAATAAAAAGAAAAGTTTAGATTCTGTGGCTTCATCACGTTTTAGTAAGATTTAAGTTAAACCAAAGAACTGCATAAGGATACTTAAAACATATTTTATTTCTGCTTCTTACTGAAAAATTATATATCACCAAACAGGACATAAATGTACAACTCACTGAAGCTCCAAAAATAAATGACGCTGTGTAATCAGAGCCAGGATCAGGGGAAAGCACATTTGTCACAGTGAGACGCCTGCCCTCCACACAGCCCTCTGTGGTCACTCCCCTGCTCACGGCTGACTGCTGTGCCCACTGTATGGTGTGGGCTTTGCTGGTTTTGCTCTTCAGATGGATGGATTGTAGAGAAGGTGCCCTTTGCCATCTGGCTTCTTTCACGAGACATAATTTCTGTTGTTGCATTTTCCTGATGTTGCTGCATTTTAAATTGCTATGTAGGATCTCACTGTGGAAAAGCCACAATTTACTTGCTCACTGCGTTGGTGATGGGCATTTAGGTGGGCCTCCTTCCCTTTGTTGTTGCCACTCAGGGAGTCGTGTCCTCTCTTTGTGACCCCTGTGGACTGCAACACGCCAGGCTTCTCTGTCCTTCACTATCTCCCAGGATTTTCTCAAACTCATGTCCATTTCCTTCCCTTTGGGTTACTGCAAATGCCCACTTGTGGATACCATGTTAATCATCACGTGGAATCCCCTAAGCTCCCTGGAGAGCTTCCAGGACTATCGCTGGGGTTTCCCTAGATCCCACCAGGCTTTGGGAGAGTGGGGACTAAGTGGTAGGAATGTCCACGATGCCATCAGCTCTCAAAGTGTCTGGTCTCCAGAACCTTCAGCCCCACGCCAGCCACACTGGGTTCAGGGCTCAGAGGCAGGACCCCACCGCTGAGAGCGGTCATTGCTGCTGCTCCCTCAGCAGCCTCAGGCTCCTGGCTGTAGCTGTCCGCTCTGCTTTGCGTGTGCCTGCTTCTCCGCCAGGTTCTGCAGGTGTGGACTGACGTGTGTGCGGGCTCCTTCACGGCCCCACACGGGAGTGGTCTGTGGAATGCAGTGGATAACACCAGTTGTCCCTTCTTGTTTTGGACTCAGTTTTAAAAGTGTCTGAAGCAGTCGTTTCCACCTCTTGTTGTTCAGTCGCTGATTAGTGTCTGGCTCTTTGTGACCACATGGACTGCAGTACACCCGGTTCCCCTGTCCTTCCTGCTTACTGAAACGTGTGTCCATTGAGTCGGTAATGCTATTCAACCATCTCATCCTCTGTCACCTCCTTCTCGTCTTGCCCCCAGACTTTCTCAGCATCAGAGTCTTTTCCAACATTTTGACTCTTTAGTAGCCCAAGTATTGGAGGTTCAGCTTCAGCATCAGTTCAGAATATTCAGGGTTGATTTCCTTTAAGATGAACTGGTTTGACCTATTTGCTATCCAGGGGACTCTCAAGAGTCTTCTCCAGCAACACAGTTTGAAAGTATCAATTCCTTGGGGCTCAGCCTTCTTTGTGGCCCAACTCTCACGTCCATACACGACTACTGGATAGGCCATAGCTTTGACTATAGAGATGCTGCCCATTATATGTATCCTGAGCATGGCAGAATGTCAGCTGTGGGATAAATAACAAGAATCAGTGGTGTAGCAGGATTTGTACGAAGTCATGGTGACTGATAACACAAAGCAAGTGCAGAGTATAAACTCCCCAAAGAAAGAGAAGTCCTGATTCCTCAGTGTTTCCTTTGTTGTCTTTAAGGTTACAGTATGAATCTTTGATTTCACCATCATTAATAAATATAATTTTATATTCATGTTCATGCAGGGATTCTAGGACATTTGGTACATGGTATACACTTTGAAAAAATTCTCAAAAAAAAAGTTCAATAATACTAATTGCTTGAATTTGTAACATTTAATCTTCAAATAATAAGGACTATAATACTGAAACAGAAAGTAACCCTGGAAACGAAACCATGATATTTTAGCCCCATTTGAATTAAGTTTGAAGGAAAGTATCTAGATGGTACGTTTTCCCTATTATAATAATTTTAATGGCCTATAATTTTTGCCATTTACATGACTTATTATTGGGCTTTGATAATGGCTATTATATAACTCATAAAATGTGTTATGTGACTATTTTTTTGGATGCTAAATAACAGTTATATAACATCAGAATTGTGTTTTCTTAAGAGTATGATTGAACTAAGCCGTTAATACATTGGGTCCAATCTTTTAATTCTTTGGGTAACAGTTTATAACTGTATTTTATGACTCTTGATGATTCAGTTCTTTTTGATTAGTTTTTCACTGTATATCATCTTGTCCAGAGGCTGATGGTGATCCAGGAGAGATGGCAAGGCCGGAAGGAATGGTACTGCTTCCGAGTACCATCCTTGCTTAATCTCTTACTCCCTGTCTTGTTACAGACAGTTAAATACATTTTAAATAACTTCTAAAATGAAATATCATCTGTTACATTTTCCTGGGCATTTTCCATTTCTATTGTTCTTCCTGTATTCCCAAAGTCCTAAGTTTCCCTTCAGGACTATCTCACCCCTGACTGAAGAATTTCATCCGCATCTCTTTTAGGAAAGCAGGTCTGCCAGGAACAGTGTCTCAACCCAGAACGTCTTCATTTAGCCTGCATCCCTGGACAATGTGTTTTCTGGGTGTAGAATTCTGGGTTTACATTCTGCTCATACATACCATCCTGGGATCTCCCACAGGAAATCTGCAGACCTCAGGACTGCTGTTTCCTTATGTGTAAAATGCTGTTCCTCACTGGCTGATTTCTAGAATTTCTTTTAATCTTTAGTTTTCAGAATTTTGTTCCTGATATGTCTGGTCATGTTTCTCTTTGGGTTTCTTTTGCTTTGTTCTGCTTATCTCGAACCTGTGAAATTTATATTTTTCACAAAAATTCTCAGCTGCTATTTCTCCATGTACATTTTTCTGTTCCAATCCCTGTCTCCCCCCTGAGGGGTCCCATTCCAGTGACACACTTGATATTCTGTCAGAATTCAGAATGCTTGATATTGTCCTGCTGTAACCTGACTCTGTCATTCTTTTCTCACTTTCTTCTTTCTTCTTCAGATTGGATAATTTCTATTCATCTTTTGATTGGTGTCTAGTCAGCCCTTTTATCTACTGAGGCCATTCTTTGAATTATTTTTCAGCTATTGCGTATCTCAGTTCTCAAATTTAATTGCATTCTCTCTTGAATTTCTACTTCTCTATTGAGAATGCCTGTGTTTCTGTTCACTTCCGGTGATGTGGAGGATGGTTATAAGAGTTTCTTTAAATCTCTGATCATTCTGCCATCTCGGTCATCTGACGGTTGACATTTTTGACTGTCTTTCCCTCTGAAAACTGTTCAGAATTTCACAGCCCTTGGCAAGTCAGGGCATTTTGGGGTTGTAACTTAGACAATTCACATACAACATTGTGAGGTGCCTGAACCCCGTTAAAAATTCGGAGACTACGGACTTGTGTGTTTTGACCGGTAATCAACCCAGTTAGATGAAGACTGATCCAGATTGAGCTGTGCCTGGTTCTTCAGTATCAGCTTTATTTCCAAGCCGTGCTATACTGCTGGGGTTTGCCCCACAATCCCCCAGCATCGTGTGGGGTTGCCTGAGACACGGGCAACTCCCTGGACAGCACCCTCGCCCGGCTCCTCTGGGTGTGCTCCAGACTCGGGCAGCTTGGGGGAGAGTCTGGGACCTTGTTGTTTCCTACGTGGAATTAGGGGTCTCTTATGGTCTCCCCCATACTCTCTGACTTCCAGGGACCCCTCTCCTTGGCCCGATGGCTAGAAATATTCTCCAAGTTTTCTCCCCTGTCAGTCACGCTCTTCTGTGGGACTGGTCCTGCCCACAGGCTGGACGATGAGGGCAAATGGAGAGAACACGGATTTCAGTTCTGCGTGGTCTTCACAGAACTGGGGATTCTTTCCACGGTTCCTTCCTCCAGGGATCGTTTTCCTCTGGTCCTGTCCTGTCACAGGTCTGCAGGCCTGGAGCAAAGAAAAGATTTCTCTCCACATTATCTGTTGGCTCTGAGAGCCAGTTTTTCTCAATATTCTGTCCAGAAGGACAGGCTTTTCTTGGCGTTTTTGTTGTGAGCCTTTGCAGGGCCATCCCCGTTCAGCCAGCGTGTGCTTGGGTCAAAGCCGGAGGTGAAGGGAAGAAAGAAAACCGAACACTGGAGATGACTGTGGCCACATGATTTTCAGTGTGGCTTTTGTGTTTTGTCCATAGTTTTCATTTGTGATTTCATTTCACTGTGGTGGGAATTGTCTGTGCTGGGTTTGCTGTGTCTTAGGTGGAACCAGAAATCTGAATCCTTTATTTAAAAAAATATTATTTACCCATTGAGGACTATTTCACAAATGTTAACCGACGAAGACACATTAAACATTGTTTCTGAATCTCTAGTATCACTCTGATTCTAAGGAAAACACATGAGTGTAGGGTGAGAGGAAATTTTGTTTTCAGGTTTTAATGACACAATCAATGCAATAATTGGCCAACAAATAACCAAAACAACATAATTTTACATCTGTGACTGGATGGCTACTGTCAGCTCAGACGCTAGGAAGGCTTGGTTAACATGTGTTACTTGCTGTGTATTTTATCGAGAATCACAGAAGTAATATTAAGTATCATAATTCACTTAAATAATATGAAGCATATGTTTAGTGGAAATACATCAACCCAAAGAGGTTTCATAAAATAAAGCAAAATAAAATATTAAGTAAAGTAAAATAGGATAAAATGATGGAGAAATAGACCAAGGATCCTAGATCTGGGCTTTAATGTTTTTAATCTAAATCCAGTTCTAAAATAGTTCTTTTGTGTGTATATACCACATCTTCTTTATTCAGTTCTCTGTCGATGGACATTTGGTTGCTTCCATGTCCTGGCTATTGTAAATAGTACAACTGACTCACTTTGCTGTACTGCTGCTAAGGCGCTTCAGTCGTGTCCGACTCTGTGTGACCCCGTGGACTGCAGCCTACCAGGCTCCTCCATCCATGGGATTTTCCAGGCAAGAGTACCGGAGTGGGTTGCCAAGCCTTCTCCTACTTTGCTGTACAACACGAACTAAACCGACACTGTAAATCAACTACAGTCCAATAAAAATTTTTTTTTAGAATGATGGAGAATTTTCAGGCCATTACACATATTATTGCATGTACTATATACACCATGTATAGTAGTATTGAAAGGTCTTTTATATAATAGTGGGTTAAATTAAGTTTAATTCTGTGTATTCAAAAAATAAACTGACGAAATGAGTTATTTTCAGACTCTCCTAAAGTTATAAATATAATAGATTAGCTTACTGAAAACAGAAATCTTTTTTAAAATGTTTGTTTTAAAATATAAAAAATACTGCCATCTTTGAACTAGGAATAATTAATCGTTGACCAAATGATACAAAATAGTACATCATATATTCACATAAGTTATAATTTGACATAATGACAGATTTAGTCCATGAAACTGAAGGTCTTCTTTCTCTTTCAATTATAAAAGCCTCTCATATCAAGCTCTTTAAAAAAAACTGTAAAAATTTGAAAACTAGCAGAACCAACCAAAGTATAGCATCTTCTATAGATGTGTAGCGCTTTCCTGGTGGCTAGGTGGTAAAGAACCCACCTGTCAATGCAGGTGACATGGGTTCCATCTCTGAGTCAGGAAGATCCCCTGGAGAAAGAAATGGCAGCCCACTCTAGTATGCTTACCTGGGAAATCCCATGGACAGAGGAGCCTGGTGGGTTACCGTCCATGGGGTCACAGTCTGACAGGACTTAGTGACTAAATAACAACAAGATTTGTACTGTACAGTATTAATTAAAGATATCTGGGAAGGGAAATCTTCTGTATTCTCAGCATAAGGGTTTAAATGTGCTCATTGTTTTGAATCTT
The DNA here is from genome assembly GCF_001704415.2 of Capra hircus. Classification (NCBI taxonomy): domain Eukaryota; kingdom Metazoa; phylum Chordata; class Mammalia; order Artiodactyla; family Bovidae; genus Capra; species Capra hircus. The sequence continues at coordinate 2,098,091 of NC_030831.1, read as the reverse complement.
ACTGAAGTGGGTTATTGTAAGGGTATGTGTGATTCTTTTTAATTTTGAACTGTAATACCAGCAAGTCTGGAAAACTCAGCAGTGGCCACAGGACTGGAAAAGGTCAGTTTTCATTCCAATTCCAAAGAAAGGCAATGCCAAAGAATGCTCAAACTACCACACAGTTGCACTCATCTCACATGCTAGTAAAGTAATGCTCAAAATTCTCCAAGCCAGACTTCAGCAATACGTGAACCGTGAACTCCCTGATGTTCAAGCTGGTTTTAGAAAAGGCAGAAGAACCAGAGATCAAATTGCCAACATCCGCTGGATCATGGAAAAAGCAAGAGAGTTCAAGAAAAACATTTATTTCTGCTTTATTGACCATGCCAAAGCCGTTGACTGTGTGGATCACAATAAACTGTGGAAAATTCTGAAAGAGATGGGAATACCAGACCACCTGACCTGCCTCTTGAGAAACCTATATGCAGGTCAGGAAGCAACAGTTAGAACTGGACATGGAACAGCAGACTGGTTCCAAATAGGAAAAGGAGTACGTCAAGGCTGTATATTGTCACCCTGCTTATTTAACTTCTATGCAGAATCCATCATGAGAAACGCTGGACTGGAAGAAACACAAGCTGGAATCAAGATTGCTGGGAGAAATATCAATAACCTCAGATATGCAGATGACACCACTCTTATGGCAGAAAGTGAAGAGGAACTAAAAAGCCTCTTGATGAAAGTGAAAGCAGAGAGTGAAAAAGTTGGCTTAAAGCTCAACATTCAGAAAACGAAGATCATGGCATCCGGTCCCATCACTTCATGGGAAATAGATGGGGAAACAGTGGAAACAGTGTCAGACTTTATTTTTGGGGGCTCCAAAATCACTGCAGATGGTGATGGCAGCCATGAAATTAAAAGACGCTTACTCCTTGGAAGAAAAGTTATGACCAACCTAGATAGTATATTCAAAAGCAGAGACATTACTTTGCTGACTAAGGTTCGTCTAGTCAAGGCTATGGTTTTTCCTGTGGTCATGTATGGATGTGAGTGTTGGACTGTGAAGAAAGCTGAGCACTGAAGAATTGATGCTTTTGAACTGTGGTGTTGGAGAAGACTCTTGAGGGTCCCTTGGACTGCAAAGAGATCCAACCAGTCCATTCTGAAGGAGATCAACCCTGGGATTTCTTTGGAAGGAATGATGCTAAAGCTGAAGCTCCAGTACTTTGGCCACCTCATGCGAAGAGTTGACTCATTGAAAAAGACTCTGATGCTGGGAGAGATTGGGGGCAGGAGGAGAAGGGGATGACCGAGGATGAGATGGCTGGATGGCATCACTGACTCAACGGACGTGAGTCAGAGTGAACTACGGGAGATGGTGATGGACAAGGAGGCCTGGGGTGCTGCAATTCATGGGGTCGCAAAGAGTCGGACATGACTGAGCGAGTGAAATGACTGAACTGACTGAACTGAACTGAACTGAATAATAAAATAATTCTGTCATATTTTCCATTGTGAAGTTCCTTGTTTGAACATAAATGGCATTACTGGAGATTTCCAGGGCAACAAAGGAAACTCAATTAGCTTGTACCTTTTAATTTTTTATGTTGTTAAAGCTGGTGTAATGAAAAGGTCAGTTCAAGCCTTTGAAATGAAAACACTCATTTCAGCTCTTTTGGATTTCACCGAGCCCAGTTTCCAAGGGCTGCCACTATGTGGACCAGGAAAAAGGAAAAAGGTAAAAATCAACGGGAAAAACAGCTTGGATGTCATGCTTCGCCCCAAGCTGCAGCCTTTCTCTGTTAAAACCACACACGCTTTCATCAGATTCACTATATCTGACATGAGGTGGCCGCTTCATCCTTGTATTTGCTCCAGTTCAGTTCAGTTCAGTCACTCAGTCGTGTTAGACTCTTTGTGACCCCATGAATCACAGCACGCCAGGCCTCCGTGTCCATCACCAACTCCCGGAGTTCACTCAGACTCACGTCCATAGAGTCAGTGATGCCATCCAGCCATCTCATCCTCTGTCGTCCCCTTCTCTTCCTGCCCCCAATCCCTCCCAGCATCAGGGTCTTTTTCAATGAGTCAACTCTTCGCATGAGGTGGCCAAAAACTGGAGCTTCAGCTTTAGCATCATTCCTTCCAAAGAAATCCCAGGGTTGATCTCCTTCAGAATGGACTGGTTGGATCTCCTTGCAGTCCAAGGGACTCTCAAGTCTTCTCCAGCACCACAGTTCAAAAGCATCAATTCTTTGGCACTCAGCTTTCTTCACAGTCCAACTCTCACATCTGTACATGACCACTGGAAAAACCATAGCCTTGACTAGATGGACCTTAGTCAGCAAAGTAATCTCTCTGCTTTTTAATATGCTATCTAGGTTGGTCATAGCTTTCCTTCCAAGGAGTAAGCGTCTTTTAATTTCATGGCTGCAGTCACCATCTGCAGTGGTTTTGGAGCCCAAAATATAAAGTCTGACACTGTTTCCACTGTTTCCCCATCTATTTCCCATGAAGTGATGGGACTGGATGCCATGATCTTCGTTTTCTGAATGTTGAGCTTTAAGCCAACTTTTTCACTCTCTGCTTTCACTTTCATCAAGAGGCTTTTGAGTTCCTCTTCACTTTCTGCCATAAGGGTGGTGTCATCTGCATATATGAGGTTATTGATATTTCTCCTGGCAATCTTGATTCCAGCTTGTGTTTCTTCCAGTCCAGCATTTCTCATGATGTACTCAGCATATAACTTAAAATAGCAGGGTGACAATAAACAGCCTTGACGTACTCCTTTTCCTATTTGGAACCAGTCTGCTGTTCCATGTCCAGTTCTAACTGTTGCTTCCTGACCTGCATATAGGTTTCTCAAGAGGCAGGTCAGGTGGTCTGGTATTCCCATCTCTTTCAGAATTTTCCACAGTTTATTGTGATCCACACAGTCAACGGCTTTGGCATGGTCAATAAAGCAGAAATAAATGTTTTTCTCGAACTCTCTTGCTTTTTCCATGATCCAGCGGATGTTGGCAATTTGATCTCTGGTTCTTCTGCCTTTTCTAAAACCAGCTTGAACATCAGGGAGTTCATGATTTACGTATTGCTGAAGCCTGGCTTGGAGAATTTTGAGCATTCCTTTACTAGCATGTGAGATGAGTGCAACTGTGTGGTAGTTTGAGCATTCTTTGGCACTGCCTTCTTCGGGATTGGAATGAAAACTGATTTTCCAGTCCTGTGGCCACTGCTGAGTTTTCCAAATTTGCTGGCATATTGAGTGCAGCACTTTCACAGCATCATCTTTCAGGATTTGAAACAGCTCAACTGGAATTCCATCACCTCCACTAGCTTTGTTCGTAGTGATGCTTTCCAAGGCCCACTTGACTTCACATTCCAGGATGTCTGGCTCTAGATGAGTGATTATCTGGGTCATGAAGATTTTTTGTACAGTTCTTCTGTGTATTTTTGCCACCTCTTCTTAATATCTTCTGCTTCTTGTTAGGTCCATAGCGTTTCTGTCCTTTATCGAGCCCATCTTTGCATGAAATGTTTCCTTGGTATCTCTAATTTTCTTGAAGAGATCTCTAGTCTTTCCCATTCTGTTCTTTTCCTCTAGTTCTTTGCATTGATCACTGAGGAAGGCTTTCTTATCTCTTCTTGCAATTCTTTGGAACTCTGCATTCAGATGCTTATATCTTTCCTTTTCTCCTTTGCTTTTCGCCTCTTTTCTTTTCATAGCTATTTGTAAGGCCTCCTCAGACAGCCATTTTGCTTTTTTGCATTTCTTTTCCATGGGGATGGTCTTGATCCCTGTCTCCTGTACAATGTCATGAAGCTCTGTCCATAGTTCATCAGGCACTCTGTCTATCAGATCTAGGCCCTTAAATCTATTTCTCACTTCCACTGTATAATCATAAGGGATTTGATTTAGGTCATACCTGAATGGTCTAGCGGTTTTCCCTACTTTTTTCAATTTGAGTCTGAATTTGGCAATAAGGAGTTCATGATCTGAGCCACAGTCAGCTGCTGGTCTTGTTTTTGTTGACTGTATAGAGCTTCTCCATCTTTGGCTGCAAAGAATATAATCAATCTGATTTTGGTGTTGACCATCTGGTCATGTCCATGTGTAGAGTCTTCTCTTGTGTTGTTGGAAGACGGTGTTTGCTATGACCAGCGCATTTTCTTGGCAAAACTCTATTAGCTTTTGCCCTGCTTCATTCCGGTATTTCAAGGCCAAATTTGCCTGTTACCCCAGGTGTTTCTTGACTTCCTACTTTTGCATTCCAGTACCCTGTAATGAAAAGGACATCTTTTTTTAGGTGTTAGTTCTAAAAGGTCTTGTAGGTCTTCATAGAACCGTTCAACTTCAGCTTCTTCAGTGTTACTGGTTGGGGCATAGACTTGGATTACTGTGATATTGAATGGTTTGCCTTGGAGATGAACAGAGATCATTCTGTCGTTTTTGAGATTGCATCCAGGTACTGCATTTTGGACTCTTTTGTTGACCATGATGGCTACTCCATTTCTTCTGAGGGATTTCTGCCCACAGTCGTAGATATAATGGTCATCTGAGTTAAATTCATCTGTTCCAGTCCATTTTAGTTTGCTGATTCCTAGAATGTCGATGTTCACTCTTGCCATCTCTTGTTTGACCTCTTCCAATTTGCCTTGATTCATGGACCTGACATTCCAGGTTCCTATGCAATATTGCTCTTTGCAGCATCGGGCCTTGCTTCTATCACCAGTCTCATCCACAGCTGGGTATCGTGTTTGCTTTGGCTCCATCCCTTCATTCTCTCTGGAGTTATTTCTCCACTGATCTCCAGAAGCATACTGGGCACCTACTGACCTGGGGAGTTTCTCTTTCAGTATCCTATCATTTTGCCTTTTCATGCTGTTCATGGGGTTCTCAAGGCAAGAATACTGAAGTGGTTTGCCATTCCCTTCTCCAGTGGACTACATTCTGTCAGACCTCTCCACCACCTTGGGTTGCCCTGCTGGCATGGCTTGGTTTCATTGAGTTAGACAAGGCTGTGGTCTTAGTGTGATTAGATTGACGAGTTTTCTGTGAGTATGGTTTCAGTGTGTCTGCCCTCTGATGCCCTCTTGCAACACCTACCTTCTTACTTGGGTTTCTCTTACCTTGGGCGTGGGGTATCTCTTCACGGCTGCTCCAGCAAAGCGCAGCCACTGCTCCTTACCTTGGACGAGGGCTATCTCCTCACCGACGCCCTTCCTGATCTTCAACGTGGGATAGCTCCTCTAGGTCCTCCTGTGCCTGGGCAGCCACCGCTGCTTGGATGTGGGGTTGCCTCTCCCGGCTGCCGCCCCTGGCCTCGGGCGTGGAGTTGCTCCTCCCGTCTCCCGCCAGGACCAATTCAGGCTCGAGGTGCCACCTGGCGGCCTGTCACCTCAGTCGTGCCCCGTGTGCTGGCTCTCTGCCCAGGAGCTTCTGCAGTACCGTCTGTCATGGCCCTGACCCTCACCACTTCCGGGTGGAGGCATAGCCCCGGAAGTACTTGGGAATCAGTTCCAGGGCAGTCCTGGACCCGTGAAGAACTGAAGCCCGCGGAGACCTGCCTGAGGGAGCCGACCTCCCCGGGGCTCTGCAGGGGGCTGTGGGTGGCGGGACCTTGGTCCCTGCAGAGGTCGTTGGCTCCTTCCTCCTTCACCGCTTCGGCCATTCTCACACCTCACTCTTTCCTTTCTTCTCGCACACTGTTCATCCACCTAGAACCCGGTACCGCCCTCTTCTCCAGGGACCGACCCCCGCCTCCTCCCTCGCCTCACAAAGGCAGGCCTCGAGGGAAAGATGGTTCCTGCAGGGACGTGTTCCTGGTGTTTTTAAGCAGCACCCCTGTCTCGTGGTCCTGTCACAGACAGGGCTAGCACTTCCGCTTTGGAGAATTGATCGCCCTCCGTGGAAACGGCGCCTGGGAAGGAGTCTGTTCTCTCTCCTGCTCTGTCCGGTCCTGTCACAAAGCAGACAGTCGTGAGTTGTCTGACAAATGGACAAACAACCCTTTAATCTAGTCCCTGCCCCGCCCCCCGCCACTGCGTCCACAGCAGAACCACCCTCTGGGTCGCGGCCAGAGCGGTGGGCTCAGGAGGCAGGTCTGTCCACGGGCTCCCCTCGCTTCGATCCCCTTGGGCGTCTCTGCTGCCCCTGCCCTGAAAGGCCCTCTCTTCCTATGTCAGCTCGTCCTGTGCCATGTGCTGTATTACTATCCACATTTTCCTGAGAAAACCCCTGGGAATAGGCAAGTCCAGAACCTTGAGGAAGGTCATATTGCTGGTTAGCGGCTGACCTGAGATTTGAAATGGGCATCTGGCCACAGGGTGGACGGAGACCAGCAGAGGAAAGACACCCCCCTCTGCCCACTTCATTCCACAGGGTGCTCTCCTTTAACCAGGGGGACAAATGAGGATGGGTAAGTATTAGGAGGATGATCATGACGAGAGCAAAAACAGAAAAACTTAAATTCCAAGCAAAAGCGGTTGAAATTATTTTTTGATTTTCCTCTTTTACCAGGAGATGAAGTTTATATCTCAGAAAATACTTATTGATAGAATTATCCTGGGACTGTCAATTATGTCATGATAAGTTCCCAAAGATAAAGTTGCTTATCATTTTGGTTTCCTGAGCAAAGGGGTCAGATCTGACAGCCTAATAAGGTCTGGTTCTGTTTGTGACTTTGCCAGACAAACCCAAATTTGATCATTCTTTTCCCATTCTAAAAGCTAACAGCTAGATTACAGAGTCCTAGTTTTCAGAGTGTGTTCTCTAGATGTAGGTTAGGATGGAAAAACCTGTCAGTAGGGCAGGAATGATAAAGGCGTTAAATGGAAAGGTGCAAGTGGGCTCCTTCTGTGTTGTTAATAACTACACTTGTGAGAGGTTTTCCTCTGAGCTACTGCTTTAAATTAAAAGAGAGATGCTAGCAGTAGTTTCCATGGTAACCAAAAGTCAACTGTATTCCAAACTTCCTCCTGACTTCCTTTGTAAAAAAGTGGTTCTGGGTGAGTTTTTTTCATTTAACTTAACTTTCAAGAAAAGGTTAAGATTTAAAGGGGCCTGAATTTTCTTTGGGTGGGTAAAAGGCTCTGGAGTCCAGGAAGAAGTGGCCGCTGTTTCTGACTGGTGTGGGTTCTTATTACTGGGGATGCTGCCCCATTGGCATGGAGGGGGAACTGTCAGTCCAAAAGGCAGCCAAGCTGACATGTAGCTGAAAATCAGTATTGCAACTCGAAAACCCCATTGTTAGATACTAACTGCAAGTGCACGAACACCAAATTGCTGGTTGAGGAGAAAATTAGAGAAAGGATCCTCCTACTTTTTCTAAAGGGCTTGAATCCAGAGTGTCTGATTCCAAGACCATTGTGTCTTCTTTGACATCATGACAACTCCTTCAGGACGTTACAATTCAGGTCCCCCGCAGCCAATCCTGCAAGCTGAAGTTAGTCATCAACCAGTTTCCCAGAAACATTTGAAAATTTATAATCTCCATTTTTAAATTTCCTTGCTTCACTCCTCCTTCCCTTCTTCTTTCCTTCATCCTTCCTTCCCTCCCTCCGAGGGAGGGCTCTGTTTCTGACTGCTTCCCGAACCTTCAGTCCTCAGCTGGCTTCACTATTGCTGTGAAATCACAGTTCCTATGATCCCACAAACCTATTTCTTTATTTGCTATTTTTCCCTTTGACATTTAGGGAAGACCAGTGAGAACCTCGAGTGCTTCTGGCAGAATTGTTGGGTCTCTGGGGAAGGACCTGGTTTGCTGTGCTTTCCTCTGGGTTTCAAGTTTTATTCAGCCCCGGCAGACGGCTCAGAAGCAGACTGGACATGCACGGCTCAGCCTGGGAAGGAAGGACCAAGACAGGGCTGGTGGTGACAGAGAGAAAGGGGGGGTTCTGAAGTCCTCTGCTTCTGATTTCTCAGGGAAGTACCACAATTTCCTCATGCATCTCCCTCGGGTCAGGAAGGCTGACTGTGTGCAAAGGGACAAGGATGGGTGTCAGCTCTCCCTCCAGCCTGTTCCGGTCGCCAGCCTGGCCCAGAGGCCAGGGAGTGTGCGTGCAGAGAGTCCCCTGCGTGTCATGATCACCAGTCACCTTTGCTGACAGCTGTTCTGGACCTAGTTTGCAGCTTTTAAAGCCTTGGTGTTACAGAGAGTGTCCCTCAATTTAGATGAAGCGCAAATCACTTTATTGAACCCCTGGCACTAGCTCCAGGTCTTTCATTTTGATTTAGTTAGATTTCTGCTTCCTGTAAAAGACTAATGTGAATTTGCCCAAGGACCCAGGAGAGGGCATCGGGGCAGAATAGGACCAGGATCTGAATTAATTCTGAAATGTGTTGTCTTCTAAATTGTTCTTAATTTATATGGAAGGTTCTCATACTTTCAGGTGTGTTTGTATGTAATAATGGGGTCACCAGGACAGCATACATCCTAAGGAAGAGTCTTATTCTTTAGTTTTCAGTCCTATAAACACAGACTCTATCAGAGATGATTGAATTTATGTCATATGAAATGTACCAGGACTGAAGGATGAACTCTAGTGAAAATTTTTTCTTCTTTTTTTTTTGTGTGTGTGTTAACATACTTTAATAGCCACAGTCTTTTTATTAAAAGGATAGACATGAAAAATAATAAGCACTTATTAAAATGATAAGCATATAGATACAAACAATGTATACAAAAGGAATGAAAAATTTTTTTCTTCTTTTAAATTTTCTCTAGGACTTCATATTCTGATGTTATTTTTATTGAAGTATAGTAGATTTACAATGTTGTGTTTGCTTCATGTGTACACCACAGTGATTCAGTTATTCTTTTTCAGATACTTTTATAAATTCAGATACAAAATATTGAGTGCTATTCTTTGTGTTATACAGTAGGTCCTTGTTGGTTATTTATTTTATATAGAGTAGTGTGTGTATATCTATTAATCCCAAACTCCTAATTTATTGCCCCCCACCCTGATTTCCCTTCAGCAATGTAAATTTGTTTTCTATGTCTCTGGGTCTATTTCTGTTTTGTGAATAAGTTCATTTGTGTCTTTTTTTTAAAGATTCTGCATATAAGTGATATATGTGTGCATGCTAAGTGGCTTCAGTCGTGTCTGACTCTTCGAGTAGTGCTTGCATCGATGTCTGCAAGTAGGGGTGTGTTTACCCCTTATTTCTGATTTGTGTACATGAGGCTCCTTCTCTGCCTAACTGCTCTAGTAAACACTTGCAGTGGACATTGATGGGATGCTGGCTGGCCTTGACTTACTTTCTCCTGGGCTGAGTGGCAATATTTCCTTTGATTCCACAGGAAGTCTCCGGCTTTTAGGTTGTTGCGTGTATATATAAGTGGAATTCAATAGTTCCTTTGATATTTCATTTTTTTCATCAAGAGGGGTTGTACTTTGCCAAAGCCTCTCAAGCCCCACGGAGGTTACTGTGTGGTTCTTGCTCTCGGGGCCAGTGTGAGTGGGGCAGCACTGTGGCTGGTGCTCCCTGCGACCCTGGGACAAACTCCTTTGGATCAGGACATGGTTTCCTCCAAAGCACCAAGGATGCTGCTCGCGCCTGTGAGAGGACGGGCCCATGCCCGGGCAGCACTGCGACCCTGCGGTTTGGGGCTCCTGTGATGTCGCTGCTCCCCTCTGACTCTGGGGCCCCGCCAGCCTCCTGAGGCCTCTGCCCTCCCTGACTCTCAGCAGGCGTGTGATCACTGCTCTTCCTGGTACCGGCCAGGACGCCCTGGCATCGTCTACCTGCTCCTCTCGCTGGATCTTGACCCTACTAAGGGATCCCATCCTCAGAGTTCCCTAGAGGTGCTGGTCTCTGGCTGTTTTGGTCATGGGAATTTCTGAAGTCCCCTGCCCTCTTCTTCACCCCATTGGAGTGTCCCCAGGCTTCACTGGGGACTGATGAGCACACACTGGTCTCTCTGTTTCAATAGCTCTTCTGGACTTCCCTGGTGGTTCAGACGGTAAAGCGTCTGTCTGTAGTGTGGGAGACCCAGGTTCAAACCCTGGAGAAGGAATTGGCATCCCACTCCAGTATTCTTGCCTGGAAAATCCCATGGACAGAGGAGCCTGGTAGGCTACAGTCCATGGGGGTCACAAGAGTCAGACACGACTGAGCGACTTCACTTCACTTCTGTGTAATTTAGAGCCGACAGATTTTGTGTCTTCTAAGTTTCATGATGTTGGGTTGTTCCCCCTGCATCATCGTTGCTGCCCTGTGAGGTGAGACAAGCGAGTGGGTTCTGCGAGACGCCTCCCCTGTGTTTCTAGGGTGAACGTGCCATGTGTCCAGGGAGACGTCTCTGGTGATGTGTGGAGCACCCGTGCCAAGGGTTGGGGGAGTCTCCACACCCCCCATGCTGGTGCGAGGATGCTCACGGATGTTGTCTGAGTGCATGAGCCCCAGGAGAGGCTGGGAGGCTCCATCCCTCCCCCTGGGCCATGAGAGGGATCTGTGGTGGAGCGGGGGCCCTGTGGGCAGGCGGGTCTGGCCCCTTTTCTGATCAAGTTGACCCACATGTGTACCTGCCCCATGCGCTCAGGTCTCCTCTGGGCTGAGATTCTGAAACTTGCCACTGAATTTTCATCAGTCATGTTACTGAGTCACGTCTGCCCTACCTGCATCCAGACACTGTCCCGACTCCTGCTTCCTGCTCCTACCATTTCACGAAATCCATTAACTCTGTGACTCTGACATTCTTTTTTTTCATCTCCCCAAGTACTCATAATACAAATATCTACTTTTGTATAATCTGAAAGGGACTCAGATTTTCCCCTTGGCTGGGTAAGCAGGCACACTGTAATTTTCTTACAGACGACAGAGAATCGGGCTCATGTGATGATCTAGTTCCCGTGGGTTGTGGGGAGCAGCTCACACACCACTCAGGCCTGTGACAAGGCACACTGCAGTCTGAATGTCAGAGTCACCCCACCAGGGGTGTCAGGACCCCTTCCGCTCTCGATTTCTGGCTGAACCCACGAGCAGACTCATTTTCAGCCTGTGGCTCCCAGGGTGTTGTTCAACAGGGCTCAGAACACTGTCCTCATGACACGGCTCATTAGGAGGGAACATTTCCAGCTTCTCTTCTCTGTGCTATTCAGCTGGAGGTGTTTATCTGTACAGTTTCTGTGTTAGATTCATCAAGATTCAAACTGTGTTGTGAATAAAACTGAGGGAGGCAGGATGCACAGGAGAAACAAGAAAAGATGTCTTCCTTTTTTGCTGCATAAAGAGGTAATTATATAAAATTTAAAGTAAGATTTTTGTCCATTGTCATTGGCCCAACTTCACAACATGGTGCCCCTAGTAACAGGACGGGAAGGCCTACTACAAAGTGCGTATTTTGCAAATTCCAATGTTTCTGATAAGATCAAGATAACTTTATTTTTCCCAAAAAGTTTTGCTGATTTCCTTAACTTAGCTATTCCCATTACATTAGTTTCATTTCGGTTTATGTTCAGTAGTATAGAGCCTCCACATAATGTCTCAGTCCGTGTTATAAGGGGCCCTGAGAAGAGTGAATGCTCATTTCTCCTGAACCCTAATGTTGTCCCAGATCCTAAATAAGATAAGCTGAGAAAGTTTACAGAAAACCTAAATATCTGTCATAGCAAGAGTTGTCATCTGTATGCTATAACATGTTGACCTTTTAGATAGTAAATGTTTTATTTATAAAGTATTTTTAAAGTTGTTGGAAATATGAATTAATACTATTTGCATCATAAGATACACATTTTGTATTAAAGTGAAAGTCACTCATTCATCTCCAATTCTTGCTACCCCTTGGACTATCCAGGCCAGAATACTGGAGCCTTTCCCTCCTCCGGGGGATCTTCCCAACCCAGGGGTCAAACAGGTCTCCAGCATTTCAGGTGAATTCTTAACCAACTGAGCCACAGGGGAAGCCCTTTTTGTATTAAGAGATGTAATTAATATGTACCAGTAACTTGGGATGAAAGGTAAAGCTTAAATGGTGATTCATAATAATAAAATATTTTTTTGTAACCTTGAGGTCATACTGAAATGTGACATAGCTCTAAAATAGGGATCACGCACTTCTATGCTCACAGGGCATTGAGAGTGAAAGTGTTAGCTGCTCAATTGTATCCAGCTCTCTGCGACCCCATGGGCTGTAGCCTGCCAGGCTCCTCTGTCTATGGAATTGTCCAAGCAAGAATTCTCCAACGGTTTCCATGCCCTTCTCCAGGGAATCTTCCTGACCTAGGGATGGGACCTGAGTCTCCCACCTTGCAGGTGGATTCTTTATCATCTGAGCCACCAGGGAAGCCCCACAGGGCATTAACTGACTTTATAATCTGGTGTTTCTGGAAGGGACCTAAGAGGTCCTGTAGTACAAGATTCCAGCAGATAAAGGAATGCCTTCCCCCGGGTTCCTGGAAACTTACACGTTCTCGGATAGAGCATTTCCAGTGACAGAGGCATCACCACCTTCAAAGGCAGCATGTTCTGCTGGGCGACTGTAAGTTTTAGACAGTCATTCATGCACTCACCCCAAACACGTCCTCCTGCAGCTCCCAGCATCTTTCCTTGGCAGGGCACCCTCAGGCCGCTGGGCGCCTGGCCCGCTTCCCCTGATCCACACCTCAAGCATTGAGATGAGATGATGGGATCTTGCCACTAGGCTTGGGTCCCCTTTCTAAACCACACTTGCTGCCTCTCCAGCTGTTCCTTATGTGACCCACTTTTCAGTCACCTTCTACCACACTCTAACACGTGCTCCTTTTCAGATTCTTTTCCCTTATAGGTTATTATACAATACTGGACAGAGTTCCCTGTGCTATACAGTAGGTCCGTGTTGGTTATCCATTTTATATATCATACTGTGTAAATGTTAATCCCAGCTTCTTAATTAATCCCCCCTACTTTCCCTTTCAGTAACCTTAAGTTTGTTTTCTAGGTCTGTGTATCTATTTCTTTTTGCAAATAAGTTCATTTGAATGTTGTTTTTTTTTCTTTCAGATTCCACATATAAGTGATATATGACATTTCTCTTTCTCTGTCTGGCTTACATCAGTCAGTATGATAGTCTCTAGGCTTCTCCATGCTGCTCCTAATGGCGTTCTTTCATCATTGTGATGGTTGAGTAGTATCCGCTGTACACGTGCACCACGTCCTGTGATAGTCTCTAGGCTTCTCCATCCTGCTCCTAATGGCGTTCTTTCATCATTTGGGTGGGTGAATAGTATCCACTGTACACGTGCACCACATCCTATGATACTCTCTTCTTTTCTAAAGAGTTTTGTCCCAGAAATGGGTTTGCTGGGTCACATGGCAGCTCAAGTTGAGTTTTGTAAGGAACCTCCATCACGCTCTCCATGGCGGCTGCGCCAGTTGTCATTCTGACCAACAGAGGGCTCCTTTTTCTCCGTGCCCCCTGCAGCGTTCCTTGCTTGTAGACTCTGGTCGTGGCCGTTCTGGCGGGACTGAAAGGATACCTCACTCTAGTTTTGATTTGCATGTGAGTCTGTTTTGAAAGTGGATTTCTTATGTTGCCACTGATGCTTGCACTTCTAAAAGCCCCTGTGGGCGCTAACAGGGGACGTCACCCACCCGCGCTCTGGGAGGCACAGAGCACCTCACAGATGTTGGCTTGTCCGATGTATTCCCCCAAGGTCTGTAGTGGCTGCGTGTTAGTCTCATTTTACAGGCCAAGACATAGATGATGTGAAAGACATTGAGAGTTCCTCCATATCACACTAAGAGTGGATGAAACCAGAACATCCAGGTGAAAAGTGAAAATACATTTCACCCAATTTCTGGAAACAACCCAGTTTACAGACTAGCACCATGTGGGTTGTTCTAAAACCAGTTATCCTCATTTGAAGTTAAGAAAGATGCCCTGATCCCTGTCTTGATGAGCAAAGCCTCAATTATAATGATGGCCAAGAAACCTATTTATCATTGTTTGAACACCAGTTTAAATAGTGATAGTGACGTGAGGATAAATTCCATAAGGGGTGCCTGAAGGATCTGTTTGACAACTGATTTCATTAACCTGCTGTCTCCAAAGGTGCTTCTACCATCAAGATGAAGAGGCTAGCCGTCCCACCCCCGCTCAAAGGACAATGGGAGAAAACTAGGGTGGGTCCAGCAAATGGAAACTGTTTAGGGATGTCTGTTCCCTTGGGATATTCACAGGAGGTTAAAGCATTTATGTTAATAGTTGAGTTCATGAATAATTGGTCTTCATGCAGAGTTCACTGTGGGCACGGTTTTAATGAGGACAGAGTGCGGCATCTTGAAAACAGTTCCCGCCTTCCTTGCCTTTTCCCCGCTCTGGTGCCCCCATGTCCACGCGGCAGGGCCCCCGTGAGGCCTGTGGCCGGCGGTGCCCCTCCAAGGCTCCCCTCCCTGCTGATGTGAAAATGGGCTTCATTAGTCGAGGCCCTGGAGCGTGTGTCTACAGGCAGATGTCAGACTGTAGGGGGGCACCTTCAGCCACAGAGAGATTCCCACAGTGGGCTGTGGCTGCTTCAGCACCCCGCGTGTCGGCTTGGCTTTCTGAGCCCCAAGTCCTAACGACCTGCCGACATGAAGTGACTGATGTCCGTCTAGTTCAAACTGGCTGTTCGTGGTGCGTCCATAACTAGGGTGGGGATCAGCTCATGGAAGTGAGCCTGATTTGTTTTCCAGATTTTCATTCAAGATTAACAGAAAACTGATGTTTGCTTTCAATATCTCATTATTTTCCTCAGGTGCACATATACTTTGAAACATGGGATGCTTTTTTGAGATTTCTTATTTTTTTGCCTTTTAATTAATTACTTTTTTATTGAAGGGCATTTGATTTACAGTGTTGTATTCATTTCTGGTGTACAACAAAGTGATTCAGTTATATACATACGGTGGTGGTGGTTTAGTTGCTAAGTTGTGTCTGACTCTTTGCAACCCCATGGACTGAAGCCCGCCAGGCTCCACTGTCCATGGGATTTCCCAGGCAGGAATAATGGAGTGGATAGTTTCCATTACCTCCTCCAGGGGATCTTCCCAACCCAGGGGTTGAACCCAGGTCTCCTGTATTAGAGGCAATCTCCTGCATTGCAGGGGGATTCTTTAACCACTGAGCCACCAAGAAAATCAGTTATAAAAGTATATAGACACATGTCCTTTTTAATATTCTTTCATTACATTTTATCACAGAATATTGAATATAGTCCCTGCGCTATACAGTAGGACCTCATTGCTTATCCCTCCTGAATACGCTGTTCTGTGTCTGCCAACCTCAACCTCCCAATCCACCTCCTCCCCACTGGGCAACCTCAGGTCAATTCTCTGAGTCTGTTTCATAGACAGACTCATTCATTGGATTCTGATGTGTCTTTGCAGACCTCGTGTGTGAATGGAGGCATAAGTGGGAACAGTGGGTGAAGGTTCACCCCGGGAAGACTCCCTCATCAACCCGAAAGGGTCCCTTCTCCTCATCCTTCTGGCACCCCAGGAAACTTCTCATCTGGATGGAGTTGAGTAGCTGATCCCTTGTACCATCTCTAATCAGTGTATGAAGAGCAGTAAACTGTGTGTTTGTCGGCCACGGCTGACCCCATCTCCTGACCTTTGTCAGAAAATCATCTTCACTTCTCACAGAGGTTCTCAGCACCTCTGAACACCAAGTCCTGATTACACAGACCCAGTGGATCAGATTTTAAAGTGATTTTGCTAACATTCTGGTGTCATCATTTCCTGGTCCTGTGAATTCTTAGATCTGTTCAGCTGGCTGACTTATGAAATGAAGAGACTGAAGTTAAATTCTTGAATATCCATTCCATTTAATATATGTATTGGAGCCCTACATTGCAAACTTATACGAGAATAGAAAAGGGAGTCTTTTACCCAAGAATCCTAAGATTTATTTAGTGAAATAAAGCATTGATTTACAGGGGCTTCCCAGGTGGCACAGTGGTAAAAACACAGATGTGATCCCTGGGTTGGGAAGATCCCCTGGAGAAGGGAATGGCAGTCCACTACAGTATTCTTGCCTGGAGAATCACATGGATATAGGAGCCTGGCGGGCTATAGTCCATAGGGTTGCAAGAGACAGACATGACTGAACATGCACATGTAGGCACATAAGGGATCAGTTCAGTTCAGTCGCTCAGTCGTGTCCGACACTTTGCGACCCCATGAGTTGCAGCACGCCAGGCCTCCCTGTCCATCACCAACTCCCGAAGTTCACTCAGACTCATGTCCATTGAGTCGGTGATGCCATCTAGCCATCTCATCCTGTGTCATCCCCTTCTCCTCCTGCCCCCAATCCCTCCCAGTATCAGGGTCTTTTCCAATCAGTCAACTCTTCACATGAGGTGGCCAAAGTACTGGAGTTTCAGCTTTAGCATCATTGCTTCCAAAGAACACTCAAGACTGATCTCCTTTAGAATGGACTGGTTGGATCTCCTTGCAGTCCAAGGGACTCTCAAGTCTTCTCCAACACCACAGTTCAAAAGCATCAATTCTTCAGCGCTCAGCTTTCTTCATAGTCCAACTCTCACATCCATACATGACCACTGGAAAAACCATAGCCTTGACTAGACGGGCCTTTGTTGGCAAAGTAATGTCTCTGCTTTTGAATATGCTATCTAGGTTGGTCATAACTTTCCTTCCGCACAATTGCACTCATCTCACATGCTAGTAAAGTAATGCTCAAAATTCTCCAAGCCAGCCTTCAGCAATACGTGAACCGTGAAATTCCTGATGTTCAAGCTGGTTTTAGAAAAGGCAGAAGAACCAGAGATCAAATTGCCAACATCCGCTGGATCATCGAAAAAGCAAGAGAGCTCCAGAAAAACATGTATTTCTGCTTTATTGACTATGCCAAAGCCCTTGACTGGGTGGATCACAATAAACTGTAGAAAATTCTGACAGAGATGGGAATAACAGACCACCTGACCTGCCTCTTGAGAAATCTGTATGCAGGTCAGGAAGCAACAGTTAGACTTGGACATGGAAGAACAGACTGGTTCCAAATAGGAAAAGGAGTACATCAAGGCTGTATATTGTCACCCTGCTTATTTAAGTTATATGCTGAGTACATCATGAGAAACGCTGGGCTGGAAGAAGCACAAGCTGAAATCAAGATTGTCAGGAGAAATATCAATAACCTCAGATATGCAGATGACACCACCCTTATGGCAGAAAGTGAAGAGGAACTAAAAAGCCTCTTGATGAAAGTGAAAGAGGAGAGTGAAAAAGTTGGCCTAAAGCTCAACATTCAGAAAACGAAGATCATGGCATCTTGTCCCATCACTTCATGGGAAATAGATGGGGAAACAGTGGAAGCAGTGTCAGACTTTATTTTGGGGGGCGCCAAAACCACTGCAGATGATGACTGCAGCCATGAAATTAAAAGACATAGGCATAAACTTATGAATAAATGGTCCTCAAGATGATCATTTTACATTGATGCTTCAGGGGCTTTAGATCCAGGCCAGCTCAGCTCAGCCATGACTCTGGATAAACCCAGCCCTCCAGAGGTCTGGGCATGAATTGTCCCAATCCCGGTTCTCCCAGTTTCCAGCAAAAGGGTTTCAGTTTGCCCAGCTCTTAGTGCTAGGGAGGGAGTGGAGACTGACAAGCTTTGCACTTGTCAGAGCTTCAGAATTATTTTTCAAGTTTTGTTTAGGTTTTGCTTTTAGGGTTATACTAGCCGCATAAATGGAGAAGGCAATGGCACCCCACTCCAGTACTCTTGCGTGGAAAATCCCATGGATGGAGGAGCTGGGTAGGCTGCAGTCCATGGGGTCGCTAAGAGTCGGACATGACTGAGCGACTTCACTTTCACTTTTCACTTTCATGCATTGGATAAGGAAATGGCAACTCACTCCAGTGTTCTTGCCTGGAGAATCCCAGGGATGGCGGAGCCTGGTAGGCTGCCATCTATGGGGTCGCACAGAGTTGAACACAACTGAAGCGACTTAGCTAGCTACCTAGCTGGCCACAGAAAAGGAATGAAAAATATTCACAGTTTTTTCAAGAGATAAATCCAATTTTGCCTTTGAAGTTGATCGTTAAACTTGAAGTCTCGAGGTTATGACCTTAGAAATAATAACACAAGCTTTGGCTATTTGTTGTAATAATGTTCTGATTTGATGATATGAGCTCTAAAATAATCTTACAGTAGATTTAATTGACTGTTTTTTTCAATCTACTATGGATCTTATTTTGTGTTCTAAGTATATTTTTCTGATAAACTTAAATTTTAAAATATTTGGGCCTAAATTTTAAATTGGATTACCAAACAGACCGTAGGAAAAAAATCCAAGGTCATTTTGATAATTGATGCAGAGGAATGAAGCTTAGCTTCCTGGAAGAGCATTTTTCTGTTCATTTCATTTCCATTCAATTCAATTAAAAAAATCCTAATCTCTATCCTTGAATTATTAATTGAGTCTTTTTTGCATGTATCTACTGTGTACCAAGCCCTGGAGATAACATACATAATTAATATTGTTTCCCTGATCTAAATGAAGGGTAAATAATAAGAGAGAGACAGAATGTGAATTAAATTTAAAGCAATCTGGTAGATGTTGTAACTCAAGCACAGGCTTATCTGAAGAGAAGTCAAGACAGATTTTAGATGGCAACTCAATATTGAGCAGTCAGGGACAATATCCTCACAGCGATTTTTCTGGGTGTGACTCATAAAGGGATTTTTGTCTAAGAAGGGTAAGGAAATCACAAACAGAAAACACAATCTCTGCAGACCAGCATGAAACAGCATGATAAATGCAGGTGTGTGGGTATCACGATGAGGCTGAAGCTGGGGCTCATAGCACCACTGTGGGGGAAGAGACTGGATGAGCAAAACAGGGATCATATTGTGAAAGGACTTCTGTGTCCCTACAAATAATCTGAGTTCTGTCTCCTACACAACAGGAAATCACTGATGTGCTTTCAATCAGAATAACCTAATCAGACTTGGATATTAGAGAGATTCTGCCTACAGTGGTGGCAATGGTGGATAGTTCATTTGGGGGGAGTGTGTTTGGGGGATGCTGAAGGCATGACTGTGTGAGGAAGCAAACATATGTAAGCAGGAGATTTACAGCCTTCGTGAACAGCTCTAATGAGTTGACAAAAAATTGGACCACTAAGCAGTAGCTCAGGCGGGAGGAGAAGGAGACGACAGAGGATGAGATGATTGGATGGCATCACCGACTCAATGAACATGAGTTTGGGTAAATTCTGGGAGCTGATGATGTTCAGGGAGGCCTGGTGTGCTGCAGTCCATGGGGTTGAAAGGAGTCGAACACGACTGAGTGACTGAACTGAAACTGAAAACAGTAGCTCAGTGGTTAAGAATCCAGCTGCAATGTGGGAGACCTGGGTTCAATACCCACACCAGTGTCCTTGCCTGGAGAATCCCCATGGACAAAGGAGCCTGAGGGGCTACAGTCCATGGGATCGCAGAGTCAGACAAGACAGCCACTGAGCAAGCAGTGTGCAACACATGCTAAAGAAACGGAAGGAAGAGGAACGTCATCAGAACACGCATGTGGAAGAGTCACTTGGCTGGAAACTGGGAAGTGTGTCAGGCAGAGACACGTCGTAATGTCATATAAACAAAGGAGGACTCAGACTCACTCCTCCTGCCCTGAGCAGTCTCTCTGCTGGTTTCTTTTTCAGTTTCCACAGAAACTGTAAGGGCACCATCCAACGGGCAGGTCAGTGGACCCAGTTGGTTGCAGTGCTTGCCTTGGTTCCCCACCCTTACCCTGGCTCTTTCCTGGATTACCTGGGGTTGCCTCAGTGCATGGTGGTCTCAGGCAACCTGCCAAGATTCAGTTGAAGACCACTGTCAACTCACCTGAAACGGCTCACAGTTCAATTTTGTTCAGTCGCTCAGTGTCTGACTCTTTGCAACCCAATGAACCAGAGCACACCTGGCCTCCCTGTCCATCACCAACTGCGGGAGTTTCCCAAACTCATGTCCATTGAGTTGGTGATGCCATCCAACCATCTCATCCTCTGTCATCCCCTTCTCCTCCTGCCTTTGATCTTTCCCAACACCAGGGTCTTTTCAAATGAGTCAGCTCTTCACATCAGTTGGCCAAAATATTGGAGTTTCAGCTTCTGCATCAGTCCTTCCAATGAACACCCAGGACTGATTTCCTTTAGGATGGACTGGTTGAATCTCCTTGCAGTCCAAGGGACTCTCAAGAGTCTTCTCCAACACTACAGTTCAAAAGCATCAATTCTTCAGTGTTCAGCTTTCTTTATAGTCCAACTCTCACATCCATACATGGCCACTGGAAAAACCATAGCCTTGGCTAGATGGACCTTTGTTGACAAAGTAATGTCTCTTTAATATGCTGTCTAGGTTGGTAATAACTTTCCTTCCAAGGAGTAAACGTCTTTTAATTTCATGGCTGCAATCACCATCTGCAGTGATTTTGGAGCCTCCATTTTTGTCTCTGACACTGTTTCCACTGTTTTAAAGCCTGACACTGTTTCCATTGTTTCCCCATCTATTTCCCATGAAGTGATAGGACCAGATGCCATGATCTTAGTTTTCTGAATGTTGAGTTTTAAGTCAACTTTTTCACTCTCCTCTTTCACGTTCATCAAGAGGCTGTTTAGTTCTTCACTTTCTGCCATAAAGGTGGTGTCATCTGCATATCTGAGGTTATTGATATTTCTCCCGGCAGTCTTGATTCCAGCTTGTGCTTCCTCCAGCCCAGCGTTTCTCATGATGTACTCTGCATAGAAGTTAAATAAGCAGGGTGACAGTATACAGCCTTGATGTACTCCTTTTTCTATTTGGAACCAGTTTGTTCTTCTATGTCCAGTTTTAACTGTTGCTTCCTGACCTGTATACAGGTTTCTCAAGAAGCTTACAAGTGATGTGGAAAGATTGAGGGCAGGAGGAGAAGGGGACAACAGAGGATGAGATGGCTGGATGGCATCACCGACTCAATGGACATGAGTTTGGGTATACTCCAGGAGTTGGTGATGAACAGGGAGGCCTGGTGTGCTGCAGTCCATGGGGTTGCAAAGAGTCAGACATGACTGAGTGACTGAACTGAACTAAACTGAACTGATATTGTTACTTAGAAAAGCTAATAAGGGAAGATGATCAATAATTTTTTCTGTGTGTAAATAAGAAAGCAAGTAAGAAAAGTCACATGTACATTTCCTCATTTTTATAAAGGGAAGCACAGAAAGGACACAGAGAGAGGAAATGAGATTGGCTTCCTACAAGAGGCAGCAAAGAGAGGCGTGAGGGATGAAATAGATCTCTGATTATTCCCATGAGGGCTCTGACTTTTGGAACAACTTCATGTTTCCACAAAATAAGTAAAATCAACAAGCGTGGAAGAAAAAGAAGAAAATCCAAAATACAACAAAATGAAATGAATAAGGCTTATGCTTTTCAAATTAAAAACTTAAACATACTGAAGGGTGAGGGAGAAGAATTAATTAGCAACTCCAGAGCAACCTGTTTCTTTGGACAGTATTTTGACTCTTTAAACACAGGAAAGTGACTTGGCAATTATGAAACTACTTTGTGTGTGTTTTAGGTGTGAGAAAATAAGTAAATAGACAGAGATCTTGTGGATAATGTGGAGTTTTTCCCTGCTGAAGAAAAAAGTTATTAATAAAGAAAAAGGCAAAGCTGGAAGAAGCCCTGTGGTGTTGGGAAGAGAGGTAGACATGCAAGGAGAGAGAGAGAAAGGGATGGACAGATATGAAAACTGATGTAGATGTATGCATCTGTCTGCATCTATTTATACATAGCTCCTGTGTCTATCATATGAGTCACATCTAACACCCAGTTCTGATTTGTAAATGCAATTCTTCAATGAAAATAAGCAGGGCTCCTTGGAAATGTGGCTGGTACCACTCCGGGGGCAAGGGAAGTGTGAGAAGAGCTGCATCACCTGTAAGGAAGTAATGGAAGTAAGGAAGTGAATGAGGCAGGAGCCTGCAGCCAGGCTCCCACTGGTCCTATTGAGGACAATTTGAGCGAGAAAAATAATAAATGACAGTAATAGGTTATATGACCTGTTGACTAAAATAAGCAATCACAAAGGCATATTGATAAAATAAGTGAATAAGTAAATGGCAGAGAAGGAGAGGTGTATTCTTATAGGAGGAATCCAACTATAAAAAGTAGAAAGTAGATGAAATTACCATATCATTACTGGCAACTACCATAGTAAAACTGAGGGCTTCCCAGGTGGTGCTGTGGTAAAGAATCCATCTACAATGCAGAAGACAAAAGAGACGCAGGTTTGATCTCTGGGTAGCAAAGATCCTCTGGAGGAGGACATGGCAACCCACTCCAACATTCTTGCCTGGGAAATCCCGTGGACAGAGGAGCCTGGTGGGCTACAGTTCATTGGGTTTCAAAGAGTTGGACACAACTGAGCATGCACACACAGGGAAATCTATGCCTTCACTCTGACCTGCAGTAAACATTTGTCATGTAGTAAGATTGTCTTAGGCAAGACCCATCAAGTGCTGTCAAAGCTACTATGCAAGAACAGGGATAAAAAAACACAATTGATCTCTAGAGTCACGAAGTATTTTCTGCTGAGAACACAGTAGTCACCAAGGATAAAGAGCAATATTGTACAGATATTATCTAGGTCAAGTGTTGATGTGATCAAATTGACTTCACTAGTAATCAGCTGGGTTGAGCCCGTGTGCCTTTAGAGGCAATGCACTGATAAGATAGCAAATATTTGTTCCAAAAATGCAAAACCCAAATCCAACCAAGAGAAAGCATGCAATGAACCCAAATGGAAGGGCTTTCCCCAGTAACTGGGCTGCATTCTTTGAAGCATCTGGGTCCTAAAACTCAAAAAAAAAAAAAAAAAAAAAAAAAAGATGGAAAAATTGTTCTAGATGGTAGGGAATAAAAAAGACCCAGGAATGAAGACATCTGGACTCTTTTACACAAAAATGGCAAAACTTAAATTTTTTATGCTATATAAGAGGCCCTTCCAACATATACAAGAGAAGACTCTACACATGGACATCACCAGATGGTTCCCAGGGTCCTGCCCCGGTGGATCCAGGGTAATTCGAAGCGGGGATGGCATGGGTGAGGAAAAGCTTACTTATTTAGAAATGTAAAAGAGAGATTAAGAAAGAATAGTGTAGTAGGATAATTAGTGGAGAAAAGAGGCTGAATAACTTGGTTTACATGGAGAATTAATAAAACCTCAGGACAAGAGGTTTGCACCATCTACGTTAGGCCACTGGTGCCCATTTGAATAGTGGAGGGTGCCCCGCCTTGGGCTCCCTCTCTCATGGGTCTTAGAAGCTGGGACAAGTAAGTAGACATGGCAAGCCTCCACATCCCAGATGGAAATTCAGCCAGAAAATAGAGTAAGAAAAGACACGGGGGAAACCAGTCTTTCCAGTGACTGGCCCATCTTCTATTGTCCAGAAAGGCCTTATATACTTTTGATTTTACATAGAGATCAATGGATAATACAAAATTATGCAGCATCAGCAGCCCTGACTCTATCGAGACCAGGCTTTCTCTCTGCATACCTAGTTGTATACACAAGTCTTAGGTGATTTACATCATCTTCTGGCCAGAAGGCCAATTAACATTTTATGACCCTTTTCTGATAAGGGTAATAGTGTTGTTCTTCCCAAAGTCTGGTGCCACTCTCAGAAAGCACTAAATAAAGTTACATTCTTACATAGCAAGGACACAACAATTTATAACAAGAAAGTGGAGTACAGTGATTTATAACAAAGAGAAAATTAACTCAAAAGTCTAGTGTTGCTAACATCAAAACTACTATATTCCTATTTCTGCATCCCATTTACATTGGTTAATATCCTCCCAGGTGCCTAAAAGATAAAGGATATGGAGGCCTGGTGGCAAACATTAACTCAACAAACTCTTCACAAAACTAATTCTTAACTCTAAAAGGCTCTATATCTTTAAGATGTTTTAAGCTTCGTGCCTCTTGCGGTTGGGGGCTGTAAACAATTCACAAGTTGTAAAAGTCCAGGCAGACCGGTCGGATAAGTTAGAAAGCCATCAAAGGGGTTTAAACCAAGACATTCTTTTTATAGGCAAGAGACTGTTAATTGGAGCTCTGAATTAACTCTTTCGGGGATAGCCCCGTTATGTCAGAAGAGTATAGTATCAGTTCAGTTCAGTTCAGTCGCTCAGTCGTGTCCGACTCTTTGTGACCCCATGAATCACAGCACACCAGGCCTCCGTGTCCATCACCAACACCCGAAGTTCGCTCAGACTCGCGTCCATCGAGTCAGTGATGCCATCCAGCCATCTCATCCTCTGTCGCCCACTTCTTCTCCTGCCCCCAATCCCTCCCAGCATCAAAGTCTTTTCCAATGAGTCAACTCTAAGCATGAGGTAGGCAAAGTACTGGAATTTCAGCTTCAGCATCATTCCTTCCAAAGAAATCCCAGGGCTGATCTCCTTCAGAATGGATTGGTTGGATCTCCTTGCAGTGACTCTCAAGAGTCTTCTCCAACACCACAGTTCAAAAGCATCAATTCTTCGGTGCTCAGCGTTCTTCACAGTCCAACTCTCACATCCATACATGACCACAGGAAAAACCATAGCCTTGACTAGACGGACCTTAGTCAGCAAAGTAATGTCTCTGCTTTTGAATATACTGTCTAGGGTGGTCATAACTTTTCTTCCAAGGAGTAAGCGAGTATAGTATAGCAGACAGTAAACAGACAGATTTTGGTTTTGGGGTAGATGCTCAGACAGAGAACCCCTTGAGACCTGGCTCTCCTTGCCCATCAGGCCTCTCCGCATGACCTTGTCATGGGTGGGATCTCCCGTGCTGGCTCCCAGCAGATGGTCAACACTGAAATCAGATTGATTATATTCTTTGCAGCCAAAGATGGAGAAGCTCTATACAGTCAGCAAAAACAAGACCAGGAGCTGACTGTAGCTCAGATCATGAACTCCTTATTGCCAAATTCAGACTTAAGTTGAAGAAAGTAGCGAAAACCACTAGACCATTTAGGTCTGACCTAAATCAAATCCCTTATGATTATACAGTGAAAGTGAGAAATGGATTTAAGGGCTTAGATCTGATAGATAGAGTGCCTGATGAACTATGGATGGAGCTTTGTGACACTGTACAGGAGACAGGGATCAAGACTATCTCCATGGAAAAGAAATGCAAAAAAGCAAAATGGCTGTCTGAGGAGGCCTTACAAATAGCTATGAAAAGAAAAGAGGAGAAAAGCAAAGGAGAAAAGGAAAGATATAAGAATCTGAATGCAGAGTTCCAAGAATAGCAAGGAGAGAAAAGAAAGCCTTCCTCAGTGATCAATGCAAAGAAATAGAGGCAAAGAACAGAATGGGAAAGACTAGAGATCTCTTCAAGAAAATTAAAGATACCAAGGGAACATTTCATGCAAAGATGGGCTCGATAAAGGACGGAAATGGTATGGACCTAATAGAAGCAGAAGATATTAAGAAAAGGTGGCAAGAATACACAGAAAAACTGTACAAAAAAGATCTTCATGACCCAGATAATCATGATTGTGTGATCACTCGCCTAGAGCCAGACATCCTGTGAAGTCAAGTGGGCCTTAGAAAGCATCACTATGAACAATGCTAGTGGAGGTGATGAAATTCCAGTGGAGCTATTTCAAATCTTGAAAGGTGATGCTGTGAAAGTGCTGCACTCAATATGCCAGGAAATTTGGAAAACTCAGCAGGGGTCACAGGACTGGAAAAGGTCAGTTTTCATTTCAATCCCAAAGAAAGGCAATGCCAAAGAATGCTCAAACTACCACACAATTGCACTCATCTCACATGCTAGTAAAGTAAAGCTCAAAATTCTCCAAGCCAGGCTTCAGCAATACGTGAACCATGAACTTCCAGATGTTCAAGCTGGTTTTAGAAAAGGCAGAGGAACCAGAGAGCAAATTGCCAACATCTACCGGATCATCGAAAAAGCAAGAGAGTTCCAGAAAAACATCTATTTCTGCTTTCTTGACTGTGCCAAAGCCTTTGACTGTGTGGATCACAATAAACTGTGGAAAATTCTGAAAGAGATGGGAATACCAGACCACCTGACCTGCCTCTTGAGAAACCTATATGCAGGTCAGGAAGCAACAGTTAGAACTGGACATGGAACAACAGACTGGTTCCAAATAGGAAAAGGAGTGTGTCAAGGCTGTGTATTGTCACCCTGCTTATTTAACTTCTATGCAGGGTACATCATGAGAAACGCTGGGTTGGAAGAAGTACAAGCTGAAATCCAGATTGCCGGGAGAAATATCAATAACCTCAGATATGCAGCTGACACCACTCTTATGGCAGAAAGTGAAGGGGAACTAAAAAGCCTCTTGATGAAAGTGAAAGAGAGTGAAAAAGTTGGCTTAAAGCTCAACATTCAGAAAACGAAGATCATGGCATCTGGTCCCATCATTTCATGGGAAATAGATGGGGAGACAGTGGAAACAGTGTCAGAGTTTATATTTTGGGCTCCAAAACCACTGCAGATGGTGATTGCAGCTGTGAAATTAAAAGATGCTTACTCCTTGGAAGGAAAGTTATTACCAACCTAGATAGCATATTCAAAAGCAGAGATATTATGTTGCCAACAAAGGTCCATCTAGTCAAGGCTATGGTTTTTCTTGTGGTCATGTATGGATGTGTGAGTTCGACTATAAAGAAAGCTGAGTGCCAAAGAATTGATGCTTTTGAGCTGTGGTGTTGGAGAAGACTCTTGAGAGTCCCTTGGACTGCATGAAGATCCAACCAGTCCATCTTAAAGAAGATCAGTCCTGGGTGTTCATTGGAAGGACTGATGCTGAAGCTGAAACTCAATACTTTGGCCACCTCATTCGAAGAGTTGACTAATTGGAAAAGACCCTGATGCTGGGAGGGACTGAGGGCAGGAGGAAAAAGGGATGAGAGAGGATGAGATGGCTGGATGGCATCACCGAGTTGATGGACGTGAGTTTGAGTGAACTCTGGGTATTGGTGATGGACAGGGAGGCTTGGCGTGCTACGATTCATGGGGGTGCAAAGAGTCAGACATGACTGAGCGACTGAACTGAACTGAACTGAACTGAAGAGGCCTTATTATGATCCTGTGAACCATAATGGAAAAGAATATTGAAAAAGAATGCACATGTATGTAGAGGGGAGTCCCTTTGCTGTACAGCAGAAATGTACACAACATTGTACAGTATCTCATGACGCCAGGACCTTCTGCATCTCGTCTTGTATTTCTAGTTATTTTACGCACTTTCATTTGCTGGTTCCTCTGTGTGGATGCCCCTAAATAATGATATTGCCCAGGGTCATCTTCTGCGCTGTTTTCCCTTCTGCATCCTCTCTGTGAGTGAGAGCAGTCCATACAGTCTCTATGTTAATTGTATCTGTGCCATAAATGGACCTCCTGGACTCCGGATTTGCATCTGAAAGTAGGCTGAGTGGCACGCCCACCAAGACTGGGATGAAGACATGCCCGTCCATCAGTCCAGACAGCACCATGTGTCGTCTGTCCTCCTCTGAAGGCTCCATGTCCTTCCTCTTAATAGTTCATGTCATTAGGCCTTCTCTAAATATATGTTAATGTCATCACCTGCGTTTGTAATTTTAATCAGCACACGTTTCTGCATTTCAGTAGCTATTGTTTAATCATATTATATTGAGTTCAGTTTTCTTGGTATAAACAAAGCATTGTCCCTAAATCTTTAAGTTGGACGTGTACTTTTCATTGATTTTTCAAAACACAGAGATCACTGTTGATCCACCAAAAAGTACCTTGTAACCCTAAACTGAACACCTTTCATTCTAAAGAAGACTAATCAGAATTAAAGATGATACCAAGAAGACAGATCGGTATAAGAGAGCCCAGATGGGCTAATTTGACCTCATTATACGATACAAAACTCCTGCAAAATCTTCAGAATTCTATTAAAGATGTAGATGTTTGACATAATGTAAAAAATAACCTTTATTTGGTTGTATAAATATCTATATTCAATCATTTACTATGTTTGTGCCGCATCTGTAAGCTCATATTTTAAATTATTTTTCTTCTGTCTTGCCTCTGATTTAATTCCCTTCCCTGCTTCCAAGCATCATGTGTTTTCAATGAGAGCTGATAACCATGGGAGTCAAAACTGGTTTTCCATCACTGTGTTATAATCGCATCTCTGAAACAGACAGAGAGAGCTTTGCCAAAAAATGGAGAAAGTAGGGAACTGTGGACACGCATAATAAGAATAAAGCTCAGTGACAAATATGAGAATTTAAAATATAACTTTTTTCTTAAAAAAATGCATTTTTACCTTTAATGTTAATTTTCAAACATCATCACAAAATCATGGTTGAGTTTCTTCATGAAAACCCTCAGCTGAAATAAGGTGTAATAAAACTCATTGATTCTAATCTTAAACCTCAAAATAATCAATATTTAAGCAAACACAGTAATTTTGAAGTGCCAATTTTCTTGACGATAACACGCATATAGCCTGAACCACACTAGAGATATTTTCTATCCTGACTGTAAGTCAGCAACTTGGGAGCTAGCATCTTTGTAATTCATTTTCTGTCATTTAAAAGCAAGTCCGTTTGCTTGATGGATTTAGCTGTATTCACAGTGAAAAGTGCACCCTTATTCATCTGTACCCCTGGCTTTCCCTCAGAACGTGAAATTAGTATGGATTTCCTGTTTCCTCTCAGTTGCTGCCCCATGGGGGCTGGATGAGTCAGTGCTGCTGGCCCTTTAGTCCTGGCCACCTCAAATGCTGATTGGAGGGAGCCGGGAAGGACACACGGCTGCTCCCCCATCCTGGCGCTAATCCCCACTGTTTTATATGAGCTGGGACTGGAGCAATCATGCCCTCTTGGAAAAATTAGTTCAGAGCAGCCAAGATGGAGAGTGTAGCACAAAACCATGGTTTTCACTGCAAAGAGCATGGCCTCTGCAGGCAGGGGGAAATGGATTCGCAAGTTCATTTCACTGCTCATTTTCTGTGTAACCTTGAAGACATTCAACTTCTGTTCTCTTGAACACCCTGACCTATCAAATGTGGCTAGCAAACACTGTCCTTTTCAGGCCATTTTGAGGATTATTAACAACATGCACAGGGCATCTGGTTAATGGAAAGTGTGCTGTATAGTCACAGAACATACAAAGTACTAAATATGTTCTAAATGTGTGACCATCTCCCTCTATCCTGAAAGGGGCATGAGCTCTTATAAGATGAGTAAAAAAATCACTCCAGATGGTGACTGCAGCCATGAAATTAAAAGACGCTTACTCCTTGGAAGAAAAGTTATGACCAACCTAGACAGCATATTAAGAAGTAGAGACAGTACTTTGCCAACAAAGGTCCATCTAGTCAAGGGTATGGTTTTTCCAGTGGTCATGTATGGATGTGAGTGTTGGACTATAAAGAAAGCTGAGCACCGAAGAACTGATGCTTTTAAACTGTGGTGTTGGAGACAACTCTTGAGAGTCCCTTGGACTGCAAGGAGATCCAACCAGTCCATCCTAAAGGAAATCAGTCCTGAATATTCATTGGAAGGATGGGTGCTGAAGCTGAAACTGCAATATTTTGGCCACCTGATGCGAAGAGCTGACTCATTGGAAAAGACCCTGATGCTGGGAAAGATTGAAGGTGAGAGGAGAAAGGGATGACAGAGGATGAGATGGTTGGATGGCATCACCGACTCAATGGATATGAGTTTGGGTAAACTCCAGGAGTTGGTGATGGACAGGGAGGCCTGGCATGCTGCAGTCTATGGGGTTGCAAAGAGTCAGACACAACTGAGCGACTGAACTGAACTGAGCTGAGCTGAACTGAAGATGGGTAAGGAAGCACTTCACTCTGGTATGGGATACAGGCATGATAGAGTTAGAAGGGAAAACATAGGATGCCCACAGAAATTTAAATTTCAGAAAACAATGAGCGCTATTTTTTTTTTTTTTTTTAGTGTAGATACTTTTCATGCTGTATTTGGGATATACTTACACGGAAAATTACTCATTGCTTTTGAGATTCAAATTTAACTGGGTGTTCCATATCTTATCTGACAACTCTAGTGGAAGATCCTATTGAACACTATTCTTTTTTTCTTTTTTTGGACTATTCTGAGTTCTTATTCTTCGCTCAATAGTACCATGCTGTGTTTGGCAAGTTGTGAACAATGAGCTGGACTACTGCTTGGGCATGAGATATTTCTGGTTGCTTGAATATTCTTTTTTCTCATTCATGAAGTAGGAGTTACTGTCAGTTCAGCTCAGCCGCTCAGTCGTGTCCAGCTCTTTGCGACCCCATGGACTGCCGCACGCCAGGCTTCCCTGCCCTTCGCCACCTCCCAGAGCTTGCTCAAGCACATGTCCATTGAGTCGGTGATGCCATCCAACCACCTCATCCTCTGTTGCCCCCTTCTCCTCCTGCCTTCAATCTTTCCCAGCATCAGGGTCTTTTCTAATGAGTCAACTGTCCGCATGTGGTGGCCAAAGTGTTGGAGCTTCAGCTTCAGCATCAGTCCTTCAAATGAACACCCAGGACTGATTTCCTTTAGGATTGACTGATTGGATCTCCTTGCAGTCCAAGGGACTCTCAAGAGTCTTCTCTAACACTTACTGTACAGGTTTGTTTATTATTCCAATTAAATAAGTCAATAAATCTAACCAACTTGGAAAAGTGCACAGTACATAATAATTGCTCAAAATATTAGTTATAACCACCTTTCATCTCTTTTAATATGTGCACTTTTTTTCACATTTTAAGATTCTTACAACTTGGAATTATCTTTCAACCAATCACAATTTACAGTCACTCTTGGCTGAAGACAGCTGTGATGTGGGTACTGGCACAGACTTGATATGAGCTGTTCACATTGTCATGGCTTCAACTGATTTATGTACACTTTCTGAAAAAAAAAAATTGTTTCACTCCTTAGGAAGAGAAAATTCACAGGCTTAGCAGGAGATCTCAAAGAAACATGAAAAGAGAAGTTTTTCTCTTAAAAAGAAATTCTCCTGGGCTCTTTCTCTTAGAAAGAAAGAAATCAGACAGAGAAATTAGATCACTTACATGTGGAATCTAAAAAGTAAAATGTAAAAAAACTAGAGCAAAATAGTGGTGTAGGCTGAGAAGAGCCAAGTGCTGGAGTCCAGAGAGCTTCAGGACCCCCCCTGAGGGTGGGGGTCCTTGCGGAGGAAGGGCAGCGAACATTGTTCACACCCTTCACAAGCAAGAGTCCACTGTGCTGACATGAGCCGTGTGACTGAACACGTTTGTGTTTGTAACAGATGCCCTTCCTAGATGTACCGATAAGTGGAACACATTGAGTTAGGTGCGTCTACTTGTGGGGAGGAAGACCGATCATTATTAAGCCTCTGCTGCGGACCAGGTTGGCTCTGTTCAAGTCATTGCAGATGAGTCCTTAGACCCAGAAGGACTGGACAGCTTCCCAGCATTTAATCAGCTCCAAGAGCAAGTTATCTAATTCGGAAAGTCTGTGCTCCCTCTTCAGTTGCCAAAAGAAGTGAAAAAAAGACATCACAGCATGTGATGGAGGTAACATCTTCTATTGTTTATGAGAAACAGTAAGAACTGAGTGATAGATTTGATGTGGGGATGGGATGAGGACTAATTAAGAGCTAGTTTTGCATCTTTATTTTTCTAATTTATTCTTTTGTTTATAATTGGTGAATTCACTGTTTAAAATGGTCCCATTGATTAATAATAAAAATGTCTCAGGTAGAAAAGATGGAGCTGGGCTGTGAAGGCAGTTCAGTCTTCAAAAGCCCTTTGTCTTCCCAGGACACTATACCCTCTGCAAACCTCCTGATGATTTTCCATGTTCCTGCTCAGTCCAATACCCTTTCCTCTTTTTTCAAATTAATTTTTGTTGAGGTACAGTTGCTTCACAATGTAGTGCTAGTTTCTACTGGATATCGAAGTATATCAGCTTTATGTACATATATCCCCTTTTTGATGTACTTCCCACTCTGGTGACTACAGAGCACTGAGCTAGCCCGCATGTTCTCAGGAGTCACCTATTTTATACATTGGAGAAGGCAATGGCCCCCTCCAGCACTCCTGCCTGGAAAATTTTATACATAGTGATGTGTATATGTCCATCTCAACCTCCCAGTTCATTCCACTCTTCCTTCCCCTCTTAGTATCCATAGGTTTGTTCTCTACATCTGTGTCTCCATTTCTGCTTAGCAAATAAGATCATCTGAACCAAATCTTTTTCCTTCACCCTCCCCAGATTAAGAGCAAACTTTGTGTAGACTGGCTGTTACTACCCTGTATTCTTGATCGGGGCTCTTGTTTCTCTCTACCTAGATCACTAGCCCAAAGCCCTCCATTTTCAACTCCCAGTCACTGATTCATATTGGATGGTTACTGATAGAAGTCCACCTTTTAATCAGTAAATTTTTATAGAACACTTACCACATAAAATGGGGACGCCTAAGTAATATGAAAAGAGCGCCGTCTAGCTTCAGGGAAATTTGGCTCACAAAAATGCCATTCCCTGCCAGGATCTGCTTCTGAAACCACTTAATTATATACAGAGAGAGAAGGTGCTTTGTCCAGCATGGTTAGATTTTATTGCGTCATAACCAATGACAGTGTTTTGTGTACACTTTATTCAATCAAGATTCAGGTTTAAACTTCTGTTCAAGATGCTCCCCCTGGTTCCTTCCCTACTTCCTCTGCAAATTAAATCATGGGCCTCAGGTTAATGAACAGTTTTATGAAGCCGAAGTATATGTCATTGACATCCTTTTAAAGTTGACATTCAATTAAAGTTGATGTGTTCATACCAAAAAAAAAAAATGCGTTATGAAGATGAGTGCTTTCCTTTGCTCTGAATTACAACTTTTTATCAGAAAAAATGTAAATCATTTAAATGAGAGAGGAAAAAAAGACCTTAATACTGTAAATTTAAGTAATCAAGTGGGTCATTTCTTACCTGACATAAATATCTGTGAATTACATACAGTCAAATCAAACTGATTTAACTTATACTGTCTTGAAAAGAAGTATGTCTATTGCTTCCTTTCTCATAAATTATGAGTATCTTTTCTAATAAATGGTCAGCAGTGGGCCTGCTTCAAGTATCTGAGTTTCTCAAAATTAAAGTCTTTGTTTATGGGCTATTTTTAGGACCACTTAAGTTTCAGCTCTAAAGATGAAAAATAATTAACTAAGAGTAATGTTGAGATGCTCCAGGACTGAAAAAATGAAGCAGTTGAGTTTTATTGCAATAATTTCTTTCACTTTTTGGTAATTAACATTTTTAAGTAACCCTTCTGAAAATGTAAAAACGTTAGAGATACTTTTATCATTCTTCTTCCATGAGGACAAAAGAATTTTTAAGGCACACATTTAAGCAGTTCAGTTCAGTTCAATCACTCAGTCGTGTCTGACTCTTTGCAACACCATGGACTGCATCATGCCAGACTTCCCTGTCCATCACCGACTCCTGGAGTTTACTCAAACTCATGTTCATTGGGTTGGTAATGCCATCCAGCCATCTCACCCTCTGTCATCCCCTTCTCCTCCCACCTTCAATCTTTCTCAGCATCAGGGTCAGGTGGCCAAAATATTGGAGTTTCAGCTTCAGCATTTGTCCTTCCAATGAATATTCAGGGCTGATCTCCTTTAGGATGGACTGGTTGGATCTCCTTGCAGTCCAAGAGACTCTCAAGAGTCTTCTCCAATACCACAGTTCAAAAGCATCAATTCTTTGGCACTCAGCTTTCTTTATGATCCAACTCTCACATGCATACATGACTACTGGAAAAACCACAGCTTTGACTAGATGGACCTTTGCTGGCAAAGTAATGTCTCTGTTTTTTAATATACTGTCTATGTTGGTCATAACTTTTCTTCCAAGGAGTAAGCGTCTTTTAATTTCATGGCTGCAGTCACCATCTGCAGTGATTTTGGAGCCCAAGAAAACTGTTTCCACTGTTTCCCCATCTATTAGCCATGAAGTGATGGGACTGGATGCCATGATCTTAGTTTTCTGAATGTTGAGTTTTAAGCCAACTTTTTCACTCTCCTCTTTCACTTTCATCAAGAAGCTCTTTAGTTCTTCTTCACTTTCTGCCATTAAGGTGGTGTCATCTGCATATCTGAGGTTATTGATATTTCTCCTGGCAATCTTGATTCCAGCTTGTGCTTCATCCGGCCCACTGTTTCTCATGATGTGCTCTGCATAGAAGTTAAATAAGCAGGGTGACAATATACAGCCTTCATCCTCCTTTTCTTATTTGGAACAAGTCTATTGTTCCATGTCCAGTTCTAACTGTTGCTTCCTGGCTTGCATATAGGTTTCTCAAGAGGCAGGTAAGGTGGTCTGGTATTCCCATCTCTTGAAGAATTTTCCACAGTTTGTTGTTATCCACACAGTCATAGGCTTTGGCATAGTCAATAAAGCATAAATAGATGTTTTTCTGGAACTCTCTTGCTTTTTTGATGATCCAATGGATGTTGGCAATTTGATCTCTTGTTCCTCTGCTTTTTCTAAATCCAGCTTGAACATCTGGAAGTTCACAGTTCATGTACTGTTGAAGCCTGGCTTGGAGAATTTAGAGCATTATTTTACTAGTGTGTGAGATGAGTCCATTTGTGCAGCGGTTTGAGCATTCTTTGACATTGTCTTTCTTTGGGACTGGAATGAAAATTGATCTTTTCCAGTCCTGTGGCCACTGCTGAGTTTTCCAAATTTAATAATTCTTGTCAAAATCTCATTGTATTTTCTAACATAAGATGAATGTACTGTGATAAATTCTATATCTTTGCCAAAGCATAGGCATTTAATGAATTTTTTGTTGAATGGGTCAGTTAACAAATAAATTAAATAAGGATCAAATTTTATATTTCACCAAGAGAGAGAACTTTGAAAAATATTGGAACCTAATTTAGAGAAAATTGTTAATTTCAATTTTAATTTTTTTCCAAATTTTTGATATTATGATAATATTGGATATGTAATTATAAATGTTTTGGGAATAAAAGCATGAAACTAAATGACTTTATATATATATATATATATATATATTTCTCTTATATACTGCTCTTAGGGCAAAATGGCACCATTACTGTTTCCATAGGAACAGTTATTTTTTGAAAACCAAAAGGAATGAAGTAAAGAAATACACACGAGGAAAAATACTCATTTGAAACATGGGTTTATACCTCACAGAACACTGCATGGAACGCTCACTGCATTATTCGCCTGTATGAGAAATAATAGATAAACCGATCATATACAAGGGAAAATTGCTGTGAGCTTGTAGCTTGCATCTATCTCAAAACGCAGTTGGGGGTGTGGTTAGGGAGTAGTGTCTGAACATAGGGGAAAATGAAAACTGAACAGCAATGGATTTTGTCAAATATCTTTTATATATTTATGAAAATTATATGATTTTCCCTTGCTGTTGTTCAGTCACCAAGTCATGCCCCATTCTGTGACCCCATGGATTGCAGCACACCAGGCTTCCCTGTCTTCCACTAACTCCTGGCATTTGCTCAAACTCAAGTCCATCGAGTCGGTGATGCCATCCAACCATTTCATCCTCTGTGGTCCCTTTCTCCTCCTGCCCTCAATCTTTCCCAGCATCAGGGTCTTTTCCAGTGACTTGGCTCTTTGCATCAGGTGGCCAAAGTATTGGAGCTTCAGCATCAGTCCTTCCAATGAGTATTCAGGGTTAACTTCCTTTAGTATTGATTGGTTTGCTTTCCTTGCTTGTTTGACCTTTCCTTACCTCTATTAATATGATGAATGTTATTAGTGAACTTCCAATATTGAACCACTCTTGTATTACTTCAATGAACCTGCTTGTTCAGAGTGTACAAATTCTATTTCAATGTTTTTGCATTGAGATCTTGTGAGACTGCTATGTGTTTTTCTTTGTGGTACAACTGTTTTGTGAAAAAGGAAGTCTTTCTGGCATGCTTTTATGGTCCTTAGAGAAATTATTTTATATTTGTTTTTCTTATGATAATTTTATATGAAAATTGGTTGAGACTTTTTCTTCAGTTTTTTTTTTTTAAGTAAAATTTCTTTCTTTCTTTCTTTTTTTGAGAGATTGAACCCTCCAAACTCTAGACTTGTTTTTGGTTTTGTTTTGTTGTTGTTGTTCTTTTCCTCTTTTATGTTGGTTTCAGGATATGGTATCAGATAGGGACTCATAATTTCTGAGACCTTTTTTCCTCCTCTCTTTGCCTTTCTTTTATCTAGGCCTTCCTTTACTATCTCTGATGTGCTCAACTGAGCTTTCACTATAAGTGCAAAATTTTGTCCTAGAAGGTGTTTTTGGTTTTTATGTTTGGTAATTCCCAGGACTCCGAGACAGACCAAGACAATTACAGTGCCATCAGAACTTCCATTGCTCTGCTCATATGTTCATTGAGAGTTTTGCATCTATGAAAATATTAAAAATAAATACAGGGGGCATCTCAAGCGAAATACCACAGATGAGTACTAAATACTCTGATATGTAAGTCTTTGCAATAAGCTAAAATAGAATTTTGCACAATGTCATGGATGAATATGGTCACATGGCACCAAAACATTTTGTATAGCCATGCTGGTGACGCTAGTAGTGAAGAACCGAGCACCAATGCAGGAGACATAAGAGACCCGGGTTTGATCCCTGGGTTGAGAAGATGCCCTGGAGAAGGAAATGGCAACCCATTCCAGTGTTCTTGCCTGGGAAGCCCATGGACAGAGGAGCCTGATGGGTTACAGTCCATGGGGTCACAAAGAGTCAGACACGATTGAAGCGATTTAGCATGCAAACACCTTGCAAAAAAGGCAGCAAATGAAAACATACTCACTTTTCTATAGATCTCTGTAAAAACAAAGGCCCGTGGAGATGACCGCCACCGCCTGTGTCCTGGCTCTGTGCTCGCATCCTGAAGACCTGTGCTCGACACCTTCTTTTCTTGTCCTTGTCATGTTAGATTGCAACTAATACATGATGAAAGACGTTTCTTTCTTGCTGTTTTAAAAAATACATTCTCTTTTATTCGTTTTTTTTTTTTTTCCCTTTCTTTTGGCTAAGTCTCATGCATGTGGGATCTTAGTTCTCTTACCAGGGACTGAACCCGTGACCTCTTCTTTGGAACTCAGAGTCTTAACCACTGGACTGCCAAGGAAGTTCCAAAGATTTTCTAAATGAGAAAGAAATCTGAAGCCAAAGTATAACACTTTGCGTGTAGAAAATGAAACATTTACTTTCAAAATGTCTCCAGATGTGATGTTGTTTGGCATCACACAAGAGTGACTTGCCAGGTTTTTATCAAGTCTTTGGAATTCGTAGTTGCATTTCAGTGAATCTGAAATCTGCTTTGTTTTACTTCATCTGCCTTGAGTTCTTTGTTTGAAAGCCTTGAACAGTGCTTAGAGAGGTCTCTGTAAATAAAATGTTTATCAGATTCAAGCACTTATGCAAATGAAATTTTAAAAAAGTCATTAATATTAAATTATAGCACTCATCAAGATTTTAAAGATACATGCACTTCAGCATAAAAAAGAAATTCTCTGACCAGCACAAGTTAGCCACCTTGAGTCTGTGTACTTTATGTAATATTTATTTTATTTATATTTGCCTTGATAAGTGGGATAAAATTAAAGAGCAGATGGGCAGAGAGGAAACCCAGCCAGGAAGTCGTCATTGTAACTCTGGAGCAAAGCAAGCATGTAGTGTCTTGATCCAGTACATTTATTTTTCATTTTAAGTCAGCTGAGTTCATTTTATGTCACTTTACAATAAAAAATTAAACAGTGATCTGACTATTTAGTGATGGAACCTGTTACTCAGTAAGATCCCCTGCTGCTGCTGCTGCTGCTGCGGCTAAGTCGCTTCAGTAGTGTCCAACTTCTAATTGAAGAAGAAAATACCTTGTCTTTTTTTTAACTGAGGATCTAGAGCTCATGATTAAGAGGGCAGCACCCACGTACCTGCGCCTCCAGAGCCCATGAGTTCTCTAGTGTAACCCTGGGGTTCGGCCTATTTTGTGTAAATCATTCACATTTTTATCAGTTTGACTTTTAAGTTATTTTTAAGAGAATTATTTTTGTCTCTCAAATTGATTGTTACAAGACGTAGTTATGGAGGCCTCAGCCTCAGTGTTTTCTAAGAAGAATTTGAGAATTATAAGAAAAGTCACCTGTGCCTCCAGCTGGTTGTGGGTTGACTTGGAGTTTAAGAAAGAAAGGCTCTGAAGGGGGCTGCCTTCACAGCCTGGTTTGGGGACGGAACCCTTCTGACCTCTGTTGTATGGGAAATTGGAAAGCTGACTCCTTGTCACTCTCAAATGTGTCCCTGTTAGGACGGCAGATTAAAAGTTCACTGACCTATCAAAAGTTTGCAATCTGCCTACAGTGCTATGTGTAAAAACTCACAAACTACACTCTTTAAATCAATAATGAGGCATCAGCCATAAAAAGTCTAGCATATCTCAGATACCCTATAAACACAATAACTCATAGTTTTGGCACGCATAATATTTTTAAGTGTACAGAAACACACTGTTAAATCTTTCCTTATCTTGAGAATTGCAAAGGAGGTGGGTGTCTCGCTGCTTCTGCTGCAGGTTGGAATGGTTCTGCTCTCCTGTGTCCTCAGCCAGACAGATAGAAACACTATCATCAAAACCCAAACAGAGGCTTTATTCTGCTTGTGATCGAATGTTCTCTCTGAAATTGCTCTAGCATTTCATCACTGTGGTTATGGCTACATGAATATGTGTATTTCGTTATTTCAAAAGAGAAAATGCTTTCGGTCAGTGTGTCTTGTCATTTACCTCGCCACAGTACAATTTCAACCTGAAAGGAAAATGTAAGTTGGCTAAAAGGAAGGTAGACAGTGTGAGTTTATTTTGATTCTGTCTTAGAAATTATATTTATTTAATTCTGTTGGCTAAGTACAGGTCCATATTTCCTTATCTGCAATGAGAAAATCCACAAAACACTGACAAATGAAGTTTTTATAAGTCTTTATAGTCAAGTCAATCCTAGCAGTCAATCTTAAAGGAAATCAACCTTGAATATTCATTGGAAGGACTGATGCTGAAGCTGAAGTACCAGTACTTTGCCATCTGATGCAAAGAGCTGACTCATTGGAAAAAGACCCTGATGCTGGGAAAGACTGACGGCAGGAGGAGAAGGGGAGGAGAGAGGATGAGATGGTTGGATGGCATCACTGACTCAATGGACACTAGTTTGAGCAAACTCTGGTAGCTAGTGAAGGACAAGGGAGCCTGGCATGCTACAGTCCCTAGGATTGCAGAGTTGAAGCAAGCACCTCTGGGATGCCATGCGGTCTGAAGCAGATCTTAATTCTGAAGCACATCTATCCCCCCACACTGGTGCCATCCATTTCCCATCAGTTTCATTTAAAGGAAGAAGGTTCATAGTGAGGAACAGATGATGCTGGACCAGGACCATGAAGTCATCAACTCTGCTTCTCCCACTGGCCATGGAGAGTTTGTGTCCCACTTTGCCATGAAGAAAAAACAAATCAGATTTCTTCTCAGAAACTCTAGCTAAAAAGAGAAGTCCCCTCAGTGGCTGCCCTGATGATGAATTGAGAATATTATCACCAGGATCTTTTATTTGAAAGAATAGCTGAGTGATGAAGTGGGTAAGAGAAAAACCCAAGTAAACTGAAAAGGGTGGCTTTCCTCCTCTCTGTGATGAGGTTAAGTAGCCGGGACTCCAGCGGCGCTGTAGGGACATACCCCGTTCTTGGCATGGAACACTCTTTTCTCCACATGTTGTTAACCAGACTGAGCCATAGCAACCCATGCAGCCAGTGCTTCTTTTGAAATGTCCAGATGTTTAATGTTAGTCGTGAGATGTTTAATGTTAAGATGTGAGAGTTGGACTCTGAAGAAAGCTGAGCACTGAAGAAGTGATGCTTTTGAACTGTGGTATTGGAGAAGACTCTTGAGAGTCCCTTGGACTGCAAGGAGATCCAACCAGCCCATCCTAAAGATCAGTCCTGGGTGTTCATTGGAAGGACTGATGCTGAAGCTGAAACTTCAATACTTTGGCCACCATGTGAAGAGCTGACTCATTGGAAAAGACCCTGATTCTGGGAAAGATTGAAGGCAGGAGGAGAAGGGGACGACAGAGGATGAGATGGTTGGATGGCATCACCAATTCAATGAACATGGGTTTGGGTGGATTCCGGGAGTTGCTG
Source organism: Capra hircus (assembly GCF_001704415.2). Lineage (NCBI taxonomy): Eukaryota > Metazoa > Chordata > Mammalia > Artiodactyla > Bovidae > Capra > Capra hircus. The sequence continues at coordinate 2,057,918 of NC_030831.1, read as the reverse complement.
ATGGACAGGGAGGGCTGGCATGCTGCGATTCATGGGGTCGCAAAGAGTCGGACATGACTGAGCGACTGAACTGAACTGAACTTAATGTTAGTTGCCTTAAACTTTTGGACACTAGTTATTTTCCACCATGTAAGTTAAAAATAGGAAGAATAATAATTATATTAGTGGCAATCTCTCAAACACTGACCCTTGTAAGTGGTGGGCAATTCACCATCATAATTAAAAGCATTTAAAAGAGTTTAAATGTGCATTCTGCTATTCTGAAATTAAAAGACAGTAGCTCCTTCGAAGAAAAGCTATGGCAAACTTGGACAGCGTATTAAAAAGCAGAGACATTACCTTGCTGACAAAGTTCTGTACAGTCAAAGCTATGGTTTTTCCAGTAGTATTGTACGAATGTGAGAGTTGGACCATAAAGAAGGCTGAGCACTGAAGACCTGATGCTTTTGAAATGTGCTGGAGAAGACTCTTGAGAGTCCCTTGGACTGCAAGGAGATCCAACCAGTCCATCCTAAAGGAAATCAGTCCTGAGTATTCATTGGAAGGACTGATGCTGAAGCTCCAATACTTTGGCCCCCTGATGCAAAGAGCCGACTCATTGGAAAAGACCCTGACGCTGGGAAAGATTGAAGGCAGGAGGAGAAGGGGACGACAGAGGATGAGGTGGTTGGATGGCATCATCAACTCGATGCACGTGAATCTGAGTGGGCTCTGGGAGCTGGTGATGGACAGGGAGGCCTGCGTGTCCCTGCACGCATGCATGCTGCAATCCATGGGGTCGCAAAGAGCGGATCACGACTCAGCGACTGAAGAGCAACTATTTGAGACCTTTCACTACCATAGCCTGGTGCTCAGGACAGACCCCCCCCCCCCCCACTCTGTGCTCCTCTTCCCCTCCCCTGAAAACCCCCCGTTTCTTTCCTGAAGGAAACCCCTTCCCACAGTCAGGACCTGGTTCCCATATCAGCTGGTCAGAGGCATCCCTTGTCTCCAGACTGAACCATTTATACTGTTTGCCATCCCTCAGTAACATTTTAATTTGCTGTTTTAAGGTCTTCATTTGTTCGCACATTTTCAAGACACTTTATAATAAATGAGTACAAGAAACTTTATAATAACCTTTTTCAGCTTTTGTTATTTATTTTTCTCTCTTCTAGATGGTATGAATCTCTCCAGGGAAGAAAAATCTTAACATATGGATTCTGATTCTGATTTTAGCAGAAGTATAATATTATGGTTAAGAGCTTAGATATTTGAGAAGCTAAATTCAAAGCAAGGTTTGTGTCGTTTGGAGAATTATTAAGCCACTCTAAGCCTGTTTCTTGAGTTTTCCGATCTGAATAATGGGGTTAATAATAAAACATATCCTCTAAGCTTCCAGGAGGCTTCTGTAAGTCTGTCTATAAATGACTTGCTACTGAGTAATGTTAACAAATGTTAGCTATTCATATTAGCATCCCCAGTGTCCAGTGAGGCAACCAATAAGTGTCCATAAGCTGTTACCTTAGGTCAATGGTGTGGAGCTGAGAACTCAGTGAAGTGCTGTGGTCGCATAACCCTAGAGTTGATGGTGGGTGATTACTGATGATGAATCAAAGTGCTGAAAGTCTCTTTTACAGTGTTAGGTACATGTGGTTCTTTTCATTTTCTGACTTAGAATAGAGGGAACCTAAAAACAAGAAGAAATTAGCGATGAAAGAACTATTCTGACAAACTAGTTTAGCTTAAAAGGCAGAGCTCTGGTTCACTGGTCATAGGAATCTGACACTGGAGAAAAGTAAGATCTGAGATAGAATGGTCCCCTGAATTAGTCCTGAAATTGACACGGAGGTGGGAGGATTGCAGGACAAAGTCTGGTGTATCCTTAGCAATTTCATATTCCAGTACACAAGGGGAACAGCTTATAGCATCGATGCCAGAAAACATTTCAGGGTGGGATATGGCCAGATGTACTGTCACCGTGCCTGGGTCCAACAGCAAGAAACCACACACTGTGAAATTCGGTGATAATCTAGCCAGCCAACTGGATGGCTTGGGGACTCCTTTTCACTCTTAAAAATCCTTAAGGATCTCAAAGTAATTTTGTGCACATAAGTAATATCGAAAGGGGCAAAGCTCCTCTAGGTAAATATCATCCACAGAGAAGAGATTAAATAAGATGTTTCTTTGCTCCAAACAGAACAAAAATATTCAAGTTTACATTAGGTAAAGGGAAACTTTGAACTGACTCTGAGATGGTCTTAGAGAAAAAGAAGTGTCTTTCCTTAAAGAAGTCTGCATTGAACCTATTTTTCTTTTCATTTCTTTACTTAAGCGTTGAGACATGGTAAATATTAAATGGACATTTAACATATGCCTTAGAGAATGAGAATTAAAAATGTATGTGCATTCACTGAATCGGACTTCCTGTCAATGTCAGTGGTAGAAATGTACTAGATGGCTTGCTGTCTAGACAGTGAAGTGACTGTCTTAGGAAGGACCACCTCCTGCCTGGGCTTCCCAGGGGGAACTAGTGATAAAGAACCCGCCTGCCATTGCTGGAGACATAAGAGCCCTGGGTTCGATTCTTGGGTTGGGGAGATCCCCTGGAGGAGGGCATGCCAACCCACTCCAGTGTTCTTGCCTCTAGAATCCCATGGACTGATGAGACTAGAGAGCTGTAGTCCATGGGATTGCAAAGAGTCGGACACAACTGAAGGGCCTTAGGATGCACACACGCACCTGCTGCCTGATGACCCCACACCCATCTAATCGTGTGCTCCTGAAGACAGTGTGACTTCCTCCACTGAACTGGCTGCACCATGCAAAATAAAGAAGTTGATCCATTTATCACTAAGGAAGTGAAGCTGGTTGCCAGGCATGACCATGTTGCCATGGGAGCCATGTTTAGAGGCTACCTTAGTTATTAAGTTATATTTCCATCTGCAATTAACACTCGCAGCCACATCTGACATCAGCTGAAAGGACACTTTGCTTCTGACCAGGATCATGTTTGTGTGATGTATTCACTTTTCCCTCCTTCTTCTCAATTTGGGGCTCCTTGCTGGTTAAAAACAATACTTGTTAACTGAACTTTTAAGCTATTTCCTTATCCCAAAAGCATGCTTTTTATATTATTTCTCCTAAACACTAGAGCTTCTAAAATTTTATCTCTTCTCGACAAATTCTTTGACTTTGCTTCCATGAGGGTCTTCCGATTTTGAACTGAGTGAGAATGGGGAGGCATTGAAACACACACCCGTGAAAGTGTCCAGCGTCTGCAGTTCCTGTCCACACAGTCCTAAACATTCAAAGGTTGTTTCCCAAATGATTAAGTGTTTGGAGCGGGCTATGGCTGGCTGGTCTTTTCTGTTCGTTGGAAAGAGACATTTGTATGGAAAAGGGCCTGGAGAGCATGCTGAGGCTGCGAGCTCTGGCCTGCCAAGAGAAGGACTGAGCGGGGATGCCACGCCTCAGAGCTCAGTGCTGGGAAGGTCGTTTTTGGTTACCATGTTTCAGAAAATGCTTAGAACAGGTTGAGAATGGAGCTAGGATTCACTGGTGGTAAATATATTTTATTTGCCCTGAAGGAAAAACCAGAGAGAAAGATGATGTAGGAGACACGTGGGGGGCAGATGAAATACCACCAAGGAATAAGCTCGCCTCCTCCATTTCTGCAGACAGGAACATTCCCTGCAGTGGAGTTCTCTGTCTGACTTCAGTATTTTTTTGGTGGGGGGTGGGGTGGGGAAGATAACAGCTCTAACTGGGTCTTCCCAGGTGGCTCAGTGACAATGCAGAAGACTCAGGTTCAATCCCTGGGTCAGGAAGATCCCCTGGAGAAGGAAATGGAAACCCACTCCAGTATTCTTGCCTGAGAAATCCCGTGGACATGGGAGCCTGCAAGTCCATGGGGTCACAAAGAGTCGAACAAGACTTAGCAACTAAATGACAACAACAGCTCTAATTCCACCAGCAGTTGTAAGACTCCAGAATGCAAATCTCCCCCTTTCCTGGTTATAAACCAGGAAGCTGGGGCTGCTCTCACTCAGTGATACCCACGTTCATTACCAATTGTCTTAAACATGGAGTATGGAGACTCCCTGTAAATGGGATCATTGTACTGCCAAGTAAATTATAATTCTGACTACTCAATAAAAGCTTTTCTCAAGTTCCATATCTTGCAGAAGGTGAGAGAAAGCCACTGATCTGTGCAGATAAAAGCTCTAAAGATTTATCACACATTGTCAGACGGCGTTGAGAACCCACTGCAACAGCCCTCAGGTAAACTGAAAGTGTCTCAAGATTACAATATTTATAGAGCAGCAAAACAAACATTTCAGGTACTGAAATGCAAAGATATGTTGTTGCTCTGACTCAAATACTGAATTCACTTGAGAAGATTGTTTTCTGCTGTAAACATGCCACCGTTCTTTGGGCTGGCTTTTATAAAGGATGCAGTAAATGTCACACAGAGGTAACTGAAATGGAAAAAGGTAATAAAATTCAGCAAAACAGGATTTTGTCTTCCTGGTTTGATTCTTTAAAAAGACTGAGTGGCCCTCTCTCTTTCGGGCTTTTTAGAGCCCTTTCTGCTCCTCAATTATGTTATGTTTTCTAGGCATGATCTAGGTTCACCTTGATTCATTTTACACTCATCAAAGTATCTCAGAGTTGTTCTTAGACAGGCTTTTTATCTTTTTTTTCTTTTTAAAAATTTATTTATTTTTAATCAAGAAATAATTGTTTAACAGTATTGTGTCCTCAATCTTTCCCAGCTCCCAAAGTATTGGAGCTTCAGCTTTAGCATCAGTCCTTCCATTGAATATTCAGGATTCATTTCCTTTAGGATTGACTGGTTTGATCTCCCTGCAGTCTAAGGGGCTCTCAAGAGTCTTCTCCAACAGCACAGTTCCTTAACCTTGGGTTTGAAATTTCACTGAGATGTTTTTCAGCTGCATTAGTTTCCCAGGGCTGCAAAAACGAATTACCATAAATCTGATGGCTAGAAAAACAGAAAATTTATTCCTTCACTCTTTTGGAGGTCAAGAGTGCGAACTCCACGAGGTGGCAGGGCTGTGTGCCTTCTGAGGGTTCCAGAGGGCGCCTGCTGCCTCTCCAGCTTCTGTTATCTTCGTCTCTTGGCTTGTGATTGTGAAGTTCCCTCTCTGCCTCCATGCTCACACGGCTTCTCCTCCTCTGCTTGTCCCTCTGTGTCCTCTCCTACTCTTGTCAGTGAATTTAGGGCCACCCTGAATGGGGGATGGTTTCCTCCTGAGGTCCTTAACTGATTACATCTGCAAAGGCCCTACTTCTAAATATGGTCATATTCTGACGTTCTGGGTGGACGTGAGCATTCAGCCCAGTACACTATCCTATTCAACAAGCTGGTCTCCCGTGATCCTTTTCTCTTCTTACTTTTAAGAACATTGACAATTCTTCTTTAGTTAAGCCACCTAGACTCTGGATTTTCCCTGGTGGCTCCGGTGGTAAAGAATCTGCCTGTTAATGCTGGAGACCCGGGTTCAATCCCTGGGTAGGGAAGATCCCCTGGAGAAGGAAATGGTATCCCACTCCAGTATTCCTGCATGGAGGAGCCCATGGACAGAGGAGCTTGGCAGGCTACAGTCCCTGGGGTCACAAAGAGTTGGACACGACTGAGTGGCTAACACTGTCACTTAGAAATCTATATCCATCCATGGCCACAGCATGCACAGCTAACAACCCCAGAACTCATTTGGAAATCACTTTGGGGCTGTCTTTGGGGATTACGGATAAGCACACAAATTCAAGAAGAAATCCCTGCGATTTCTTTGCATGGTTTCTAAAGGACATTCAAAACCAAAATATAAGAGGAGTAGAATTCAATGAGCCAAGCTAACACTCCTGGCACCAAATCTTCAAGGGCGGTGTGTCATGACTGACTGCAGCATACGTGGAATGCTGTTTAAAGTCTCTGCTACTTAAAGATTGCAACTAGGATGTTTAAAAAGTTTAAGTGCTTTCAACTAGGACACCTAGCTCAGTAACTAGTAACAGCAGCAAATAATTATTCTTCTTTCTAGTGTTCTAAGGTCTATTCGTGAAAAGTTTAGTATTTCCCTTTAAATACATTCTAATTTTGACTAACCTTTTACTCAATTCTAAGACCTCTTTACTTTCCTATTTTCCAAGTGGATGAACCACTCAGGTGGAGAAACAGATATCTCGACTCATTCACTGGTCAGATGATGACTTTGATGCTTGTTTCTGGCACTGAACATATTTGAGAATTATCTTGATGAACTGAGTCCTTTGGCAAGATAAACAAAGTGCCAGCTGCTGTTTGAATGGAATGAAATCCTTCATGTTTTGACAATAGAACGTCATCTGTCCTAAAGGGTTTCTTACACACAAGTGAGTGATGTTTGCCTGAAAAAGAGAGCAGACCAAATGAATACCTTTAAAATGCTTAATCAATGTTTTAGGACTTCTCTACATAAATTATTAACTAAAGCAAAGTAATTCAGAGGTGTTCTAATTATCTCAAGCTAATTATAGAGCAATGTTCTAAATTAATATTTCCCTATTGTCAGATAGCAGCAAAGATCAGTTCAGAAGGTTACAACCTACTGTTAAACATGGGGACATCTCTCTATTACTATCTCACTGTGTGCATTTAGTCATGATTAGTGACCATTATTTCCCATTGCTATGGCACGAGGTCACAAAGAGCAGAAGGCTCAATGTCAAGACTGTTCTGTATATTGATGACAGGTCATTAAATATCCCCATGCCTCAGACTGACCCAGCCTATGATCAGGTTGCTTCTGTTTGTTTGTTTTGTTTTTTGACATTGAGTTGTATGAGCTATTCATGTATTTTGGAGACTAATCCCTTGTCGATCATATCATTTGCATATGTCTTCTTCCATTCTGGAGGTTGTCTTTTCATTTTTTTAATGGCTTCTTTTGCTGTGCAATAACCTTTGCATTTAATGAGGTCCCCTCTGTGTTTTTATTTCCATTAGGAGACAAATCTGAAAAGCGGGCTGTGCTGATTTGCATTCTGGCCAGTGGTGTGTGTTCATATTTGCTAAGAGAATTCAGGGTTGTATTTGGTTTTAATTCTTAGCAGTCTAATATATGAGAAATGGGTCTCCGTTGCTGTGATGTGTGTTCCCTAGTGACATGTGAAGATGCTCAACCTTGATCATAATTCTTCAGCATCCTTGGGTTATTCTCCTCCTGGGAAGTTTTAAGTGGCTTGTGTTTAACAGTTACGTGAGTCAGGCCTTCTCAGGAGCGCCCTCACCTGTTCTAACAGGGTCTCCTAGCACACGGGGTAGCGTGCCCTTTGTGCCAGGTTACATCGTCCACAGGGAGTGCCCTGGAACAGGCACACAGTGTTCAGTTGCGCAGTTCAGACTGCTGTGATTTCAGCAAACAACTTTGTGAAAAAAGCAAGGAGAGTTTATCAGACCAAATGCACATTTTAAATTAACTTCTTAAAGCTATATTACATGCCTTCATCTAGGAAAGAGAGTCTGTAGTTACTACCAATAGCAGACTTGAGGAAAAAAACCTTTTAAGAGAGTGACAAAAATATTTCACTTAGTTATTGTATTAGTTTGGTTTTTAGGTTACGTTGAATGGGGAGACAGAGAAAGGGAGCAAGTGAAACAGAAGAACTCTGAAGAAGATGGTCTTATAAAATGACGCAGTGAGTCAGTCAGAATTCCCAGTGTGGAAAATTGTAGGAAAAGCATGGGAATAAAGAGGTAACTTTTGTATCAGATGCTGTTAAGCTAGTAGATGAATATAGCACTCCAATGTTAATCTGACTGTGAACAATGCAAACTGATGAGCTCTGTTTTTACTGTTTTCTGTAATTTTTGAAGGAAGACTAAAGAGAAAAACACAGGCAACAAATAACCAGGAACAAAAATTGTACCCGTGGATGTGAAGCATTCGTAATGTGAGCAACAATAAAGAGAAATGAAATGATGATTTGAACTTTCACTGTGGGTCAACTAATATTGTGGTGCACTCATTGTTCTAAACCACCGAGTTTTAAGAGAGATACAAGTACACACTTCAGAGAAAGTAGAATCCACAATTTAGCCTTAAGAACTTACACATTACAGAGAGAAATGGAGTGGAGAAATGGACCATATGTGACTCTTTTTGTAATGACGTATCAACTGAAAAAATAATAGTCACAACCTAGAAGTTGAGAGTTATGTTTTACTTGGTGGGAATTTTTAGGGCTTCCCTAAAAATTGGCTCAGATGGTAAAGAATGGTGGCTTAGATGGTAAAGAATCTGCCTGCCAATCGAGGAGACCTGGGGTTTGATCCCTGGGTTGGGAAGATTCCCTGGAGAAGGGAATGGCTCCCCACTCCAGGATTCTTGCCTAGAGAATTCCATGAACAAAGGAGCCTGGTGGGCCACAGTCCATGGGTCGCAATGAGTCGGCTATGACTGAGTGACTAACACTTTGACTAACTTCTTTTCGGGCTTCCAACCTGGGAGGCAGCATCTAACCAGAGAGAACTGTTCCAAGGATTCGAGGGGAGGAGTCAGGTTATACAGAAGTTTTACAACAAAGGGCAGGTAATCGAAAGATTATTGTTAATTAAAGAAAAGTAGATATCCCAAGTTAAGGAATTTGGAGCTTTTCTGTGTATGCGAAGGTGCAAGCGTCTGTGCTCACTGAAACCATTCCTTTCATCAGCACTTCAGCTACCTGGGGCCCATCCTGTGTTTTTCACACCCCTCCCCGCACCAGCTGCTCAGTGCTCCCCATGGGGAGTGGAAGCTGACAGAGAGCAGGCACTGTTCTTCCTGGATGCCCTCCTGGCCCAGAATTCACATTGGAGGGCTGGATGAAGCACTCATGGCTGTGCCATCTTTGTTTGTTAATACGGCAGGAAATTCTCCACTTTTCAGGTGGAATAAGGAGTGATGAATAGATGGCAGCTGTTAATTTCCCTACTAAGTTATCAAAATGTTAGTGCTAGGTTGCCCCTAATCTTTGAATAACTTATGAAATGAATGGTGCTCTGGGGCAAAATGTTTGGTTTCTTCCTGACAGTGATTAAAGGGGAACCCCATCTGAAGTTTATTAGTTACAAAACAGATTTAATCTGGGTCTTACATCTTGTGGGAGAGGGCAAATGGGGATAACAAAGAGTAGGCGTTTGAGCAAGCCAGTGAGCCATGCTCCTGAATGTGTAAGTGGGGCTGTTAGTGGGAAATGTTTATAGCTCTGGACCTTGGAAATTGGAATGGAATCCAGTGGCCCAGTGATGCTGCCAGCAGGGTTCAAAGACTCTACAGCATGACTGGCTGGAAAGCTGAGTGGGAGAAAGGTTCAGTTCAGTTCAGTTGCTCAGTCGTGTCCAACTCTTTGTGACCCCATGAACCGCAGCATGCCAGGCCTCCCTGTCCATCACCAACTCCCACAGTCCACCCAAACCCATGTCCATCAAGTTGGTGATGCCATCCAACCATCTCATCCTCTGTTGTCCCCTTCTCCTCCTGCCCTCAGTCTTTCCCAGCATCAGGGTCTTTTCAAATGAGTCAGCTCTTCACATCTGGTGGCCACAGTATTGGAGTTTCAGCTTCAGCATTTGTCCTTCCAATGAACACCCACCACTGATCTCCTGTAGGATGGACTGGTTGGATCTCCTTGCAGTCCAAGGGACTCCCAAGAGTCTTCTCCAACACCACAGTTCAAAAGCTTCAATTCTTGGTGCTCAGCTTTCTTTATAGTCCAACTCTGACATCCATACATGACCACTGGAAAAACCATAGCCTTGACTAGACGGACCATTGTTGGCAAAGTAATGTCTCTGCTTTTCAATATGCTTGCTAGGTTGGTCATAACTTTCCTGTGGGAGAAGAAATGAGGAGGAAGTAACGTTAGCCAGGAGACACCCAGATAAGATGTCCATGGAGTGGTGTAGGGGGCAGAGCCAGGCTTCCCCGTTTGCTCAGCAGTAAAGAATCTGCCTGCAGTGCAGGAGCTGTGGGAGACACGGGTTCTATCCCTGGGTCAACAAGATCTCCTGGAGGAGGGCATGGCTACCTACTCCGGTGTTCTTGCCCAGAGAATCGCGTGGACAGAGAGTTGGGCGTGAAGAGGCATGGCTGTTCCCAAGGGGCGGAGCCAAAGACTCAGGGTTTCTGTGGGGAGAGGCAAGCTCACTGCTGGCAGTGGAGGGCGGTGGGTGAAGGGGCCAGGGCACTGCTTCCACAGACCCTCAGCCGCAGGCTCACATCGGTCACGGGGACAGGGACACCCAGCTCAGCTATTTCTGAAAACCTCCTGTCACTTCCTTCATATCAGCTCTGGTGAAGATACAGACGTATCACAGATGACTAATGTCCTGGATAAACGTATTCATTCAGAATAAGCTGACTCATTTCAGAACCACACACTCTACCTTGCTGTTACTCTGGACTGAATGATTCTCAGCAAAATTGTTTGTTAAAATTCCAACCCCCAAGGTGACAGAATGAGGGAAGTGGGCTGTTGGAAGGTGATAGATCATGAGGTACTCACAAATGAGGTTCCTGCCCTTATGATGAGATGAGTTCATGGTGAGCCATAAAGAAGGCTGAGTGTCGAAGAATTGATACTTTCGAACTGTGGTGCTGGAGAAGACTCTTGAGAGTCCCTTGGACTGCAAGGAGATCCAACCAGTCCATCCTAAAGGAGATCAGCCCTGAATATTCACTGGAAGGACTAATGCTGAAGCTGAAGATCCAACACTTTGACCACCTGATTCAAAGAACCGATTCTTTGGAAAATACCCTGATGCTGGGAAAGTTTGAGGGCAAAAGGAAATGGGTACGACAAGGGGTGAGATGGTTGGATGGCATCACTGACTCAATAGACATGAGTTAGAGGAAACTCTGGGAAATGGTGAAGGACAGGGAAGCCTGGCGTGCTGCAGTCCATGGGGTCGCCAAGAGTCAGACATGGCTGAGTGACCGAACAACAACAACAACATGATGAGAAGCAGTGGCAGTGTCTTCCTTCAGGGAAAGGGAGCTGAGTCTTCCAGGTACACCTCACATCCTGATCCCAGTTCCACACAAGAATGAAGAGCGGTTATCATGTTCTTAGACTATGATTTGCTCCCTCTGGAAAGACTTCCATGTGGAGGAAGGATGAGTGACTTAAATCTTTAGAGGTTATCTTCACTTCAAAGTTCAGTTCAGTTTGGTCCAGTCACTCAGTTGTGTCTGACTCTTTGCAACCCCATGGACTGCAGCACACCAGGCCTCCCTGCCCATCACCAGCTCCTGGAGTTTACTAAAACTCATGTCCATTCAGTTGATGATGCCATCCAACCATCTCATCAATCTGTCGTCCCCTTCTCCTCCCGCCTTCAAACTTTCCCAGCATCAGGGTCTTTTCCAATAAATCAGTTCTTCACATCAGGTGGCCAAAGTATTGGAGTTTCAACTTCAACATCATTCCTTCTGATGAATATCCACAACTGATCTCCTTTAGGATGGACTGGTTGGATCTCCTTGCAGTCCAAGGGACTCCCAAGAGTCTTCACCAACATCACAGTTCAAAAGCATCAATTCTTTGATGCTCAGCTTTCTTCACAGTCCAACTCTGACATCCATACACGACCACTGGAAAAACCATATCCTTTACTAGACGGACCACTGTTGGCAAAGTAATGTCTCTGTTTTTTAATATGCTGTCTAGGTTGGTCATAGCTTTTCTTCCAAGGAGCTAGTGTCTTTTAATTTCATGGCTGCAGTCACCATCTGCAGTGATTTTGGAGCCCCCAAAAATAAAGTCTGACACTGTTTCCACTATTTCCCCAACTATTTGCCATGAAGTGATGGGACCAGATGCCATGATCTTCATTTTCTGAATGTTGAGCTTTAAGCTAGCTTTTTCACTCTCCTCTTTCACTTTCATCAAGAGGGCTTTTTAGTTCCTCTTCACTTTCTGCCATAAGGGTGGTGTCATCGGCATAACTGAAGTTATTAATATTTCTCCTGGCAATCTTGATTCCAGCTTGTGTTTCTTCCAGCCCAGCATTTCTCATGATGTACTCTGCATATAAGTTAAATAAGCAGGGTGACAATATACAGCCTTGACATACTCCTTTCCCTATTTGGAACCAGTCTGTTGTTCCATGTCCAGTTCTCACTGTTGCTTCTTGACCTGCATACAGATTTCTCAAGAGGCAGGTCAGGAGGTCTGGTATTCCCATCTCTTTCAGAATTTTCCACAGTTTATTGTGGTCCACACAGTCAAAGGCTATGGCATAGTCAAGAAAGCAGAAATAGATGTTTTTTCTGGAACTCTCTTGCTTTTTCCATGATCCAGCAGATGTAGGCAATTTGATCTCTGGTTCCTCTGCCTTTTCTAAACCAGCTTAAATATCTGGAAGTTCATGGTTCACATACTGCTGAAGCCTGGCTTGGAGAATTCTGAGCATTACTTTACTAGTGCGTGAGATGAGTGCCATTGTGCAGTAGTCTGAGCATTTTTTGGCATTGTCTTTCTTTGGGATTGAAATGAAAACTGCCCTTTTCCAGGCCTGTGGCCACTGCTGAGTTTTCCAAATTTGTTGGCATACTGAGTGCGGCACTTTCACAGCATCATATTTTAGGGTTTGAAATAGCTCAACTGAAATTCCATCACCTCCACTAGCTTTGTTTGTAGTGATGCTTCCTAAGGCCCACTTGGCTTCACATTCCAGGATGTCTGGCTCTAGGTAAGCAATCACACCATCTTGATTATCTGGGTCATGAAGATCTTTTTTTGTACAGTTCTTCTGTGTATTCTTGCCACCTCTTCTTAATATCTTCTGCTTTTGTTAGGTCCATACCATTTCTGTCCTTTATCGAGCCCATCTTTGCATGAAATGTTCCCTTGGTATCTCTAATTTTCTTGAAGACATCTCTAGTCTTTCCCATTCTAGTGTTTTCCTTTATTTCTTTGCATTGATCACTGAGGAAGGCTTTCTTATCTCTCCTTGTTATTCTTTGGATATCTGCATTCAAATGGATATATCTTTCCTTTTCTTCTTTGGTTTTGGCTTTTCTTCTTTTCATAGCTATTTGTAAGGCCTCCTCCAACAGCCATTTTGCTTTTTTGCATTTCTTTTCCATGGGGATGTTCTTGCTCCCTGTCTCCTATACAATTTCACAAACCTCTGTCCATCATTCATCAGGCACTCTATCAAATCTAGGCCCTTAAATCTATTGCTCACTTCCACTGTATAATCATAAGGGATATGATTTAGGTCATACCTAAATGATCTAGTGGTTTTGCCTACGTTTTTCAATTTAAGTCTGAATTTGGCAATAAGGAGTTCATGATCTGAGTCACAGTCAGCTCCCCGTCTTGTTTTTGCTGACTGTATAGAGCTTCTCCATCTTTGGCTGCAAAGAATATAATCAATCGGATTTCGGTGTTGACCATCTAGTGATGTCCATGTGTAGAGTCGTCTCTTGTGTTGTTGGAAGAGGGTGTTTGTTATGGCCTGTATGGTCTCTTGGCAAAATTTTGTTAGCCTTTGCCCTGCTTCATTCTGTACTCCAAGGCCAAGTTTGCCTGTTACTTCAGGTATCTCTTGACTTCCTACTTTTGCATTCCAGTCCCCTATAATGAAAAGGACATCTTTTGGTGGTGTTAATTCTAGAAGTTCTTGTAGGTCCTCATAGAACCGTTCAACTTTAGCTTCTTCAGCATTACTGTTTGGGGCATAGATTTGGATTACCGTGATATTGAATGGTTTTCTTGGAAATGAACAGAGATCATTTTGTCATTTTTGAGACTGTACCCAAGTACTGCACTTCAGACTCTTTTGTTGACCATGATGGCTACTGCAGTTCTTCTAAGGGATTCTTGCCCACAGTAGTAGATATAGTGGTCATCTGAGTTAAATTCACCCATCAGTCCATTTTAGTTCACTGATTCCTAAAACGCTGTTCACTCTTGCCATCATCTGTTTGACCACTGCCAATTTGCCTTGATTCGTGGACCTAACATTCCAGGTTCCTATGCAATATTGCTGTTCACAGCATCAGACCTTGCTTCTATCACCAGTCACATCCACAGCTGGGTGTTGTTTTTGCTTTGGCTCCATCTCTTCATTCTCTCTGGAGTTATTTGTCCACTGATCTCCAGTAGCATATTGGGCACCTACCGGCCTGGGGAGTTCATCTTTCAGTGTCTTATCTTTTTGCCTTTTCATGAGGCAAACTGCTCATGGAGTTCTGAAGGGAAGAATACTCAAGTGGTTTGCCATTCCCTTCTCCAGAGGACCACATTCCCTTCAAAAGACCTCAGTAAACACCCTACATTTCTTCACTGTGTCTGCAAACAAATGCATGCCCCGGAGGAAAAAACCACCCTGGAATGTTGCCTAAGGCAGGAATAAAGCTCCAAACCAACACTGAGGCTCACCGTCACTAAGGTCCTTTAGGACAGACCTGAAGTGAGTCATCAGACAGTCTGTAATCACCCTGGAGAATTCACCCTGAATGATTTTGCACTGTCTCACCTACTCTCTGCTTATGAAACAGAGGTGCTGCAGAGTCTTCTTAGAGTCTTGGTAATTTCGGAGCGGGAATGTCACTAGCTTTGCAGCCTCTGTTGGAAAGGTTCCCTAATTGACTCATCTGAAATAAGATGTAAACAGAGCACTTAGTAAAATTATATGAGCCTTGGAGTTCTTATACTTTGAAAGTAATTGAGCATTTAATCATTTGAGTGCTTATAGAAAACTTAAAACTACTTCTAAGTTAACTTTTCTCATTGCTGACTAAAGCTGCTGTAGAAAACATTTTTTGGTGGGGGGGGTTGAAGATGTCCTTTATCTTTTGATTTTTATGAAGTTTGAGTTAAGAAAGAATGAAAGTAAAAGTGCTCGTTGCTCAGTCATGTCCAACTCTGTGACCCCATGGGCTGTAGCCCGCCAGGCTCCTCTGTCCGTGGGATTTCCCAGGCAAGAATACTGGAGTGGTTGCCATGTCCTCCTCCAGGGGGTCTTCCCGACCCGGGGCTCAGTGTGGTCGGTAGACGGTTTCCAGGGCACAGGGGAGATGAAGAACCCAGAGACGGACCAGTGGAACGAGAGGCTCCAAAGGCGAGTCAGCTCATCGGTGCCTCTTGTATTTCTAGGAACACAGCGAACTGAACTCCACCAACGCCCTCGGCAACCTGCCTGTGCCAGCCCCTCGCTGAGCCTCATGACCTGGTGATTCTGGTCTCATATCTGCCAAGCAGGCCTATCGTGCATGGAAATAAGGCAGGGGCCCCTTACAACCAAGCAGACCCTAGATGAAGCCAGAATGGAGATCTTTCCATGAATAGATACTTCCTGTATTTGACACCAACTTTGTCCAATTTGGGATGATGGCATTCCTGAAATTAGATTGTGATGATATTCTGTAAATATAATTCCTTTTAAATATGCTACAACCCATAGAATCAAACACTTTAAATGAACAAGCATTATAGTATGTTAATTATATCTCAATAATGTTATTTTAAGGAGGTATTAGTTCAAAATTTGCCCATTTACCCTATGAGGAGAACGCTGCTGTATGCAGGGGAAATTTCTTTTTCGTGGGATCTTAAGAAAATGTGTTGTGATAAAATGGAAATGCTACTTTATTTTTTTTTTAATAATAATTTTCAACCATCTTTGTGATACCATAAAACAATAGTTCTTGAGAATTTTCTTCGGTAGTCAGTAAGTCTGATTTTCTTGTAGCTTTTGGAAAGTTTCTGAAAGACTGTGCACGTTCAATGATCCATATATAATGAGCACTTTGTGACATAGCACAGCAATTCCCTTCTATCTAATGAGACGAACGTCTGCCCGAGGGGCTCCTTGGTTTCTCTTCCTCTCCAATCCAGCGAGTTGCTCAGATTGACTTATTGGTTATGTTCATTTAGCACAACACATTTTCAGAATCTTCATTTTTAAAAGACTGATGTCTTGTGGTTTATTTGGGACTTCTTTCAGGTGTAAGGACTCTGGTTTTCTGTTACTAAATAGCAAATTGTAGCTACTAACCAGAACTCTGAAATATCACAAATTCCCATTAGCAATTTTTGATAAGGATAATGCATTTCAGAGAGAAATATTTTACACTTTAATTTTCCGCTCACCCACGTCATGTCAACATTTTAAAAAATATATATTTCGAAACACATTCAGAGCTTGAAGCATTTCTGTTCCTGATCACAGTGGTGATCTTGGGCAAGGAGATTGGCTGAGTCTGAACCTCCAGGATGAAAGGCCGCTGTCGGCAGAGAGAGACACTCCAGACAGAGAGACCTCTTCAAAGTGGAGCTCCCCACAGCCTCCTGCAGGACAGCTGCACACCCAAGGGACTGCGAGAAATAGCTGTTAAGTGGTGACTATCTGGCCCACCTTCAAAGGAAGGTTGCTAGTAATCACTTGTGTAGACTGAGATTTCCTTCCTTGCACATGTGAGCATATATGTACTCTTGATGCACTAATTGTTACATTTACACACAATGTATATCCACAGTTCATGCAGTTTTTTATGAACATTCTCAAAAAGACAAACTCACTTACCCAACTTTTTATTCTGGTAAGTACGCTTAGAATTTTTCCCAATGGACTTGTACATTCTTGGGATTTCTTCTTTGGAATAATTGTTGGATTGTAAGATCGCTGACTTTATAAAGCTAACTATACAAAGACTATATAAAGCTCTTCCCTGATGGCTCAGCGGTAAAGAATCTGCCTGCAATGCTGGAGCTACAAGAGACACAGGTTCGATCCCTGGGTCAGGAAGATCCCCTGGAGAAGGGCGTGGCAAGCCACTCAAGTATTCTTGCCTGGAGAATCCCATGGACATAGGAGCCTGGTGGGCTATAGTCCATGGGGTCGCAAAGAGTCGGAAATGACTGAACGACTTCACTTTCCCTTTTCACTTTCATGCATTGGAGAAGGAAATGGCAACCCACTCCAGTGTTCTTACCTGGAGAATCCCAGGGACGGGGGAGCCTGGTGGGCTGCCGTCTCTGGGGTCGCACAGAGTCGGACACGACTGAAGCAACTGAGCAGAGCAAACAACAAGCAGAATGGCTCAGTTACTCAGGGAGTGAGGGTGAGGGTGCAGCGAGGGTGAGGGTGCAGCGAGCAGAGTGTCCGCAGGCGCGTGCTGATGGGGGGTTTCTACAGCCACTTCTAAATACACATACTTGTGCATGTTGCACCCATCTGTAACTAAGATGAATGTACAAGCTAAAGCTAAATAAGATCTCTTTCCATGATGTGTAAAGAACGTGCGGATTGCTGGAAGTAACGCCTATTGTAGTTTTTTCTTAACCCGATACCTTGGTCCAGAGCCATCTGACGTGCTGGTTACAAATGTCAAAAGCGGACCAGCTGACCCAGAATCCCCAGAGACAGGCTAACAAGCCCCACGCATTTTGATGCACCTCGAAGCCTGAGGAATATTCTCTGTTGGCTCTTCCCAAGTAAGCCCCAGGAGAGGTGTGTGCATGCTAAGTCACTTCAGTCACGTCCGACATTTAGTGACCCCATGCACTGTAAGTAGCCCACCCAGGCTCCTCTGCCCATGGCATTATTGGCAAGAATACTGGAGTGGGTTGCCATGCCCTCTTCCAGAGGATCTCCCCAACCCAGGAATCACTGATGCCACCTGGGAAGCCCAATGGAATACTACTAAGCCATAAAAAGAACAAAAACTTGCCATTTGCAGTAACATGGATAGACTTGGAGGGCATTATGCCAAGTGAAATAAATCAGACAGAAAAAGACAAATGCTGTATGACCTCACTTATATGTGGAATCTGAAAAGTACAATAAGCTGAGGCTCAACTCTTAATCACAGTTAAAAGTGCCCTATGTATTTCATTCTCTTCATATTACTCTTCAGTTAAGTTCATTTCAGTCACTCAGTCGTGTCTGACCCTTTGCAACCCCATGAATCGCAGCACGCCAGGCTTCCCTGTCCATCACCAATTGTTCACTCAGACTCATGTCCATCGAGTCAGTGATGCCATCCAGCCATCTCATCCTCTGTCGTCCCCTTCTCCTCTTGCCCCCAATCCCTCCTAGCATCAGAGTCTTTTCCAACGAGTCAACTCTTTGCATGAAGTGGCCAAAGTACTGGAGTTTCAGCTTTAGCATCAGTCCTTCCAAAGAAATCCCAGGGCTGATCTCCTTCAGAAGGGACTGGTTGGATCTCCTTGCAGTCCAAGGGACTCTCAAGAGTCTCCTCCAACACCGCAGTTCAAAAGCATCAATTCTTCGGCGCTCAGCCTTCTTCACAGTCCAACTCTCGCATCCATACATGACCACAGGAAAAACCATAGCCTTGACTAGACGGACCTTTGTTGGCAAAGTAATGTCTCTGCTTTTGAATATGCTATCTAGGTTGGTCATAACTTTTCTTCCAAGGAGTAAGCGTCTTTTAATTTCATGGCTGCCATCACCATCTGCAGTGATTTTGGAGCCCCCAAAATAAAGCCTGACACTGTTTCCACTGTTTCCTCATCTATTTGCCATGAAGTGATGGGACCAGATGCCGTGTTTTTCTTTTTCTGAATGTTGAGCTTTAAGCCAGCTTTTTCACTCTCCTCTTTCACTTTCATCAAGAGGCTTTTTAGCTCCTCTTCACTTTCTGCCATAAGGGTGGTGTCATCTGCATATCTGAGGTTATTGATATTTCTCTTGGCAATCTTGATTCCAGCTTGTGCTTCTTCCAGTCCAGCATTTCTCATGATGTACTCTGCATATAAGTTAAATAAGCAGGGTGACAATTTACAGCCTTGATGTACTCCTTTCCCTATTTGGAACCAGTCTGTTGTTCCATGTCCGGTTCTAACTGTTGCTTTCTGACCTGCATGCAGATTTCTCAAGAGGCAGGTCAGGTGGTCTGGTATGCCCATCTCTTTCAGAATTTTCCACAGTTTATTGTGATCCACACAGTCAAAGGCTTTGGCATAGTCAAGAAAATAGAAATATATGTTTTTCTGAAATTCTCTTGCTTTTTCCATGATCCAGCAGATGTTGGCAATTTGATCTCTGGTTCCTCTGCCTTTTCTAAAACCAGCTTGAACATCAGGGAGTTCACGGTTCACATATTGCTAAAGCCTGGCTTGGAAAATTTTGAGCATTACTTTACTAGCATGTGAGATGAGTGCAACTGTGAAGTAGTTTGAGCATTCTTTGGCATTGCCTTTCTTTGGGATTGGAATGAAAACTGCCCTTTTCCAGTCCTGTGGCCACTGCTGAGTTTTCCAAATTTCCTGGCATATTGAGTGCAGCACTTTCACAGCATCATCTTTCAGGATTTGAAATAGCTCAACTGGAATTTCATCACATCCACTAGCTTTGTTCATAGTGATGCTTTCTAAGGCCCACTTGACTTCACATTCCAGGATGTCTGGCTCTAGATTAGTGATCACATCATCATGATTATCTGGGTCGTGAAGATCTTTTTTGTACAGTTCTTCTGTGTATTCTTGCCACCTCTTCTTAATATCTTCTGCTTTTGTTAGGTCCATATCATTTCTGTCCTTTATTGAGCCCCCATCTTTGCATGAAATGTTCCCTTGGTATCTCTAATTTTCTTAAAGAGATCTCTAGTGTTTCCCATTCTGTTGTTTTCCTCTATTTCTTTGCGTCGGTCGCTGAAGAAGGCTTTCTTATCTCTTTTTGCTATTCTTTGAAACTCTGCATTCAGATGCTTATATCTTTCCTTTTCTCCTTTGCTTTTCACCTCTCTTCTTTTCACAGGTTTCTGCATTCCCAATTTCAGTTTTGATAATCACTCTTTCATTATAAAAGAACAAATTGATTTAAAATAGATGTACTTGTGTCTCTTAGAGAACACTTGCACACATTAATGCTTTTTCTTAATCTCAATATTTTTATACAAGGAATCACTTTGAAATGAAAGAAAGATGAGAGACACATCAATATAAACCTCTTTCAATCAACATGATTTTATTTATGCCCATTTATATAGTAAGATTCCAGGATCTGATTAGTCTAACAATTTCTGCTTGTGGCTTACTTGAACAGGTGACTAAATTCTGCTAAAAAAAAAAGAAGTCGTTGATTTGTGTTTTTCTCTGGGGTAGTTCAAAACTGTTCCTGACATTATGGGATAATTGTTTTTAGGCTCATAATCTGCATTTGACCTTTGACCCCCCAGTGGATGCTAATGCTTGAATTTTGAGACACTGACTCCTCTCTTCTTTTTCCATAAAGAGCCAAGGGTCGCTGACCAAGGGCTTTTGGAAGTTTCCAGCAGCAGCTGTGGTTTCCCACTGTCGTGGTTGATGCTGCTCTGCATGTCGTTCTAGGCTGCGGGCTCTGGTTGACTTCAGATGCATTTAATAATTCCCGTCCAAATGCAGACGGGTGGACCCACAGCCTCCCTTCCCAAAATGCTGCAGTGTCCCCAGCTCCAAAATAGGAAATGACCCACTGCCAGTACCACACCAACAGACCCAGGGATGACAAAACTTCCACTGCTTATGATTCAGCCTTTCAGTGGTGTTTGCATTTTGCTTTTTTGTTTTTGGCTGTGCTGGGTCTTTGTTGCTTGCCCAGGCTTGCTCTAGTTGTGGCGAGTGGAGGCTACTCTTCGTTGGGGGGCACCGGCTTCTCGCTGGGGTGACTTCTCTTATTGTGGAGCATGGGCTCTAGGGTGCGCTGGCTCCAGGAATTGTGGTTCCCGGGCTCTAGGGCACAGGCTCAGTTGCGGCGGCTCACAGGCCGAGCTGCTCCACAGCATGTGGGGTCTTCCTGGACCAGGGACGGAGCCTATGTCTCCCGCTCTCACAGGCAGATTCTTTACCCCTGGGTCGCTAGGGAAGCCCTTCATTTCCTTGACTTTCTTGCTGTCTCTTTGCAAAGAGCTGAACCTCATGTTAGTCCTTACAACGTAAACACTAACATGCTGATTGAATTCTGCCAACATTATCTGTGCTTAATTATTTTATTCATTATGCTGATTTAAGAAAGATGTGGAGCCATGCTTTATATAACCCTGAAAGCCAGACCTCTGGTGGGTAAGCAGGGGCTGCCGTTGTTTCTTTCCTTAGAAAATTAACATCAAGGTCAGGAAGGAGAGGCTGTGGATTGCCGACCCCAGCTGCTTCACTCTAAATGGAAAAATGCATTAGTGACAGTAGTGAATCCTCATTTGACAAGTAGAAAGAAAGGGAGGTTGGATTACGGATGCGTCAATTTTTAGCAGTCAGAGAATGGATGGTTTTGCATGGCCCATATAACTCCATGTAGCTATTTTATGAGTCAAAATGCTCGTTTAGTTATGAATGAAAAGTACTGTTGATATAAACATACAGCCTTGCTCCTGATCAGTTAATGAGTCGCCGCTCAACAAGCTCAATTGAAGAGATAAAAGAAACAGTGATTTCCATTTAAAAAACAACAGCAACTAAAAATGCCTCGACTGCCGTGTGGGCTCAGGGCAGGCCACCCCCATAATGCCAGGAGGAATATTGATTATTTTGGATGTAAATTACTAGAGAAACAGCTGTCTCTCATCCCCTCTGTCTCTTTGAGAACAGGAAATGGGTCTCCCGTGTGAAAGTCTCTCTCTCTCTCTAAAAGTGGGCAGAGAAGCACCTTTATTACCGGAGATGGGAATTTAGGGCCAAGAAGGTTGCATAGACAAACCTGTTACTTCTTTGCTCATTTATGACCCCAAGCCCAAACTCTCTCTCTGTTTTTTAATATCAATTACACACCCAAGCCAAAACCTCTTTGTTCTGTTAATCCTCACACATTTCATCTTCCTTTTTCTAGAATGTAGAAAAGCTGGCGACTTTGGCCCCATCTTTGTTCTTACTTATTGGAGATTTTTGTGCACACAAATTAATTTTTTTTCTCCTGTTAATCTTTTTTCAATTTAATTATGAGAGCAGCCAAAAGAACCAAATGGGCTAGAAGGAAACATTCCCTCTCCCCAACACCATCTAAAACACCAATGATAATAAACTGATTTATATAAAGCATTCTTTGGAAAAACCATGGGGACACCAACTCTGGCTGTGCAGACACCCTGTGGGAGGTTAGGCTGACAATATTTACAAGGGCTGCAGAACAGCTAGATTTCTTAGAAAAGTAATTAACAAGATGTTTTGGTAGATGCTAGTGAAGTAATCGCTTCAAATATAAATAGCAAATATTTTGAACCCTAATTTTTAGTATTAACTGCTATGGAGACTTTACTAAAGACACAATTTAAAGTTCTTAGAATGATGCACTATTTGACCTTAGAAGTTGAAGGAAGACACTGCGGTTCTGCATCGGGAGAGCGCGTGTGGCCCACGTGCATGTCTCCTGTCCTGCTCTGATGCTTTCTGCTTGCTCTAAGGCGCTGGCACTGGGTGACCTTTCCATTAGTTTGCAAAATCATGACAGTCCGTTCTTATCTGCGTTTTCATGTCCACAAATCTGATAGAAAAGAACAATTTGACCCAGACACTTAAACCTGGGAAAGATCTTTCTTTCTTCCAAGCACTCAACAAATGTTTACCATCAAGGTGCCCAGCACTGGGCTGTTTGGTGAGATGGGGCAGAAGGGACAGAGGCGGATGGCGATCCAGGTCCTCCTGTAGTGATGTGGGTGCCGGACAATCGACAAATGACTGTGGAAATAAGCCTTGAGGCTGGATGTGGGGGGAGTGACAAGGTGTCAAGGAGAGGTGAGCCTTCTCATTAGTGAGTGGCGAGGGGGCATCTTCTGGAGGGGTGACCTTGCATGGAAATGTGGGATGGGAAGATTGGGGAAGGGGAAGAATTGAGGTGTTGGGCTAGGCATGCCCACATCTCTGAAGAAAAATGAAGTGGCCTGTCTGAGCATGTGAAGACGGGTATTCCAGCGGGAGGGGCAGGTTGGGGAGCAGCTGGAGAGTTAGGGAGAAACTGACTGCAGAAGCTGGAGGATCCAAGGATCTGCGTCCTCCATCTGTATCATGGAGCCCGCGAAATGTAGGAAGCAGAGAAATGATGTCGGCAGGTTTTCATTAAAAAGTAAAGATCCGAGTGCTCAAAGCTTGAAAACAGCCTTGAGGAAGGGACAGTCATGTGAAAACTACAGAGCTCTGCACACATCAGGGCAGAGACACAGCAGAGGAAGTGGAGACAGTGGGTGGGATTAAGAAGAAAAGGACGTTATGACCTTCTAAGCACAGGGAAAGAGTGGTCTAGGGAAAAAGCAAGCCACCCATCTCCTTGACACACAGCCTGTCCCCACTGCAAGGTAGGAGGGGAATGCAGAAAAACAAAGGTGACATGTACAGCCTCTCCTGGACCGGAAGCAGCCCAGATCTGGGCTCCCTGTCTCTGAGTCTGTCTCGTGCTTACCGGTTAGGTGAGAGGAGCGCACAGCTACTCCAGTGGGAGACCAGGACCCTCTGCACACCACGCGCCCCGTCTCCTGCGTCTTCCTTTCCTCTCCCCAAAAGAAGCGTACTCCAGCAGAAGCATGCTTATCTCTTACGATTCTATATCCCCCAAAGATCCAATAAAGTATGTGAGGATCTAATTACCCCTAAATGAACTACTCTAACTTATTTAAGGAGAAAAACTGAATAGAAAGGAGCTTTGTTTGGACCAAGGAATGTTAATAACTACAGTTTGTCTTGATTTATGATATACTTGGAGCTTTTGGCTCCAAGTTATTTCAAGATAAAATGACTATATCTCTGCTTTTATTCTTTAGGAAGAAGAAAAAACAAATCATGATAATGCATTATGAACATTTGCATAAATAGATTGATATCTCACCTCCCTTTGAAATCCAAATCTTGAGTTCTACATAAACACCAGTATGATTTTATAAAAATTTTCGTATGGGAACAAGTCAGTACATTTCTGATAGAGCTGAGTAAATTCGTCCCTTCTAAATGCCCTGCAAATTTTTTGTGCCTCTGCAAACACTGTGCAATGGTTACTCATTCAGTCATTAATTTGCCAAGTCTCCACGGAGACCCCATGGCTGGTTAGAAACACCCAGGGAATAATGCGTGCAACCGAACCGTTCAGCCAGCTTGTTCAGAAGGGCTCGGGGTGTTCCCTCCATGTGGTTCATTGCTCTGAGTAATGGGGATATAGATTTTAATAGGACTTAAGTCCTGCCATTAAGAACTGAACAGTCTAGCCTAGGGTTTGTTTTTTTCCTTTCTTTGAATTTTCCATGGCGAATTGGAGGTAAATATGTTGAAAAGACATTCACTTCTCAGGTCTCAGAGAACTCTTCAAATAAACAAGACTTCAATTCAGTTCACAGGTGGCCGTACCCTCCAAGAGTTAGTTGGTAAAGACCCCCAGACTGTGAAACTGAACATTGGGAAACAGGGAAGGGAATGAGGGTGCTGCTGTGGGCTCTCACCTCACACTTTCACCCATGTGACTGCTGATGCTAGTAGTACTGGCACTTGAATGGAGAGCAAACCAGTGAGCCTTAGAGGAAATCAACCCTGAATAGTCACTGGAAGGACTGATGCTGACGCGGAAGCTCCAGTACTTTGGCCACCTGATGCGAAGGGCAACTCATTAGAAAAGATCCTGATGCTGGGAAAGACTGAAGGCAGGAGAAAAAGAGGGCGGCAGAGGATGAGATGGTTGGATGGCATCGCTGACTCGATGGACGTGAGTTTGAGCAAGCTCTGAGAGATGGCGAAGGACAGGGAAGCCTGGTGTTCTTCAGCCCACGGGGTTGCAAAGAGTGGGACAGGACTGAGCAACTGAACATCACAACTTGAACGCTGGGGTGCCTATCTCAGGTGGTGTGGTAACTGGCCCTTTTTCAGGAAACTGAGTCTGAGTTGCTGTGGGAGTAAATTTAGTGAAATAGAATATAAAAGGGAGGATACACAGCAAATTCAAAATTATATCCTGGAGAAGGAGAAACTGAGGAGCTGAGCCTTTTCTCCACACAGGGTTGGCGGTATGGCCGCGCACGTGGACCGAGGCTCCCTGCATTTCTGCACCCACGCAGGCGCTCCTGCTGGTCCGCAGGATCGTCAGGGCCCACAGACACGTCAGGCCCGTGGTGGGCATCTGCACACGTCTGTCCTCCGAGAGGCCGAGGAGCCGTGGGATGCAGCCAGTGGACTGTGTCGTGCTGTCCAGGTAGGATGATTCTGATGGATGGTCTGGCCTGAGAGCCATGGGCTTGGGAGGAAAGTCCAGAGCAAGGGTAGACAGTGGTCCAGGAAGCGGGTGCGTGTGATGCTAACGGTCAGATGAGCTGATGGGCGGATACTGGAAGGAGACAGAAATGAACCCAGGTCTGCTGAAACGGAAAGAAGGACGACGCGGAGACCAGGGTCTGGAGAGGATGGCGGGCCGTGTGCCTCAGGGACCCCAGAGCAGGGTGAGACCCATGGGCTTTATTTTATGAGCAGTGGGAGAGCCATAGGCGAGGAGGGCCGATGATGCGAACGTTGTTGATGACGGTGATATCTTTAGAGAGCCAGGACAAAAACTACTAATTACTCAAGAAATGCTTCCAAGATCTTAGCAGCCCTATGACTTTTTATAGCCACTGGACACATAAAAAAGCTTTCAAGTATTTTGGATATATTTATCTGTGAAAGTGGTCTAAAAAACTGGTGATGCGGACATTTTAACGGAGCATTTCAGACTCTGAATAAAGAGGAGGTGATTCGTCTGACAGGACCATCCTCTCAGTTCTGATTACTTGTTATGAACTCTGTTTATTTTTAAACGTTGACACTAATCTGTCAGAAAGAGAAAAAAACCTTTCTCATTAGATTTAAATCAGACATTTAATTTCATCTCGCCCTAGCTTTATAATGAAAATGGCAAAATCCCTGGGAAGAACGCAGGAAAATAAGTTGCTACATGATTGAAGTCAAAGAAGATATGTTCTATTCACAGAAGTGTCTTTACACAGGTAACCCCCTGAAGGGAAATACTAACTTCCATCATCATTCATTGAAATTAACTGGTTGGACTGATAAGCATTTGGAAGTTCTAATTTGCTATTTTGCCACCTCATGATGCAAATATTTTATTTCCTCCTGGGAATCCGCACAAACTCTCTGAGCCAGAAAGGACATTTCCCTTTATTTCTGCTAGTTTTACTTACCACCCTACCACACACAGGGAAGGAAACACATCGGATAATTTGAAATTTGACACGAATATTACCTATCCAAAATTGGCAGAAACGTTGTGTAAGATGGTTTTTTATTCAATGTTTTGAGACAGAATTTCTCAGCTGAAGGTGTGTTGGTCACAAGCACACACCTTTCACAGTCTAAGCACGTGTAACACGAGAGCCTCTGAGGAGTGGCTGGCAGCTGCCTTTCCTTGTCAGATTAGAGGGAGAGAAGGCCTCGAGCTGGAGGGACAGCCACACGCTTAGACCTCCCTGCGTCACCTCGAGCTCAGTGGAAAGATGAACAGCTGGCAGCCACAGCCCAGACAGCTCCTGTGTTATTCACTGCAACATATTTAAATCTCTTTAAAAGCTGAGATAAAAGAGAGGTACAGGGCAGAAGAGCAGACGTCTTCTCGAAATATCTCAAGAAAGGGCTGGTGTCTCCTCTTACCTAAAGGCAGTTTCAGAGCCTTGGTCTTGAAGAAGCGCTGGGTCTCGCTTCACCAGGGCTGTGCGCTGTCTCTCTGCTCAAGCCAGGAATTGGGGATCCAGCTGCTCGGCAATTCCATTTGAGGTGGGAACCAGCCTCCTGGCTTGTAGATGGTGCTTTTTCTCTGGGTCTTCCTACGGCACACACGTGCGCGCACACACACACACACACACATACACATACACATACATGTCTTCTTGTGATGAAGCCATGGATCCTCTTGGGCCAGGGCCCCACCCTTAGATTCATTTAACCTTGATTGGCTCCTGAAAGCCTTATCTCTGAACATAGCCATGTGGGGGTTAGAGCGTCAACAGGTGAATTTGGGGCACAGTTCGGTCAATAGCAGCTTGTGACCTCAGATGAGCTGGTGGCTCTGAGACGGTTCAGGACCTCAGATGAGCTGGTGACTCTGAGACGGTTCAGGACCTCAGATGAGCTGGCGGCTCTGAGACGGGTCAGGGCAGGCTTTGACTGCTTGCTGCAGAGTGACTGGGAAGATTATGTGAGAAGCAAAGCATGACAGTGTCCCGGGGCCCCGACACCAGGCCAGCCTCCCAGTCCTAAAGGCTCCGGCCGTGACTGGGGGCGGTGCCGGGGGCAGGGCCAGGCAGCCCGTGGCTCCCGCTGACCTGGGATGAGATTCCCTACTTCCCAGGAGGCATTGTCTTTAGGTCCTTTCTTTTCTTGCCAAATAGGCATTTAGTTTAATTCAGTCAAGGCCTAACATCCTGAATGTGAAATTTCTGTAAAGTTTTAGAATCTGGCAAGATGATAACAAACATTAAGAACTATCACATTCGCAGGATTGCAGTTTTGGCCAGATATGTACATGGGAGAGAGAAAGAAAGACATACACAGGGTCCATTCACATACATCAAACGGGCAAGAAGGAAGCTCTTACAAAGAACAGTGATTATACAGATCTTAGGACCAAATATCCCACTTGTCATGTTTCAGCTCTGTCTCTCTAAACCTGGAGGTTCACAGACTCTGAGAGTCTCTTAATGAAGTCTATTAAGTGACCACAAAAGCAGGAACCAGACTCAAGAATACAAATCTAAGAACTTAACTGCCCACAAGAGCTCACACATAGGTAAATAAACCCAGGCACCGATGAGTATGTTTGCTTTCGAGATAGGTCTAGGTGCTGGGCCAGCTGTTCATCACTAGAGTTGCGTCATTAAGGGAACTAATCACATGACTCATCAAATGATATTTTTCCTTCTCAACTGGGTCAATTTACAGTTGAAAGAGTGTTGATAATTGTTCTGCCAAGATATTTTCTTTTTATAAGAGACACTTCACTCACCTGAGAGCTTTTTTCCTTTTTTTTTTTAAACAAGTTTTATTTAATGTCTATAATGTGAAGGGTATTTTATATTTCAATAATACTTATCACTGAATATTGACATTAATAAGATACTGTTAATTTCATCTATAAATTAATAATCTGACAGAAGAAAATACACACACAACTTATACACACCAAGGGAGATGAATTACTGAAAAGAGGAATTTACAAAAGTGAAGGAAGGAGTTAGGAGTTAGAGCTTCAACAGGTGAATCTGGGGCACAATTCGGTCAATAGCAGCCTGTGACCTCAGATGAGCTGGATTTATACACAATCTGGAGGCTGAAAAATATAAATGAGACAGACAGAAACAAAATGAACACTTTTATATTATAGCAGAAATAAAGTGACTATTCATGCGGTTAAATGCAATGGGTCACCAATTATATTATGTTTATGCACAGAATAAGATCTGGCATAAAAGGAATCTGCAAACCCATTATTGCACTCTGTTGGTGATACTATGTATGCAACATTCAGTTTCTCTCCTTTGATGAGCACCTCGCTGGAACTGATAGTTTATCTGAAATTCCAATAAGATGCAAAATAATGTCCATAAAGAAGAGCTCCACAGATTAGCACAACATGACTGCACAGTTAGGGGACCCTGGATGACTCAGTGAAGCACCAGAGCGGTTACAAACATCTTTTCCTGGGATTTCTAATTCCCCACTAATACTTAAATGCAACCTCCAGGCCAGGAATGATTAATAGTCTCTCTTCTCTTTAATGTAATAATTCTCAGAGGGAACTGAACAAGCTTTTGAAATTGAATTACAAGAGTCACATTTCTGCTCTCGATTAAACACAAGTGATGAGGATTGTGCTGTCTCCCCCACGGTAGGGGAGTGTTTTAAGTGGGTTTTTTAAAACATGGAGTTCTGTTTATATTTAAGTGCCTGAATATGACCCACTGTTTTCAAGGCTGTCCCAATGGTAGGACTATTCAATTCGATGAGAATAGAGGTGTGATTTATTGTAAGAACACAAAATTCATCTCAAACAACATTAGTACTACTTAAATTGTTACAATAAAGTATCATTTAACTTGAAGAATTCTTGGATGATGTAACAAATGGACAGGTCTGGATTGTTGGACGGTTCACTTATGTGCTTTGCTTCAGTAGAAGCAAAGACAAGTTCACTCAGCTTTGGAATGTGTAGAGGTTTCCCTGACGATGAGAACTAGACTGGTTTTGCTTGCTTATGAAATCTTAGCATCCACACCAGGGTCTGGCATGCGGCAAATATTCAGTGGAATGGATGGATGGATGGATGGATGGATGGGTGATGGATGGATGGATAGATGGGTTGGCAGATGGATAGACTGATGGGTTGATGGAATCATAAGATATCGGAAGCATGAAGATAATTCAGCAGCCGATGCAGTTTTCATTCCATCAGTGCAAGGGGTCGGTCAGGGACTGACCCAAATAGGCATTCTTGGTATGTGAGATGCAGGTGGCCCCTGTGAACGCAGGTGTGCAGGCAGGATTTTGAACCAGCCCCGACATCTGGGAGACCTGCCCAGAGAGATGCCTCGCCCTGAGTGGGAGCGGGGCTGCTCACCAGTCTCAGGCTAGTTTGAGAACTGGAGGAAAAGGAGTCCAAAGGAAATCTAATCATCTTCCCCCTGGAAAGACAAGAAAAGGTCCCCCTCTGCCCTTGGGCCTTAGGAGCCCTGTCCTGGGTCTTCACCTTTGTGACACGTATTACACCTCTGTAAAAACTGAAGAAGCCCCTGGAACTTCATGACCAGGACCATCTTCCTCAAGGAAGTGGCTCATCTCTTGGGAATTAACATCGCAGTGATGAGCCCCTATCTCCCACTTTCCTGGAGGGTCAAGGAGCCACCCAGCATCAGTGGGGCCTGGCTCCGAGTTCCAGGATGACCTCCTGTCATAAGATAAGCATGAGAAGCTTATCTGTCCTTTCCATAAAGCTGATTCACTCACACAGATGTTACCCTGACTACCAGATAGATTCAGGATGAACCATATGCTGTTAGAGGCTGAGGACCAGCTACACCCAGAGACCACGTGTGCAGCGGTCAGGCCTGCCCAGCTGGACTGGAGGGAGAGCCCGCTCTGCCTTGGCACCACTTGACAGATGACCCGTAATGCGTGTCATGCGTTGGTTTTAACTCTGTCTCGATGGTAAAGCTGTTTTCTTTCTCTATTACCTTCATGGGGAGGGCTTCTGGGTTGGGAGATTCTGTTTTTAATTTGGGGCTTTTCAGGTGGCTCAGTGGTAAAGAATCCACCTGCCAGTGCAGAAGACCGGAGTTCAATCCTTGGATAGGGAAGATCTCCTGGAGGAGGGAATGGCAACCCACTCCAGCATTA
This sequence comes from Capra hircus, assembly GCF_001704415.2. Classification (NCBI taxonomy): domain Eukaryota; kingdom Metazoa; phylum Chordata; class Mammalia; order Artiodactyla; family Bovidae; genus Capra; species Capra hircus. Next base: position 2,027,600 of record NC_030831.1, on the reverse strand, counting down.
TTGCCTGGAGCATTCCATGGACAGAGGAGCCTGGTGGGCTACAGTCCATAGGGTCACAGAGAGTTAAACACAACTTAACAGTTTTTAATTTTATTTCCCAACCTTGCCTGCACTCTTGAACTGGTCTTAATCCTGCTTCAGGGGAAACCCACCAGGGTCAATGCCCAGGAAATGCCCTTGACTGAGCCACAGACAGGGGTGGAGCCGTCACGGAAGGAGAAATGGGTTGCATGTCCAAGACGGAGGCCCCCGACATCCACCAGCAAAGGTTGTGTCCTTTCAGTGGAAATGGTCTGTTCACTGAAAACTGACCTCTGCAAGCCTGTGCTGAGCATGACCAAGAAGAAACTTGTTGTACAGTTGCTCAGTCGTGTCCGACTCTTCATGGCCCCATGAATCGCAGCACGCCAGGCCTCCCTGTCCATCACCAACTCCCGGAGTTCACTCAGACTCACATCCATTGAGTCGGTGATGCCATCCAGCCATCTCATCCTCTGTCGCCCCCTTCTCCTCCTGCCCTCCATCTTTCCCAGCATCAGGGTCTTTTCCAACAAGTCGGCTCTTCGCATCAGGTGGCCAAAGAAGAAACTGCAGAACTAGCTCGCCGAGAGGCTGCTATTTCCCCAGCCTTTCTCAGCCTAATACTGGCAAATCGTGAATGCTGTTTAAAGACAACTGCATGGGATGGATGCCGTCCGTCATTTCACATGTTCCCCTTACCTCCTAACCTTGTCACGTTAATATATTTTTCCTAACTTTTTTGTTTTCGTTTTAAACAATCTTGAGCCAATTTCTGTTAGTAGGAAGGCAGCCAGGAACCTAAGCTGAGGACTGGGAGGTGGTCCAGCCCCGAGTAACTCCCCGGCCCAGCGACCTGGGGGCTAGGATAGGAGATGCAGCACACGGGCCAGAGTCTGCCTGCCTGACGGGCAGCACCTCTCGTGGCCTTGAACTTGGGCCAGGACAGCATTGTTGCCTAGAAACCTCAGATTCCTGTCGGCTCTGCTTTTAACTAACAGAATTCAGAGGTCAACCAAACCAGAGCTGGTTTCCCCACTAAGAATGATTCCCACGCATCCTTGCTTTACAAGATTCCTATAAATTCCAAAGGAAGCTGGGCATGAGCTACATGAAGGCAGGAGAAGGCAGACTGTGAGCAGGTAACCTTGTTGCAGGCCAGAATCTTGGCTTCCTCTGCCCACCAAAGCTGAATGGAAAGTAGAAATAGAAAGCTGGCTTTAATCTTCAGCTGGCAGAGAGGGGAACACAGGGCTCATGTCTCAGGAACTAGGGGCTTGTGTAAGACGAGGGCTACCTCGTTAGAATTTCTTCAGCCCTTCACAGAGCACCCGCAATAGATTCCAACCCTTCAGTGTTCACAGAAAGTCTCATCTGTTGTGACATCCCTCTTGGATCGTCTCCCGCCTGCTCTGACCATCCAGCCTCACATCCCCACACCTGGAAGCAAGGTGGAGCCCCCATGACAGCAGGCTGAAGGGCGGGCAGCCCTCAGCCATGGAGGAGCCGCGCACACCGGGAGCCCTTTGTCCTGGGGATCGTGCACACTCTCTTTCGATTCTTGATATTTCTTCTGTGAAGCACTTTGTGCTAGAAGCACCTTTTTATAAATGTCACAGAGAAGAAAAAGGCAAGTCATGAAATGGTGTAATGTACCAGAGGCCAACCCTGTGCTTGGCTGATGCCTGCTGAAACATCCTTTGCAGACACAGCCTTGAGAAAAAAAAAAAAAATTTTGTGGGATGTATGGAAACTGAGAAAATGTTTTGGTCAAGCAGAAATGAAAAAAACCAACTATTAGGTGCTGTATAAAAACCAGTGCAAGTTCAGTGAGGAGTATTTGTTCATTTTGTTCATTTGTTCATTTTTCCCTTGAGAATTAATGACGGGAAATACCATCTAGTTCAACATTTTCCAGACTTTCAGAGATAACTGCCCTCTGTCTTCTTTCATGGGCCTGGGAAATTATGTTCTTAAAAAATAGAAGAAAAAAATACATCCAATAGATAATTGCAGAATAAAGTCATAAACCTCAAATCCAGTGCCAGAGTGACAAGATTAAGTCCAGCCTGCTTCCTTTTCTCGGAGATAACTTGCAGCAGCTGTTTGAAGGTGCCCAGGGAGCTCTCAGAGGAGAATTCTGGAGGAATGGTGCATTTAGTAGGGAATCTGTGTTCTACAGCTTCATTTGTTCCCTGTTTGATCTCCCCACTAAAATTGCTAGTAAAAGAATCATTTCTCAGTAGTATCTTGCAGGAGCGGATTTTCCCTTTGAGGAGGGAGAGAACTGCTGAGCTCTGCTCCCAGGCAAGTGCAGGAAGTAAACCAGATGCTCCTGTTTACATAGATGCGATCTGCATAGGAACCACTGCTTAGCACACTCAGAAATACATAAAAACCTATGCAATGGGGTAAACCCCGCACCATCAGAAGGTCTGAAGAGGAACATTTCTAGAATTGGAGATATTTGTGCATATGTTGGTGGAAAAGTCAGTAGTAGGATGAAGGCTTACTTCTTATGGATCAGCAAAATTCGTTTTATTTGAGAAAAGAATTCCGAGGAGTTTTTATTGTAAATTGTCCTGCATGAAAACACAGTTTTCTGGATGATGTCAGCAGTGGGTGGCTACTTAAGGCTTGTTTAAAATCCGGTGTCTGTGTTCAGACGCAATCTCCACTGCAGTCCTGGAAACAGCTCTCATAAGTGGTGCTTCTTCAGAGGCTGCGAACCACAGCTTTTGCTAAATTAATTTAGAATACTTCCTCTTCTGTTGCAAATCACCATGCTTAAAAAGGGATTGAATGGATGTCATCAGGATCCTCGAACTGTTGGCCTGATCTTGAACTGAGTGTGGGTGGTGTTTCTCCCACGACCTCTGACACCTCAACCTCTGACACCACAAAATTCCCTAGAATGATTTATCTCACAAATGGCAAAGTAGAGAGAAAGACAATGAAAATTACTGACTTTGGTATTTGTCTAGATTTCTGACTCTAAATTGGGTAAAAGCAGTGTAGCTTTGTCTAGTCAGCCACGGTTCGTGAAGGATGGGGGCCTGGCCAGCAGTCCGGGAATGTCTACCGCCCCCTGCCCAGGACGTCATCCCCCACCCGGACCCATGCTGCCCTTTCCTGCCCTCGCGAGAGTCAAAATTCCTGGGGGAAGTGAGCATTCCTTGGGTATCTGGGGAGAAATGTTTGAAACGATTGCAATGGGGCCTTCACCTGGAAGAGTCTCGAACCTGCAGCCCTTGGCATAAATACATATCAGTCCTCTTCCAGACTTAGATGTTTTCTCATTTGAAATGAACTCAAGAGAAAAACTCACAATAGGTAAAAGCATGTGTTTTCTTTCCTTTAGACACTATTGAAAAGACTACATTTTTGATATCTATTTTTTGAATATGTTATTTAAGGAAGTAAAATCAGGGCATAGACAGTAACCTAGGTGGTGATGTGTTTGTTTTCCAAGAGTGAGGAAGCAGAAGTGGCCCCGTGTCTGGGGGTCACTGGTCAGGGGCTCAGAGGGGGTTCCATGCTGCACTTCTTGTAGGAAGTGCATGTGGGGCCTCTTTGGAGACTGGTTTCTCCAGCGATCATGCAAGTCATTCTCAGACAGCAGGATGAGGTGAAAAGTGAGCTGCAGAAACCAGAAAAAGAGCTGCGGAGAAAAAGCACCAACATGAAGGTCAGGAGGACGTGCGGAGGGGGCAGGTTGCTGACCACACGGTCAGGACAGGAAGGGGGTCGTGGGAAAAGAAGAAAGAAGAAAAGCATGTGCAGAGTAATTAGGGGGCGGGTGGTGGGCAGGGGAGTGGAGCCCTTACAACAGAAGCCTGCTGCGCTTCTGGACAAGGGGACAAAGCAAGGCCCAGACAAAAACACGCGAAAGGTCTGTGACCGTCCTTTAAGAATGGAAGAGCCGGTCACAAGATTTAAAGGACAGATGGTGCTCTAAGGAGCCAAGAGTCCAAGATCAGTTCCCGCTGAGCATCTTAGGAGAGCCACTGGATTTTAAATGTGTGGACAGGATTCTCAGCGCCCCGAGATGAATGAGTCCTTGATAGAGAGGAGGTAACCCCGGAATCCTCAGACTCTCTGTAGCCTCACTAGGTCATCTGTGACCTAACAGACGCCCCGACTCACTGTTCCAGCAAGGCCCTTCACGGTCGCTAGTGCCCCTCCAGTGGGCCCCTGCCCTCTCCCTCACATCCCCTGGGCCCGAGGACCTCGGGTGCCCTGTGTCCATCATGGGTGGGTCTGTTTTGCTGACCCTCCTCTCAGAGTATCCCCACTCTTCATCCTCCACCCAGACTCGTTCCGTTTTTTTAAACTTTGTTATTTATTGGCTGTGTAGGGTCTTAGTCGTGGCACCTTCACTGTATGCCATCTGCACTGGGCACACTGCTTCCCTGGGCACCTTCACGGTGTCCCGCGGGATTTGGGTGGGGTGCATGAAATCTCTGGATGTGGCTCAGGGGCTCCAGTCCTTGTGGCAGGCAGGCTTCATTGCTCTGAGACATGTGAGATCTTAGTTCCCCTGAACCAGGGGTTGAACCCACATTCCCTGCATTGCAAGGTGATTCTTAACCACTGAACCACCAGGGGCACCCCCAGACCCATTCTTAAGACTCCACGTGGTTGTCCCAGGGAGTCCTCCCGACCACTCCTCTGCCCAGGCCTCCACTTGCTGGGCTGGCTCCCCAGCGTGGTCCCTGGCTCATGTGCTCCTGGACTTGCAACGTCGGCGATAGACCTAGAATAAGCCACCAGCTCAGAACATACTTTTCAAAAGCCCCTTATCTTCAGTGACCCTCATGCAAGCTTTATTTCAGTATATGATTAGAGCATTTCAGAATTTAATTTTAGTCTTTTCTTTCCTGCTGCATTAATTTGGATTTAAAATGAGTTGACCTCTCTTTGCTCTTTGAATGTTTCCTGTCCTTACCCTCTTGCTGTGTTTAACGTGACACACGTTTACTCTCTGGTTTCTAATATTGGCTTGACTTCTGCCTCACTGATGCTTAGAAGGCCAACCTGTATTCACGCTTAGTACTCTTCTTTTCTAAAAGCACTTTTTAACACTTCATTTGATGTTCAACTGTCTTTAACAAGTCTATGTACCTGCAAGTCCACTGGGCTTAAGAGGCCAGGCAGAAAGCTCAGGATTAAGTTCAATGGCTTGTGTGGGTGGGGTTTGTGGTGCCCCAAATAATTACAACAGTAGCATCAAGGATCACTGACCACAAATCACCACAGAAAATATAATGAGGACAAATCTGAGAGACTGCAAGAATTATCAACCCAGAGACAGGGAGCACAGTGGTAATGAACCCATCTGCCAATGCAGGAGATGTAAGAGATGGGGGTTCAATCCCTGGGTCGGGAAGATCCCCTGGAGGAGGGCATGGCAACCCACTCCAGAGTTCTTGCCTGGAGAGTCCCATGGACAGAGGAGCCTGGCGGGCTGCAGTCCACGGGGGTCACAGAGAGTCAGACACGACTTAGTAACTAAACAGCAGTAAGTGATAGAAGGTCAGGCTCTTGTTCCCTGAATCTTGAAGACTTTTCTCTAGGAAGAATGTGTCAGTAAGCAAGCAGGATGGAATTACTCCAGGAGAGAGAGCAGACCATCATTCTTCAGTTATGATTTTGGGAAGTCCTTCATCTTCATGAGGACTTTTAGCTTTTAAATAAACAACAATGCAGGTATTATTTGTTGCCTGCAAGGTATGGAAAATAAGGTCAGATGTACTTGACACTTTTCTGATTTTGCAGTCTGTATTCCCACCTTATCTGTGTTTTACTTTCACTTCCTGTCTTAACCACTTGCAAGTAACTCGTTTAGACATTGGATATTCAGTTCAGTTCAGTTCAGTCGCTCAGTCGTGTCCGACTCTTTGCAACCCCATGAATCACAGCATGCCAGGCCTCCCAGTCCATCACCAACTCCTGGAGTTTACCCAAACTCATGTCCATCCAGTTGGTGATGCCATCAGCCATCTCATCCTCTGTCATCCCCTTCTCCCCCTGCCCCCAATCCCTCCCAACATCAGGGGCTTTTCCAATGAGTCAACTCTTCAAATGATGTGGCCAAAATATTGGAGTTCAGCTTCAGCATCAGTCCTTCCAATGAACACCCACAACTGACTTCCTCTAGGATGGACTGGTTGGATCTCCTTGCAGCCCAAGGGACTCTCAAGAGTCTTCTCCAACACCACAGTTCAAAAACATCGATTCTTCGGTGCTCAGCTTTCTTCACAGTCCAACTCTCACATCCATACCTGACTACTGGAAAAACCATAGCCTTGACTAGACGGACCTTTGTTGGCAAAGTAATGTCTCTGCTTTTTAATATGCTGTCTAGGTTAGTCAGCAATGGCACCCCACTCCAGCACTCTTGCCTGGAAAATCCCATGGATGGAAGAGCCTGGTAGGCTGCAGTCCATGGGGTCCCTAAGGGTCAGACACGACTGAGCGACTTTACTTTGACTTTTCACTTTCATGCATTGGAGAAGGAAATGGCAACCCACTCCAGTGTTCTTGCCTGGAGCATCCCAGGGACGGGGGAGCCTGGTGGGCTGCCGTCTATGGGGTCGCACAGAGTTGGACACGACTGAAGCGACTTAGCAGCAGCAGCAGTAGCAGGTTGCTCATAACTTTCCCTCCAAGGAGTAAGCGTCTTTTAATTTCATGCCTGCAGTCACCATCTGCAGTGATTTTGGAGCCCAGAAAAATAAAGTCTGACACTGTTTCCCCATCTATTTCCCATGAAGTGATGGGACCAGATGCCATGATCTTCATTTTCTAAATGTTGAGCTTTAAGCCAACGTTTTCACTCTCCTCTTTCACTTTCATCAAGAGGGCTTTTTAGTTCCTCTTCACTTTCTGCCATAAGGGTGGTGTCATCCGCATATCTGAGGTTACTGATATTTCTCCTGGCAATCTTGATTCCAGCTTCTGCTTCTTCCAGCCCAGCGTTTCTCATGATGTACTCTGCATATAAGTTAAATAAGCAGAGTGACAATATACAGCCTTGATGTACTCCTTTTCCTATTTGGAACCAGTCTGTTGTTCCATGTCCAGTTCTAACTGTTGCTTCCTGACCTGCATACAGGTTTCTCAAGAGGCAGGTCAGGTGGTCTGGTATTCCCATCTCCTGAAGAATTTTCCACAGTTTGTTATGATCCACACAGTCAAGGGCTTTGGCATAGTCAATAAAGCAGATATAGATGTTTTTCTGGAACTCTCTTGCTTTTTCGATGATCCAGCGGATGTTGGCAATTTGATCTCTGGTTCCTCTGCCTTTTCTAAAACCAGCTTGAACATCTGGAAGTTCACGGTTCAGGTATTGCTGAAGCCTGGCTTGGAGAATTCTGAGCATTACTTTACTAGCATGGGAGGTGAGTGCAATTGTGCATTTGAGCATTCTTTGGCATTGCTATTGGATATTAGCTTGTGCTAATTGGAAGAACTGCAGTGGAATGCATGGAAATGTGCATTTTGCTGAGAACTGAGTGGCCCTTGTTTGAACAGGAAGCAGAGATGTCTAAGTGTTCTCTGTCCCCTCCCAGCTTCGTCCTGGTCACAGACATTGCCCTCCTTCTCACCCTTAAAGGACATCACTTGTGCGATTGTCTGCAGTTACTCATATCATTGCCACCAGAGGTTCAATTCTGACCAAAAATATATCACAGACTATTCTTTAAATCAGTGAGAAAGATACCTGTGTTCTGATTATACCAACAAAGTGCTTTCATACATGCTGCGCTATTTAAACAATGATGCATTAGAGCCCTCTAGTCTGCTTTTCCAATGAACAAACCATTGGCATAACATATAGGTATAATAAGATTATAGATTTAGAAGTTGATGAACTAGTCAATATCACACTGTTTCAATGCTAAACTGTATTCTTATTCTCAAAAATAATTTCATAATAAAGCATTTTATGAGCTTCATGATTTGATAAACAAAGCCTTTTGTGAACATAATCCATTGTGATGCGGCATATCATGTCATGCCACAAAACAAACTCAGTGTGCTGTTGGTGAGACCCATCCAACAGCGTGAAGTATGAACCTCAAGCCTTCAGTCCCGGTGATGGATTAGGAAGCATGGGTGTGATGTTATTGGACATTTTTTTAAGACATGCATTACGAATGATCTGAATAGCCTAGATCATTTCCTACAACTAGAAAACAATTTTAGTGACACATATTGATTTTGTTGTATAAACATTTCTGCTTGACTGACTATTCTAATCATGCAAGGCACTGATATTTGTCAGTTGAAGAGTTTACCCTTATGGAATAGTGCACTGAAAGTCTTGTGTTGATTCAGAGTTTGTTGTTTTAGAAATAAGATGTACTGAATCTTATTGAATCTGTACTGTGGTCTTTTCTTGGAAGTCTTATTTGATTTTACAATGGCTTTACTATTTCAGTGAAGCCTACTTGTGTAAAGCTATTAAAATCGGCACTTTTTTGAATCTGTGACTTTCTGTAAATTGGAAATAACAACAAGATTCCATCAAGAATAATACACCCCGTCCTCTCATTTACAGTGAGGTGTGTGCTGTGGGTTTCAGGTGATACACATTCAAGACTGAAACGTATTTGCTGCACGTGGCTAGGATTCCCAGCCTCCTAAAGGTAGGTCGCTGGGCAGTGGGGATTCACTTCCTGAGTCTGATGCCCTGTCTTCCTCTGTCACAAGACTCCCATCCTTTTCTCTTTACTGTTGAAACTTTTATAATCAGGCCCCTGGACAGCAAGCTTGCTCTCCACCCGTAGGAATAAGGAGTCTGGGGTAATGATGGGCCAAGAATCTGTGAACCAGAGGATCCAAAGAGGTTCACAGGCAGCTAATGGTAGCATAACAAACAAGGAAGGACTTTGCTAAGAGCTTTCAATTATGGGCTCTGACGATTATGGTTCTTTCAATCTTTCTCCATGTTCTTCTGCTGAATTTCACAGTTATTTTGGCTCATGACCTCAAGCAGGCCTGGTGGGAAGCTGGCAGCCTGCTCAGTGCCCTTCTGTATGAGCTCTTAGTTTCAATGTGATGGTGTACATCCCATCAGCAAAGGCCACAGGACTGGAAAAGGCCAGCTTTCATTCTAAACCCAAGAAGGGCAATGCCAAAGAATGTTCAAACTACTGCACGACTGCACTCGTTTCACATGCTAGCAAACTAATGCCCAAAATTCTCCAAGCACAGCGTCAACAGTACATGAACCAAGATGTTTCAGATGTTCAAGCTGGATTTAGAAAAGGCAGAGGAACCAGAAATCAAATTGCCAACATCCACTGGATTATTGAAAAAGCAAGAGAGTTCCAGAAAAACATCTATTTCTGCTTTATTGACTATGCCAAAGCTTTTGACTGTGTGGATCACAACAAACTGGGGAAAATTCTTCAGAATACTAGACCACCGGACCTGCCTCCTGAGAAATCTGTATGCAGATTTCTGTATACAGATCAGGAAGCAGCAGTTAGAACTGGACATGGAACAACAGACTGGTTCAAAATTGGGAAAGGACTAAGTCAAGACTGTATATTGTCACTACATGATGTGAAATGCCGAGCTGGATGAAGCACCAACTGGAATCAAGATTGCTGGGAGAAATATCAATAACCTCAGATATGCAGATGACACCACCCTTATGGCAGAAAGTGAAGAAGAGCTAAAGAGCCGCTTGATGAAAGTGAAAGAAGGGACTGAAAAAGTTGTCTTAAAGCTCAACATTCAGAAAACGAAGATCATGGCATCTGGTCCCATCACTTCATGGGAAATAGATGGGGAAACAGTGGAAACAGTGATAGAGTTTATTTTCTCATGCTCCGAAATCACTGCAGAAGGTGACTGCAACCATGAAATTAAAAGATGCTTGCTCCTTCGAAGAAAATCTATGACAAACCTAGAGAGCATATTAAAAAGCAGAGACATTACTTTGCCAGCAAAGTCCGTCTAGTTAAAGCTATGGATTTTCCAGTAGTCATGTATGGATGTGAGAATTGGGCTATAAAGAAAGCTGAGCACCAAAGAATTGATGCTTTTGAACTGTGGTGTTGGAGAAGACTCTTGAGAGTCCCTTGGACTGCAAGGAGATCCAACCAGTCCATCCTAAAGGAAGTCAGTCCTGAATATTCATTGGAAGGACTGATGCTGAAGCTGAAACACCAGTACTTTGGCCACCTGATGTGAAGAATTGACTTCTTAGAAAAGACTCTGATGCTAGGAAAGATTGAAGGCAGGAGGAGAAGGGGATGACAGAGGATGAGATGGCATCACTGACTCAACGGACATGAGTTTGAATAAACTCTGGGAATTGGTGATGAACAGGGAAGCCTGGCATGCTGCAGTTCATGGGGTCTCAAAGAGTTGGACACAATTGAGCGACTGAACTCACATCCCATGTAAGCCACATTCACTTTGTTTAAAACCTTTCTGAATGGGAAGATGTAATAAGTGGACATATCGTGTATTGTGTTAGTTGCTCAGTCATGTCTGGCTCTTTGCCACCCATATACTGTAGCCTGCCATGTTCTTCTGTCCATGGGATTCTCCAGGCAAGAATATTGGAGTCGGTTGCTACTTCCTCCTCCAGGGGATCTTCCTGACCCAGAGAGTGAACCCAGGTCTGCATTTCAGGCAGATCCTTCACTGTCTGAGTCTCCAGGGAAACCCAGCAAGTGGTCATACAGCACCGGAAGCACTTCAAACTGTTGAGTTTACTTTCGATGCACAGAAAGAGCTTTAAGTAGGAGGTGAGGGTCACAGTGCAGCCAGACCAGGGCTGCTGAGTCCAGAGCGGGAGTGGGGTGGGGAAGGGGAGCATTCCTGAGGCCAAGTGCAGGGCTGAGGTGGCATTAACCTCTACTTGACAGTTTGGGATCAGTTTTAGGGTCCAAATCATGGACCATATAGTTCTTTAAATAAGAGAAGAAAAAGTGGTGTAGGAAAATACAAATAATTACAATTTTCAAAGAAGTCTTGTTGCAACCCCACTCACTCCCCCTTGAATGTAACCTTGGGTGCTTGGTCAGTAAAGAAAGTACCTGCAATGGAAGAGACCTGACTTGGATCCCTGGGTTGAGAAGATCCCCTGCAGAAGGAAATGGCAACCCACTCCAGTATTCTTGCCTGGAGAATCCCATGGACAGAGGAGCCTGGTGGGCTACACTGAAGAGTTGGACATGACTGAGCAACTAGCTCTTTCACTTTCACTTCCCCAAATAAGAACAAACAAAATGCCCCCTCAAACAAAAACACAGAACAAAACATACCAAAAACTAAAAAGGCAACTTTTTTCCTTTTGAAGTTATCATTTCTAATTCTTAGAACAAGTAAACTGTCTCAGGGTCTGTGTTTATGAATTCTAGGCACTAGAAAAGAGTTTGCGCTGTATCTTAAACACTTAAAAACAACAACAACAACAACTAAAAGAAGACATATTTTTAAAAGGAAGAGTTCCCCTTTTACAAGTTTCAGAGGGCTAAAGAGAACACTCCAGTAAAGTCAGACTTTGAGCCAAGGAGCCCAGAGAAGCTGGAAGCAGTGCGGACTGGGCTAGATTACCAACACCTGTGGGGTAAAAGTACAGTGCTTCTCTCTTACCCAGGACAAAGGCAATCTTGATTGTTAACCTATTTTGTGTTTCCAAATATAACCAGAAGAGAGATGTTTAAATTAGCAACCTCTTTTATTAAGGGGGGAAAAAAAGGTTAAAAAAATAACCACCTTAAAAAGAAGGAAGAGCTGGGTCTCTAACTGATGAGTGGCCCCAGGGCAGGACTGAAGCCGCCTTGGAGGCCGAGTTAAACAGACGGGCTTTGTGTAGGTGTACTGGTCAGAACTCTCCCGGTGGAAGTGATGTACCAATGGAGTGCTGCAGAGACCAGAACTTTCTGAAGAGCTGGCTCAGTGAGAGAGAGTCCAGCTCACAGCCTGTGTCCACTGCCACTGGGTGGAAAACTACCGGGGTCCAGCCATGTTTGGATCCAGGGATTCCCTCAGGAGGAAAGAAGTCAGCGATAAGCAAAGAGAGAGAGAGGAATAGAATCAGTTCAGTTCAGTTCAGTCACTCAGTCGTGTCCAACTCTTTGCGACCCCATGAATCGCAGCACGCCAGGCCTCCCTGTCCATCAGCAACTCCTGGAGTCCACTCAGACTCATGTCCATTGAGTCAGTGATGCCATCCAGCCATCTCATCCTCTGTCGTCCCCTTCTCCTCCTGCCCCCAATCCGTCCCAGCATCAGAGTCTTTTCCAATGAGTCAACTCTTCGCATGAGGTGGCCAAAGTACTGGAGTTTCAGCTTTAGCATCATTCCTTCCAAAGAAATCCCAGGGCTGATCTCCTTCAGAATGGACTGGTTGGATCTCCTTGCAGTCCAAGGGACTCTCAAGAGTCTTCTCCAACACCACAGTTCAAAAGCATCAATTCTTCAGCGCTCAGCTTTCTTCACAGTCCAACTCTCACATCCATACATGACCACAGGAAAAACCATAGCTTTGACTAGACGGACCTTAGTCGGCAAAGTAATGTCTCTGCTTTGAATATACTATCTAGGGTGGTCATAGCTTTTCTTCCAAGGAGTAAGTGTCTTTTAATTTCATGGCTGCAATCACCATCTGCAGTGATTTTAGAGCCCCCTACCCCCCAAAATAAAGTCTGACACTGTTTCCGCTGTTTTCCCATCTATTTCCCATGAAGTGATGGGACCGGATGCCATGATCTTCGTTTTCTGAATATTGAGCTTTAAGCCAACGTTTTCACTGTCCTTTCACTTTCATCAAGAGGCTTTTTAGCTCCTCTTCACTTTCTGCCATAAGGGTGGTGTCATCTGCATATCTGAGGTTATTGATATTTCTCCCGGCAATCTTGATTCCAGCTTGTGTTTCTTCCAGTCCAGCGTTTCTCATGATGGACTCTGCATAGAAGTTAAATAAGCAGGGTGACAATATACAGCCTTGATGTACTCCTTTTCCTATTTGGAACCAGTCAGTTGTTCCATGTCCAGTTCTAACTGTTGCTTCTTGACCTGCATACAGATTTCTCAAGAGGCAGGTCAGGTGGTCTGGTAGTCCCATCTCTTTCAGAATTTTGCACAGTTTATTGTGATCCACACAGTCAAAGGCTTTGGCATAGTCAATAAAGCAGAAATAGGTGTTTTTCTGGAACTCTCTTGCTTTTTCCATGATCCAGCAGATGTTGGCAATTTGATCTCTGGTTCCTCTGCCTTTTCTAAAACCAGCTTGAACATCAGGAATTTCATGGTTCACGTATTGCTGAAGCCTGGCTTAGAGAATTTTGAGCACTTCTTTACTAGCATGTGAGATGAGTGCAATTGTGTGGTAGTCTGGGCATTCTTTGGCATTGCCTTTCTTTGGAATTGGAATGAAAACTGACCTTTTCCAGTCCTGTGGCCCCTGCTGAGTTTTCCAAATTTGCTGGCCATCATGGTCAACAAAAGAGTCCAAAATGCAGTACTTGGATGCAGTCTCAAAAGCGACAGAATGATCTCAGTTCATCTCCAAGGCAAACCATTCAATATCATAGTTATCCAAGTCTATGCCCCAACCAGTAATGCTGAAGAAGCTGAAGTTGAACAGTTTTATGAAGACCTACAAGACCTTTTAGAACTAACACCCTAAAAAGATGTCCTTTTCATTATAGGGGACTGGAATGCAAAAGTAGGAAGTCAAGAAACACCTGGAGTAACAGGAAAATTTGGCCTTGGATTGTGGAATGAAGCAGGGCAAAGACTAATAGAGTTTTGCCAAGAAAATGCACTGGTCATAGCAAACATCCTCTTCCAACAACACAAGAGAAGACTCTACACATGGACATGACCAGATGGTCAACACTGAAATCAGATTGATTATATTCTTTGCAGCCAAAGATGGAGAAGATCTATACAGTCAACAAAAACAAGACCAGCAGCTGACTGTGCCTCAGATCATGAACTCCTTATTACCAAATTCAGACTCAAATTGAAGAAAGTAGGGAAAACCGCTAGACCATTCAGGTATGACCTAAATCAAATCCCTTATGATTATACAGTGGAAGTGAGAAATAGATTTAAGGGTCTAGATCTGATAGATAGAGTGCCTGATGAACTATGGAATGAGGTTCGTGACCTTGTACAGGAGACAGGGATCAAGACCATCCCCATGGAAAAGAAATGCAAAAAAGCAAAATGGCTGTCTGGGGAGGCCTTACAAATAGCTGTGAAAAGAACAGAGACGAAAAGCAAAGGAGAAAAGGAAAGATATAAGCATCTGAATGCAGAGTTCCAGAGAATAGCAAAAAGAGATAAGAAAGCCTACCTCAGCGATCAATGCAAAGAAATAGAGGAAAACAACAGAATGGGAAAGACTAGAGATCTCTTTAAGAAAATTAAACATACCAAAGGAACATTTCATGCAAAGATGGGCTCGATAAAGGACAGAAATGGTCTGGACCTAACAGAAGCAGAAAATATTAAGAAGAGGTGGCAAGAATACACAGAAGAACTGTACAAAAAAGATCTTCATGACCCAGATAATCACAATGGTGTGATCACTCATCTAGAGCCAGACATCCTGGAATGTGAAGTCAAGTGGTCCTTAGAAAGCATCACTATGAACAAATCTAGTGGAGGTGATGAAATTCCAGTCGAGCTATTTCAAATCCTGAAAGAGGAACAGAATAGAGGCTGATATTCTTTCATTTACACAGAAAGCCAATAAAGCCCCAAGACAAGGGACTTGCACCATTCCTGTAGGCTGCAGGCGCCCTCCCAGTCTCCCGAGGAAGTGAAGACGCAGAGCGCCTTCCCGTTCAGGTCTTAGAAGCCCAAGCAAATAAGTGAACACAGAGGGCTCCTGTGCTCCAAGGGATCAGCCTGAAAAAGAGCCTGAGAGAGAAAGAAAGAAAGAAAGAACGACACGGGGGAAACAGGCCTTCTTGGAACTGGTCCGTCTCTTTATTTTTCAGGGGAGCTTTTATACTTTAAGTTGTACATAGAGATAAATGTAAGAAGCAGAGTCACGCAGGGTCAGCTGCTCTGACCCTTATCTAAAAACAGAGTGTTCTTTGCATACGTTTGTTCTTACAAGGTTCTTACATTTGTTTACAATATCTTCTGGTCTGGAGACCGATTAACATTTTATGGCCCCATCTTTCTTTCTATGATAAAGGTTAGTCAATCAGAAAACTTGTTTTCCCTTAAGATCTGCTTAGTCTTAAGACAGTGATAAAGTTACATTCTTACATAGCAATGATACAACGATTTATAACAAAGAAAGAGGAGTACAGTGATTTATAACAAAGACAAAATTCATTAACTCAAAAGTCTAGTATTGTTAACATCAGAACTACTATATTTCTTTTTCTACATTCCAATTACATTGATTAACCTACTCCCAGGTGCCTAAAGGGTATGGAGGCCTGGCGGCAATCGTTAACTCAGCAATGAAACCTTTCACCAACATGATTTTTATCTTTAGAAAAGCCCTATGCTAACTAAGACTTTCAAAATACTCCAAACTCTCTGTGCTGTTTATGGTTGAGAGGTTGTGAACAATCACGTGCGTAGTAGCAAGAGTATGGATAAACCTGTCACACAAGCTAGACTGCCAGCAGAGAGGTTTGAGCTGAGACACTCCTTTATATGCAGGAGACTATTAACTGCAGCTCTAAGTTAATTTTCCAGAGAAAGGTGGTCAGGGATAGCCCCTGTTAATGTCAGAAGAGTGTAGCATAACAGACAGATTTTGGCTTTGGGGGTAGATGCTCGAGGAGATCCAGGGGACCCCATCAAGAGATGCTTGAGTCCTGATCCGCCTTGCCCGTCAGGCCTCTTCCTCACGACCTTTGCCATGGGTGGGATCTCCCGTGCTGGCTCCCGGCAGAAAATGCCATCCAGCAAACAAAGATGAGCTTAAGGAGAAGGCCCTTGTGTCAAGAGGACACAGAGCTAGAAACAGCGTTCAAGCCTGGTTCAAGGCAGGAGTGAGCTGGCGAGTTTCCTCAACAGCCAAAGACTTCTGATTGCCCCAGACGGCCTGCTCCTCTGACCAGCATTCCCCTTAGGGCAAATTAAAATAAGAGTGTTTGTAAGGCTCCAGCTGAGTAGAGACAATGTCCACCCTTTGCTTTTTTGCCTCAGAAGGAGACTGGTGCTGCTGGATTTTCCATTGACCCCCAGTGACAGGAATATTTAGGTGAGCGATTGGTCAAAAGAGGGTTTATCTTTTACTAATGAGAGAGGGAGCCTGGGACTAGGAAAAAGAGAGATCCATCACTGTCATTAAAAAGGATTCATTTTTGTGTGGCCAATTTGGTTTTAAAAACAAGGTTTGTTAAGCCACAAGCATTGAATAATGTAGGTTAAACCGCGATGGCCCTGTCTGCAAGTGTTTCTGTTGATTTACTGTCTGAAGCTAGACACCCATGCATGTGCAGAAACTACAGTAACGTTCCTTTTTGTGCAGGCTAAAAAGAAAATTTCAATCCAGACACAACTTCAGAAGTGGGTTTCTGACAGCAAAATCAGAACGTTCTTCTATGCTTCCCTTTAAAAAGGTAAAGGTAAGTGACTTACCTTTTAAAATGACTTTTAATGCAGAAAAACTACACCTGCCAATAAGCTGTAAAGAGGCTCTAAACATGTGAAGTTATGCAGAAATGAAGAGTGAAACTGTGTGAATTCTTAGCTTTAAAAATTTAAATTAAGGTTTCTGAGTGGAGAGCCTGTGTTGCTCCCTGAGACCAGTCCAGGTCTCATTTCTGCAGGAGAAAAAGGCATGATAGTTTTCTGATGTCTAGCTCAGTGCAAGGTTAAATGCCAAGACTTTGTGAATAACGAAGGGCTTCCTATCAAATGTTTGCTCAGTTCACGATGAGGGGTGTCTGTCCTCTGTCTTAAGGAAGGACTCAAGGGTTTGGCTGACATCCAGAGGAGTCTGGGGCAGGGCCAAGAGGGAGCTGGGAGGAAGGGCCGTTGGCTCCATGGTTGGTGCCAGAGCTTGATCTGGGCTGGTGCTCAGGAGCTCCCCAGCGCTGCCTCCCATCTGGGAGTTTGTTAGAAAGCAGGACTGGGCCTTTAAGAGCATCTTGTGTGTATCTTGTCTGCTAACAGCCTGTTGATTGTTTGCTAGTCCTCCTGCTGAGTTAGTTACTTCACAGAGATCACTCCCTGCTACAGTGTTGAAATTAGCATTCAGAGATTAAAAAGAAAATTGTGTGTGTCACAATGTATAAATATGTATGTGTGTGCTCAGTCATGTCTGACTCTTTGTGACCCCGTGAACCATTAGGCTCCTGTGTCCATGGGATTCTCCAGGCAAGAATACTGGAGTGGGTTGCCTTTTTCTATTCCAGGGGATCTTCCTGACCCAGGGATCAAATTTGGGTCTCCTGCATTGGCAAGTGGATTCTTTACCACCGTGCCACCTGGGAAGCCCATGTGTAGCTTTCCCCCACAAAACTAAGCTCAAAATATCATTAACAAAAGGTGACAGTTTGTAAGAAGTATTTGACACAGTCATACAAATGTGCATCTCAGTTTACAAAGCCTTGGAACATTTTCAAAATGTCCGCTAGGTTTCTCCCCTGTGAACTTTAGAATCTTACTCATTTTTCTTTGCATTTAAATGTGACTGTAACAGGCAAGTTAGATGATCTCCCATCCACCAAGTATCATTTCCTGCAAGCACAAGGATGACAATGACGAGTATAGAACACCAGTGAGCCAGACGGCGTAGATGGATGAGCAGGCACACTGCAGGGCTGAGCAGGCTCAGCACAGTGTGGAGAGCAGTGCGAGCACCAGGACCCTGAGCTCAGGCTTGCAAGTGGGATGAGTCTGCCCTGGAAGTAGGAGTTCCTCTCCCCTTGATGGAAGTAGGGCAGCCTATGTCCCACCACTCTGGTGCAGAGCTGCAGGCTGTGCTCGGGTGCGGAGAGCAGTCCACGGGGTATCTGGAAGGGTTCCACAGGGTGTCGGGGGACAGTGAGGGGAGGGCGTCCACGGGGTGTGATGGGACAGTGAGGGGAGGGCGTCCACGGGCCATGAGGGGACAGTGAGGGGAGGGCGTCCATGGGGCATCAGGGACAGTGAGGGGAGGGCGTCCACGGGGCGTCAGGGGAGAGTGTGGGGAGGGAGTCCCTGGGTCGTGAGGGGACAGTGAGGGGAGGGTGTCCCTGGGTTGTGAGGGGACAGTGATGGGAGGGCATCTACGGGGCGTGAGAGGACAGTGATGGGAGGGCATCTACGGGGCGTGAGGGGACAGTGATGGGAGGGCATCCATGGGGTGTGAGGGGACGGTGAGGGGAGGAGTCCACGGGGCATCTGGGGCGAGTGTGGGGAGGGTGTCCACTGGCCGTGAGGGGACAGTGAGGGGAGCGCGTCCACGACGTGTCAGGGGACAGTGTGGGGAAGGCACCCACGGGATACTGGGGACATGGAGTGCTTTTCCTTGGGAATGGCCCCAAGGAGAAGGTGCTGCTCTTTCTGCGGCGTGTTGTCAGGGTGTGCCACCGTGAAGTCATGGAGAGCATCCAGGTTCTTACCTCCCTTAGACAGTCTACTGCAAAAGTGAAACCTGTCGTACTTGGGTGTAAATCACATTCTTATTTCTGAAGTCCGTTCTTTTCAGCAAATTCATTACTTCGAACCGTGCCACTTTCTGTGAGATCCGCTCCTTCGGGAATATGAGGGTTTGAAGGGGCTCATGTATGTCACAGAAATGGTCAATCATGTCTTCAGAACGGCTCTTGTCTCTTTTCTCTGCTCCGTTCAGTTCAGTCAGCTCAGTTGCTCAGTCAGGTCCGACTCTTTGAGACCTCATGAACCGCAGCATGCCAGGCCTCCCTGTCCATCACCAACTCCCGGAGTCCACCCAAACTGATGTCCATTGAGTTGGTGATGCCATCCAACTATCTCATTCTCTGTCATCCTCTTCTCCTCCTGCCCTCAGTCTTTCCCAGTATCAGGGTCTTTTCAAATGAGTCAGGTCTTCGCATCAGGTGGCCAAAGTATTGGAGTTTCAGCTTCAACATTAGTCCTTCCAACGAATATCCAGGACTGATCTCCTTTAGGATGGACTGGTTGGATCTCCTTGCAGTTCAAGGGACTATCATTTCTATTTCCTAGGAATGAAGATAAAGACAGGGGGCACTTTTGAGACCGGAGACATCAGTCTGCATGGCCCAGTCAAATCTGGGGACACTTCTGAGACCAGCGTGGAGGGAAATTGTCTCATCTGAGGTAGCTCTATGTCATCAGGCAGTTCCACAAGAACAGCCAGTCCATTCTGGACCAATGGTTCACGATAACGACACTTCTTCCTCCAGGAACAGATGTGTCACCTGTAAAAGGGAATAACCTTTACACCAAACATGGTCTCCAGCAATGCCGCAGGTAGGGTGAGCCAGGTGCCACAAGATGGTTGTTGATCCAGCGATACCAAGATGGGTTTACAAAAGTAAAAAGGGACCAGCATGAAAATGCTTCTGAAATAGTTTCCTCCAAACATCTCTCTCCGTGACGCTACGATTCTGTGACCAGCAGTGGGCAGTGCGTGAGGCTGTGGGGAGCTCGTGGGCGAGCTGGAGAATCTGGGCGGGGAGCGTCCCTGCCTCCGTGCAGAACCCACTGTTGACTCATCCCCTGTATATCTTGAAATGAAGAGTTTGAGCGCATCAGCTGGTACAAGGCCCAGAGAGCAGGTGAGGACAAGCTGGGAGGGTGGCAAGGGGGCCTCGTGGCCACCGGGGAGCTTGGGGGCACTGAGCGCGGGGAGTGGGTGTTAGCAAGGACTCCAAGCTTTGCGGGGACGTCTTTCCCAGTCAGGGCACTTGGCCAAAGATAACGGATGGATCGCCCGGGCCTGGAGTTCTGCTCGATGTGAGTGATAATAGGTCCCCAGAGCAAGAAATTGGTGAGAATCACTGTGTCTGGATTTTTGCAGGGCAGAGGTACAACCATCCGAGGGCTGGGGGCTGACTGCACTTTGGAGGGTGCTTGTTCTAGTACCGTCTGTACTGACTTCTCTCCAGTCTTGACATGCAGAGCATCAGGAGCTGTCAGAACACACGTTTAGAGGAAGTCACTGTGAGAATAGGAAGGGGCAGGACTCTGCAGAAATGGGGATGAGGAGGCAGAGCTGCGCCCGAGGGAGGGTGGAGCCTGGAGTCGGCAGGAGGCCCCCAGGCTGAGGGGTGGGGGTTGTGTGTGAGGCCTGAGCAGTTTACTCAGGGAGTCCGCTCCTTCCTCCTGGGGGGACGTCAGCTCCAGGACCCCCCAGGCTCTCCATCACCGTCCACTGTCTTTACGCTGGTCAGGTGCTGCTGAAGATCACCGCTGGATCGCATTCCACTGGGGGAGGCTACACCCGGCTTCTGGATAATTTTCCCAGGAATGAGAGAGCGGGTCAAGGGAGGTTTGACCAGGGAGGGGCATTTTCCGGAAGGTTATGAAAGTGAACCAAGAACCTGCAGGAAGGCGCCCTGCCCGGGAAACTCTGGGCCATGGTGGAAGCTCACACCCATCTGTCACTCCCCTCTGAGGGCCGTGCTGGGAGCATCTCTCAGAGCTTTCCACCAAAAAGCAGCCGCTGCCTCCTCTTTCAAAGAGGCTGTTACTCCTTTCCCATCTTAGTCTTAGTGCTTCTGTTTCTGAAACATTTAAAATAGTCACCGATTTTTTGAGAACCCATTTGTTTTTTCTGTGGAAATGAGCATACTCAAAAATTCCTAATTATGTATAGTAAAGTAGGTAAATTTTCATGTTAAAATCATAGTTTGCTCACCTAAATGCATGGGGTAAGTATGATTGCATTTTATCTGAAGTAGCTGACATTTTACGTGCATAAAAACAAGAAAGAAATTGTCATCTTGGGATGGACCATTCTCAGAGCCCTGAAGCTCCTTAGACACGTGGAGCAAGAAGTCAGGTTTAAGAATCAAAACAGAAATGGCCCCCACTGACTACTGTGTAGTGAATTCCGAGGACGGATTCTTGAGGCAGAACTCTGACGTCAGGTGAAGCGGAGAGAGGATTTTTCCCACTTCCTCCCCAGCTTGTCTCCCAGCTGACCCTCCTGATCTAGAGCCAGGATTTCGGGGAACACAGAACATGGAGGAGATGGAAACTGTCAGAAAGGGAGCCTCAGCCAGGTCCCCACGTGATGGAGAATTTCTCTCCCCCTTGTCACTGAGAAATGACCTTAGCATGCAGGAAAGAAAATAGACTAGAGTCTCAAAGCCCCCTGAGTCGTGTCTGAGCTTTCAGTTCTCAAATGCCCAAAGAATTAGTGATTGCTTCATTGTTGGGACATGAGATCTGACCAACACATTAAAGGTCCTTGGGAAGCTCTGAGCATCTGAGGACAGTCGACTCACGCCTGCCAAAAACATAATTGCTTGGAGAATCTGTTTCACCCAGTAACATCTGGCCTTTATGAATATGCATACATTGTGTTCTTTAGTGAAGTTTAATGCAGAAAGTACATGAAAAAATTTGAACAAAATTTCTGGTGTTTTGAACAAATTGGAAATCAAGTTCTTACAGAGAGCCAGTTCTCCATTGGTTATATATCTGTGATGTGATTGCCAGCAGTAAGTATAATATCTGTTTACTCTATGAAAGTCTCATTATGGCTAATATGGAAAGATACAGATATAATCTCTTACAATTAGACTGTAAGTCACAGGAATTATAAATAGCTAAAACCTTGCACATCTAACTCCGCTTCCTAAAATGCATTTGCTGCCTGTGGGTTTGACCCGCAGTGCTAATGAACGTTCATGGCAAATGACAAATACAGCAAACAGGTGATAGTGAAAGTGTTTGAACTGAAATAATGCTGTTATTATTATTATTATTTTTTTTCAGAATCTAATGGGCATGACTTTGAGTGAAGCGAGCCAAGTGAACAAGTATGCTGAATACTTGAGTATTGACATGCAGAGCATCAGGAGCTGTCAGAACACACGTCAATAACTACTTTTATAGGCCCTCCTGAACGGCCTATAAAAGTCCTTTGAACTTGTCAGGAGAAAATGATATGCTTCTTAACAACTGCGGTAAAATGTAAGAACTTAAGACTTGATGTTTTCAGAAATGACATGCCCCAGTTTCCTGTGGGTATGTGGTGAACAGAGCCCTCTCCACAGAGAAGTGCTGCTTTTCTCAGTTTGTCTGAGGAACTGCAGTCTCTTCCCAGCCTTGTCCACTCCAGGGCATATTCAATCTTAGGTTCCATTTCCAGCAAATTCCCCTGCCTGGTGACTGGCATGCTGTTCTTCAGCCCAGGGCTGGTGGCTCTCAGCTACCTGCTGGGCCTGCTCTCCAGGGTTGGACAGGAGCCTGTCTACACCAGCAGGGTTTGTGCTGAGCCCCAGGGCAGCCCCAGCCCCCTGCTGTGCCGAGGTCAGGGGTGGGGGTGGGGGCGGATGGGGGCCTCAGAGGAAGCACCCGGAAGAGGGAGGCGGTCCTGATGCTGGGACCAGGGTTTCCTGGAGAAGCACACCGCTGACAGAGATGCTGACGGTACCACCATTTACCACGGTCCAGCTGTGTGCCAGGCACTGCCCACACTCCATATACATGACATTGCATCTCATCAATGAGTAACACTCCTGTTGTCCCATTGGAGCTGGGACTCACACTTGACTTGTCTGATTTCATGATGGAGGAAGCGTGTCCCAGACAAAAGGAGAGGCGATCACGGAAATTTTGGACCCACTGGATGGCAGATTTGACTGGAAGGCAAGAGTACTTTTTTTTTTTTTTTTAATAAGAAAACATAATAATGCTTAGTGATGGCCAAATTAAAGCGGGGAAGATTGTAATTATATCTACAGGTGGCTGAAAGCATAGGTTATAATTAAGCATCCATTTCTAACAAAAAGCCTGAACTAAAACAGGAGCAGAGGGAACTTGCCTGAATGGGATGAAGGCAAAGACCAGCCAACTGTGAGCATAATATGAGACCAGCAGTTCTCACCTGAGCTTTTCCCCGGAACCAGCTAGTCCGTTTATAGTCTATGATTATTTTAAAAATATCCTTTACGTTTCCCAGGCTACGGGAAAGTGAATCTGGGTCTTCTGTTTCTTAAACTCATGAAAAGTTGAGAACTGTAGATGTGGAAGAAGTGAAAGTGAAGTCGCTCAGTCGTATCCGACTCTTTGTGACCCCATGGACTACAGCCCACCAGGCCCCTCAGTCCATGGAATTTTCTAGGCAAGAGTACTGGAGTGGGTTGCTATTTCCTTCTCCAGGGGATCTTCCCAACCCAGGGATTGAACCCGGGTCTCCCGCACTGCAGGCAGACGCTTTACCAGCTGAGCCACCAGGGAAGCCTAGAGATGTGGGTAGAGTGTTATAATAAAACCATTGATTCTCAGGGGCAATGAAGTCCATCACCTTCCCATGTCCTTCCCTCACATCCTCTTCCTCAGACCTTCTAGAACCACTGAAATTTCAAAGTCTATTAAAAGTGAATCAAGGGCTTCCCAAGAAGCCCAGTGGTTAGCAGTCCGTGCTTCCACTTCAGGGTGCATGGGTTCAATCCTTGACTGGGGAACTAAAATCCCACAGACCACACAGTGCAGAAAAAAAAAAAAAAAAAGAATTAACCTTTAGATAAGCCTCAAGAGTGTTCACAGCAACACTATCGATTTCTTTGTTGCATATGCTCAGAACTTGGTTATACTGAACTTCCAACCTCTTGTATTTCTTATAATCAGCTCACAGTGTTTGTTGATTACAAATGTAAACTCACTTTGGCTAAACCATGTGGAAGTGGGTGTCTGCGGTCCCTGTAATTAGGACCATGTTTGCTCTGGGCTCCCCAGTTCGGGAAGCGTGTGTGTGGGAGCCGGGGGAACATCTCCTCTTGCAAATGAACTAGAACCACAGGAAACAAGAGAATACTAAAAACAAACAGGCAAAGTGCTCACTCCAGTGCCTGGGCCCCGGCGAGCGGTGGACCCAGGTCGCTTGTTCTGTAGCTGGTCCTGATGACACGGTAGAAACCGTACGCCTTTTGTTTTTACACTACCCCTAGGATCATAAGGCAATAGCTTCCATTCTTAGATCACGTTCAGTTTGTTCGGACTCTGACATACTGGTTCGAGTGGTGTTCTAAGTGTCTCATAAGCAAGCCTCAGTGCTCACAGCCTTAGGAAGGGGGCCCTGATGTCATCAGGTGACTGATGTCACCTCCCTTTTGTGAATGAAGTGAGATGCACACAGGGGCATTAGATCACTAATGCAGGTTCAAACTCACAGCCGTGAGCCAGGACTCAGGCTCTGGCATCCTGCTTCAAAGACCACAGCTTTACTGCTTGCTGAGGGGCCTTCTTAATGTGAGGGGATCCGTAAACAGCCGGTGACAGTTCGCAGAGCAGAAGTCGGCATTGGAGCCTGGCCAGGCGTGGTGGGCAGGACCTGCAGCTGGCCTCCTGGAGGGAAGTCACAGAAGCCCATGAAGGGCTGATGAGGCCATGCGAGGTTGCCTTCCGCTCTCTGACCTGGAGCCTGTTCAGACTTGTCCTGACTCCTGGGAGTTGCCATGTCAACAGCGTACCCTCCAAGCCCACAAAGCATCTCCCATTGCAGCCCCCTGTGGACCTCCTATTAGTCAAGAGTTAGGGTACCCAGCCTGAGGAGGGGAGAGTGTGGAGAAAGGAGAAAGGCAGGTGGTCACTGACCCTTCATGTCCTGAAGGCTATCTGTCAGTTGCGAAACTCCCAGATGTCCTGAATGCAAAGAAGACTCCTCTCTCTCCTCTTGCCTCCTTTTTCATTTTTGCCCTCATCTTTTCACTGTTTGGAAGCTGAATCCAAATGCTTTACTGAAACTCAGTATTCATTTCCTGTAGAGAAAACTCTTCTTTGTAGACCAGGCTTTAAGCTTCATGACAGCAGGAAGGGGTCAGCATTCTCCGGAGAGGAGGCAGGCGAGGTGGCAGACGTGAGTGTCGCTAGGGGCCGCCCTGGAATTCAACTCCTCGCAAACCTATGGCCCTTGCTGTCTCAGGTGGAGTCTCACCGCCGCCCTAGACACGGGGGTTCCTGGATCCCACCTCAAACTTTTCTTTTCCTCCTTTGTGTAGTTGAAACAAGTTGAGATGATCAAAAGAAACTGTCCTCCCAAACTAAAAGCGTAATGAAATAGCGCAGAGTCAGATGTACAACCGACAAGATTTGGCTTTACCACGTGAATTCACTTACCAGGGGCAAAGCCTCCCCTAATCAAATAGGTTTTTAAACACAAAATGTTTCTTCTTTCCTCCCTCCTTCCTTGCTTCCTTCAGGGTTGGGGGTCGGTCTGGGAATCCCACTGACTGGACTCCTCCAGGGATGGGCATGGGGTCTGGGGGAAGCCTGTGCCAGGCGAACGTCAGCACTCCTGCTGGAGGCGCCTCTCTGCCTAGAGCGCAGGAGCCGGGCGGGTGGGGGTCAGGAGGGCTTCCCCAGAAACCCCGCCCCCAGTGACGTCAGCACACCTGCGTCTGGAGGAGGAAGGAGCCCCCACCGAGAGGGGGCGCTAAGGGTCGTCATCCTGGGTTTGGGATTTTCCTTTACTTTGAGGAAACTCCCTATTTCTGAGCATTAGTTAGTTCCGTGTGTGTGTGTGTGTGTGTGTGTGTGTGTGTGTGTGTGTAGCTCAATTTGTGTCCCACTGTCTGAGTCCTGGATTGTAGCCCGCCAGGCTCCTCTGTCCATAGGATTCTCCAGGCAAGGATACTGGAGTGGGTTGCCGGTTCCTCCTCCAGGGGATCTTCCCGACCCAGGGATGGAACCCAGGTTTCCCGCATTGCAGGTGGATTCTTGACCCCTGAGCCAGCCGGGAAGCCCCATGAGAGGGTAAAAAGTACAGATTGTGGCATTAAAGATGTTTTAAGTTTTCGTTCTGCCTTTGTGATGCTCAGAGTAAGCCCTTCATCACCTGTACTTCAGCTGTGTTTTTATAAAAGAGGAAGATTCCCACTTGGTCCGTGAAGACACTCCCTGGGATATATTTTGCCCTAGGTTATATATCACTCATAGTTCAGTTAGCTAGCACATCATCCACCTGATTAGTTAAGCGCCAAACCTAGAAATGATCTGGAATAAAACACATCTCCAATCCATATATCTCTTCCATCCATCTCGTATCTTGAACCCATGTCTTGCATCAAATCTTTTCTCCACAGAGGCCTGTTAAATCCAACCCAAGCTGCCATCATTTCCTGTTTAGACTCACAACTGTCTCCTAACTCATCTCTACATTATCTGCTCACTCCTGACCCGCCTGTTCTCTCCACAACAGCAAAGGTGATTATTTTAAAAGGTAGTACAAAACCCAGTAAGCTGCCCTTTTCCTTAAGTCTCTCAGCGAGTCCCATCCACGTGGCGTGGACTCTAATCCGGGCATGCAGGCTCGGGGCTGCCGCCCCTCCGGGCTGAGCCGACGCGAGCAGGAGCCCTGCCCTGCTCCCAGGCCGGTGTGGGCGGGCCTCCTGTGCAGTCCCCTCCCATCCAGCGACCCCGGGACTCCCGGAGGGTCCTGACGGTGCAAGGGCTCTCGGCAGACCCCTGCTAGCTCTCAGGCTAGGCTCCATCCTCTCGAGTAGCCTCCGTGTGATATGGAGGTAGCATACGACCCCCATATGCCTTCATTTTTGTCTTCTCCGCTCACTCTGACCATCTGCTGAAAGCTTTCACCCCCCAACAACCACATATAAGATTCTCTACGGTTCCATTTCTAATTGTGGCATTTTGGGTACAAAGATTTCCTTTTACTGACATTTTAAAACTGTTGCGTTTTTGAAAAGAAATTAATTTTTCCTCTAATAGATAATTGTGTTGAGTTATCTGTAGACAGTTTTAGAAGAGATATTTTTTAAAACCAAAGCATGATAACATTCTATTAGGAAATGGTATTTCTATGAGAAAATTTTATTTCCAGGTCAAATGAAACCAACAGAGACCTATGGAACACCTTTTCTGTGATTTGTTATATATTCCAGTATTCTTGCCTGGGAAATCCCATGGACAGAGGAACCTGGCAGGCTACAGTCCATGGGGCAGCAGAGAGTCAGACACGACCGAGTGACTAAGCACACACACAGTCATTATAAAAATACAAAGAATATTTGAGAACCTTCCTGCTGATAAAAAGATTATAATAGAGTCTAAGGAACAAGACCTAAATCCATGATGAGTAAAATAACAATATATCACAAGAATCCTTTTTAGACTCACTTCCAGATGAATTACTTTGACATTAATTGCTTTAGCAATTCCTGTGGAAGGACTCTAGGAGGAGGTAGGATTTGAACTACATTTTGGGAGGCAGAGTTCAAGAAGCCAGAAGTCAGAAGAGCACCCCAGGCAGGTGACCTGGCAGGTGGATGTTGGCAGAGGTAAGGAAGATCCAGATGCGTTTACAGGGAAGAAAGTAAACAGCCTTAGGATCAGACAAGGGGCAGAAAAATGACTCACTTGCTAGCAGAAGGAACTGGAAGGAAGTGTGGGAATCTAGAGTGAGTTCCTAAGAATGCAAAATGGTGACCTTCTGGGTGGGATCCGATGCTTAAAGAGGTGGGTAACCTGGAAGAAGATGAGACCCCAAGGTCAGAGGGGGCCAACATGCAACTGGGGAAGCTTGCTTGCTTTCTCAGATGCATCAGACTCTTTGTGGCCCCATGGACTATAGACAAGCATGCTCCTCTGACCATGGGATTCTCTAGGCAAGAATCCTGGAGTGAGTTGTCGTTTCCTTCTCCAGGGGCTCTTCCTGACCCAGGGATCGAACCTGCATCTCTCACGTTGCAGGCAGATTCTTTACCACTGAGCCACCAGGGAAGCCACTGTGGGTGACCAGTGGCAGATGCAAGTGCTTATTCCTAATCTCTCTGCCCAGATGGTGTGTCTGTGATGACACCCACCTACCTATCACGTGTCCTCCTCAGGGTTTGTGACCCTGAAATGAGAGCACCTGTGAAAGATGCTTTAAAAACCAGAAGTTGGCACACGTAATTATTTATCATCTAGAAACGGAGATACCAATAACATTTAAACAGGAGGACTTTGTGTTTAAATCAGTTCAGTTCAGTTCAGTCGCTCAGTTGTGTCCGACTCTTTGCGACCCCATGAATCGCAGCACGCCAGGCCTCCCTGTCCATCACCAACTCCTGGAGTTCACTCAGACTCGCGTCTGTCGAGTCAGTGATGCCTTCCAGCCATCTCATCCTTGGTTGTCCCCTTCTCCTCCTGCCCCCAATCCCTCCCAGCATCAGAGGCTTTTCCAATGAGTCAACTCTTTGCATGAGGTGGTCAAAGTACTGGAGCTTCAGCTTTAGCATCATTCCTTCCAAAGAAATCCCAGGGCTGATCTCCTTCAGAATGGACTGGTTGGATCTCCTTGCAGTCCAAGGGACTCTCGAGAGGCTTCTCCAACACCACAGTTCAAAAGCATCAATTCTTCGGTGCTCAGGCTTCTTCACAGTCCAACTCTCACATCCATACATGACCACAGGAAAATCCATAGCCTTGACTAGACGGACCTTAGTCGGCAAAGTAATGTCTCTGCTTTTGAATATACTATCCAGGTTGGTCATAACTTTTCTTCCAAGGAGTAAGCGTCTTTTAATTTCATGGCTGCAGTCACCATCTGCAGTGATTTTAGTGCTGGGTAAATACACTTGGAGTCCTTTTGGAAAGGCAGAAAGGAGTTTGGAAGCCCTTCTGATATTCAGTAACTCATCACAGGAGGCAAACATCTTTTCCAGCCTGGCGTTGGATATTCACAGTGCTAAATGTGTCATTGCAAGAGTCAAAGATGTGGAAATGAAGTTATTAGGTGAAATATTACCATTGGGGAAGTGTGAAAACAGTTTGAAAGGCTTCTGATTACATGTTTATGCCTCTTGGCGTGTGTACAAATGAGATGTAGCATCAAACAGGACTGGCAGGCCTGGTCCAAGGCCACCCAGTAACACACTGCCTACAGGGAGGAGAACCTGAAATAATTCTCCCTAGTCGGGGGTGGGCGGGGGAGGTGATTTTAAAATGCAGTTACCAAACGAGAAAGGTGAAGTGGGACGAATAAATTAGGAGTTTGGGATTAACATATACACCCAACTATATTTAAAACATAATCCACAGGAACCTAGTGTATAGCGCAGGGAACTACGCTCAATATTTTGTAATAATCCAAAAGTGAAAAGAATCTGAAAGAAAGATACGTATGTATATATGATTGAATTACTTTGCTGCACATCTGAAACGACACAACATTGTAAACCAACTATACTTCCATAAAAGTATAATAAATAAAAATATATTTCTAGAAAATTTTTAAAAGAATATAGAGCTGAGTGGGCTTATGCATTTAGTTCCTTTTGGGGGTGGGGGGGCCTTAGAAGCACAGGATAGAGGTGACTGACTTCTCAGGCCTTGACTACTACTGTCCTAACTTGCTGTGTTGCTCAAATCGTTGCCTCTGACATTTCCGCTGGGCTCCTTTCAGCTTCTGTTTCTCGCTTGGAGGTTGTAGTTTCTTTGCCGGGGCTCCTGCTCTCTGCATTCGTGTCCCCTGTGTTGCTTGCTCGCGATGGCACGTTTGTCAGACGACTGAAGCAGCTCCCTTCCGTCTCCTTGCATGCACTTTGAGTCTTCCTGCCTCTTACGGTGCATGGATACTGACTGGAGGCTGGGTGTTGTGAGCGTCACGTAGTAAGAATCTGGGTGTTGCTGGCCTGTCCCAGCTGACGTCCCTGTACTTGCTGGGCGGTGGAGGGGCCGCTGTCTGGGGACAGGCGGGTGCCTACTCGTCTGGGATGGTTGGCGGGCAGGGACTGTGTGTGGTGTGGCTGGAGCAGAGGTTCCTGTCTGAAAGGACTCTGTCTTGGGGCTGCTCCTGTCCTGGCCCTTTCACGAGACAGAGGGCTTCTGCTGGGGTCTCCTGGCGGCACCTGTGGCCTGGGAAGCACAGGGACCTCGCCATATGTCATTCCTGAGTCCAGAGGCCCTTGGGGAAGCCTCCCTTCTGAGCCTGCTCACGCTTGTTTTATGTTATGGTCAAGGTTATTAGTTATGCTTAATGAGAGGAAGAGAGGGAAAGTATGTCTACTCCATCTTCCCAGAAGGAAAATCCTCCTCATTTCTTTTTAAATTTCATTTTCACATTTCTATCCTTTCAATTGAATTGAGGTTATAAGAGAATTATGGAAAAGGACCAAAAGCATCCAAATTGGGCCTCAGCCCAGTTGCGGCTTCAACCTGAGGGTAGAAATATAAACATCAAAGACGCCACTTCATTTGTTGCTGGGCTAATGCCCTGTAATCAAGGCAACTGTGTAATTTGTCACCTAAGCAGAGGCAGACAAGCTGAGACTTAAAAGGTGCTAAAAGTATTAAGATTATGTAATTTGAAGTACTTGTTTAAGAAAGAAAATATTATATATTCATGTACATTGAAGCAAAATATAAAAGGCTTGTTTATATTATCTGAATATTAAAAAACACTTAAGCAGAATTATTATTCTTATTCATAGTCACTTAATTTTAAAAATTGTTGACTGTATCCTTGCTGATCCTATATCACTCATAATTTCTAAAAATATATGCTTTTTAAAATTTCATCTTATAATTTATGTCTGCATAAAACATCTGTTTCTTTTTTAAAGTTATGTATTGTGGTTACAGGTTTTCAACACTTTTAATTGACCATAAGGAAAAAAATTGTGATAGGGTGCAGAAATACCAAGTTTATTTAAAGCCAAACATGCTACAGTAGAACTTTTTTCAATTTTGTGATTTTTCGTATTGAAATTGTAAATATTTAAGCTTGAATATTGTGTTGGCAGATATTTTGTCCCCATGAAAAGTACCTTTTTTTTGCACTGATTTGTATGAAGTAAAATGCATTCAATAACTTGTCTCTAATTATAATTTTTAGTGTTTTATTAAATCTAGACATTTCAAAATCATAGATCTTTTCAATTTTATTTCACCTAGTATAGAATAGCCATCTGTAAAATTTAATTTTTCCAATTAAAAATGAGAATTCTAGCAAAAGACGCTTTGTAGATTGGCCTATTCTAAAGCATGATTACAGAACGTTGGATTACATCTCATCCAGCTGGAGCTGTCAGCGTTTAACCTGCCGACTCTCCACAGGGGGATTGCACGGGTGTCCTGCCTCACGTGTCATCCAGTTTCCACAGAGAAATCCTTCGGCATCTCCTCTCCTGAATGCTGGACTCAAGGTTCCTAACTACAGCAGCATTCGTAGGACCCCCTTCCTGAATGTTCAAGACCACCGCAGGGCCTTGCGCAGACTTACAGAATCAAGTCTTAAGAAGCTCAAACATTTCTGCAGCCTGTTTGATGATGAGCTGAGACAGAAAGTGCCAGGGCTGAGCCGCAGTGCTTCTTATTACAGTCACTGTCGGCTCTGAACCGGTTCTTGTGTGTGTGTAAGAGTGTGAATTCTGACAACTGTAACTCTTTGGGACACGTCTATGAATCGTGTGCCCCACAACAATGTCAAATAAAGCTTGAATTCGTGGGTTTTATTTTAGCAAGACCTTTGCTTTCTCCACGAGACTATATTGTACCAAGGTCTACACTTGTACTACCGTCAGTCGTGTAAACACTGGAGCAAGCGGCAAGAAAGCCACACACTCGGGGCCCTTCCCCCAGCCGCGCGGGCCCTCACCCTCCTGCGACACAGCCCTGCGGGGCCTTCCGCCCCGCCCGCCGCCCTCTTTCCCACCGGCAGCTGTCCCCACAGCCGGACACCAACTCCAGACGCACGGTTCTGATCAGCTTCCAAGTGACGCTGTAACTCCCCCGTACCGTCCGTGTCAGACAAAAACCTGGCCTAGTTTTCCTATGTTAGGATGCGGGACTCAAGCTGGAGCATTAGATCGTTATGTTTGCTCTGTATTTCTCCTTTCGATCAGCATATTTATATATGTTTGTGTTGTGCTCAGAGTTACCATGTTTACTTACACTGTCTGATGTTTAGTTCATTTTGAGTCTCAAATATTCGTGTTACACTAGAACTCTTCTATGGCTGCTGCTGCTGCTAAGTCGCTTCAGTCGTGTTGGACTCTCTGTGACCCCACAGACGGCAGCCCACCAGGCTCCCTGATCCCTGGGATTCTCCAGGCAAGAACACTGGAGTGGGTTGCCATTTCCTTCTCCAATGCATGAAAGTGAAAAGTGAAAGTGAAGTTACTCAGTTGTGTCTGACTCTTAGCGACCCCATGAGCTGCAGCCTACCAGGCTCCTCTGTCCATGGGATTTTCCAGGCAAAAGTACTGGAGTGGGGTGCCATCACCTTTTCCAATGCATGAAAGTGAAAAGTGAAAGTGAAGTTGCTCAGTCGTGTCCAACTCTTCAAGACCCCATGGACTGCAGCCTACCAGGCTCCCCCATCCCTGGGATTCTCCAGGCAAGAACACTGGAGTAGGTTGCCATTTCCTTCTCCAATGCATGAAAGTGAAAAGTGAAAGTGAAGTCACTCAGTTGTGTCCAACTCTTCAAGACCCCATGGACTGCAGCCCACCAGGCTCCTCCATCCATGGGATTTTCCAGCAAGAACACTGGAGTGGGGTGCCATTGCCTTCTCCAACTCTTCTATGTCAGCTATATTTATTATTATGCTTTCTGCTGCATTGAGGTTGGCTCAGAGGAGTTCGGTGGGTAGAAGATCAGGTGAAATGTGGGCACTCTGGGGCCTGTGTGCCATCAAGCTGGGGACCAGAGCTACCTGGGGTTGTCGAGGTACTGCCCTCACTCTCTAAGGTGCCTCTGGTCCAGCCCAGCCCTGAAGCCCTGACTCTACTGTGGTGGTTCTGAGATGCTTCCTCATCCTGGTGGCCCCGGGCTGGCGTCTCACAGAAAGTGACGCTTCACTCAGAGGTGAGGTCAGACCAACCCTGCCTTTCCGGGAGGCTCCCTCAGGTCGCCAGCCCTGGAGGGCTCTGGACACTCGCTACGGGGCCTCTAATGCCACGGAAGAAGCTGCAGACCATGACGCCATCCTGTGGCAGGACCAGATGGGGGGACAGGGATACAGTGAGAAGCAGATGGAGAGGGGGAGAGAGCGGGGGAGAGAGACAGAGAGGAGGCGGGGAGAGACAGAGAGGAGGCGGGGAGAGACAGAGAGGAGGCGGGGAGAGACAGAGGGGGAGAGAGAGAGGTACAGATGGAGAGGGGGAGAGAAGGGGAGAGAGGGGGAGAGAGAAACAGAGAGACAGAGACAGATGGAGAGGGGGAGAGAGCGGGGGAGAGAGAGAGAGTGGGGAGAGAGACAGAGAGAATGGGGGGGAGACAGGGGGAGAGAGAGATACAGAGGGAGAGGGGGAGAGAAGGGGAAAGAGACAGAAAGGGGGGAGAGACAGAGAGTGGGGGGAGAGACAGAGAGAGTGGGGAGAGACAGAGAGAATGGGGGGGAGACAGAGGGGGAGAGAGAGATACAGATGGAGAGGGGGAGAGAAGGGGAGAGAGACAGAAAGGGGGGAGAGACAGAGAGTCGGGGGAGAGACAGAGAGAGTGGGGAGAGAGAGAGAAGGGGGGAGAGACAGAGGGGGAGAGAGAGACACAGATGGAGAGGGGGAGAAAGCGGGGGAGAGAGACAGAGAGAGAGACAGATGGAGAGGAAGAGAGACAGAGAGAAGCGGGGGAGAGGCAGAGGGGGAGAGAGACAGAGAGACAGATGGAGAGGGGGAGAGAAGGGGAGAGAGAAAGAGAGGGGGTGGGGGAGAGAGCGGGGGAGAGAGACAGAAAGGGGGAAGAGACAGAGAGCGGGGGGGAGAGACAGAGAGAGCGGGGGAGAGACAGAGGGGGAGAGAGACAGAGGCGGGGGAGAGTCAGAGAGCAGGGGAGAGAGACAGAGGGGGAGAGAGACGGGGGGGGGAGAGTCAGAGAGCAGGGGAGAGAGACAGAGGGGGAGAGAGGGAGTGGGAGAGAGAGTGGGGGAGAGAGACAGAGAAGCGGGGGAGAGACAGAGATACAGATGGAGAGGGAGAGAGAAGGGGAGAGAGGGGGAGAGAGAAACAGAGAGGGGGGAGAGACAGAGAGAGACAGATGGAGGGGGGAGAGAGTGGGGGAGAGACAGAGAGCAGGGGAGAGAGACAGAGAGCGACAGATGGAGAGAGGGAGAGAGTAGGGGAGAGAGAGACAGAGAGAGGGGGAGAGACAGATAGAGGGGGAGAGAGAGAGAGTGTGGGGGAGAGACAGAGTGGGGGAGAGAGACAGAGAGCGGGGGGAGAGAGACAGAGAGCGGGCGGAGAGACAGAGAGAGCGGGGGAGAGACAGAGGGGGAGAGAGACCGAGAGAGACAGATGGAGAGGGGGAGAGAGTGGGGGAGAGAGAGACAGAGAGAGGGGGAGAGACAGATAGAGGGGGAGAGAGAGAGAGAGTGGGGGGGAGAGACAGAGTGGGGGAGAGACAGATAGAGGGGGAGAGAGAGAGAGTGGGGGGGAGAGACAGAGTGGGGGAGAGAGACAGAGAGCGGGGGGAGAGACAGAGAGAGCGGGGGAGAGACAGAGGGGGAGAGAGACAGAGAGAGACAGATGGAGAGGGGGAGAGAGTGGGGGAGAGAGACAGAGAGAGGGGGAGAGACAGATAGAGGGGGAGAGAGAGAGAGAGGGGGGGGGAGAGACAGAGTGGGGGAGAGACAGATAGAGGGGGAGAGAGAGAGAGTGGGGGGGAGAGACAGAGTGGGGGAGAGAGACAGAGAGAGACAGATGGAGAGGGGGAGAGAGATAGAGAGGGGGGAGAGAGACAGAGGGGGGAGAGACAGAGAGCAGGGGAGAGAGAGGGGGAGAGAGAGACAGAGAGACAGAGAGGGAGGAGAGAGATAGAGAGAGGGGGAGAGACAGAGTGGGGGAGAGAGACAGAGAGAGACAGATGGAGGGGGGAGAGAGTGGGGGAGAGAGAGACAGAGAGAGGGGGAGAGACAGAGAGAGACAGATGGAGTGGGGAGAGAGTGGGGGAGAGAGAGACAGAGAGAGGGGGAGAGACAGATAGAGGGGGAGAGAGAGAGAGACGGGGAGAGAGACGGGGTGGGGGGGGGGAGAGAGAGAGAGAGAGAGACAGTCAGCGAGGGAGATACATTTAGAGATGGTGAGAGACAGAGCTGGAGAGAGAGAGTGGAGAGGGAGAGAAAGATCCAGAGAGAGAGAGACGGGGTCAGAGACAAGCTGCGCTCCTGCGGGAACACGGGGTCCACACAAGCTGGGACTTCATTTCCCGCGATCTCTTTAGCGTCCTGAATAGGACCGGGCCCGGGGCTGTTCCTCAAGCAACGTTGGTTGAAGTGAATTTTACCAATTAAGCGGAGCTTTGTTCTCTTAGAACATAGTTTCAGCTGTGTTCTGCCCGTCTCTACTCCAGTGGCTTTGTCAAACTCCTGCCCCGACTCTGACCGCTCGCATCCTTTCCCTGCGGCCGACCCAGCAGGAGGAGCCGGCCGTGCGGACCGCACACCTCCCGCCCGCCCCGTCGGAACCCACGGTTAAAGGCGAGCCGCGATCTCGGGGTGCCGCTCCCAGCGCCCGGGGCTCTGTCTCTAAGGTGGGGGCTCTGACTGCTCGGCGCGTCACGGGGCATCTCTGAGAGAGGGGGGTCAGGTCAGGGCGGTGCCGGGAGCCGGGCCTCAGCCCTGGAGGCGGCGGGTCTGGGAAGGGTGGTCCCCTGGGACTCTCAGTCTTGCGGTGCCGCCCCCGGGCGTTACCTTGGCTTTGGGGGGATTGTTCCCTGCGTCTGGACAACCATGAACTGACTCTCGATTTCCAGCAGAATGGCAGCTTTACATGCTGTCTGCATGTTCATGAGAACTCCACTGGGACATTAGAAAAAGATGAGTCAAGCAATTAATTATGCAACACAACTCAGAAGTTCCTAACCTGATTTAAAATACTGATTTAAATTACTCTGTCTAAAAGAACTCGTCAAACACTCCCCTAATTTAATGATGATTCTGTCTATTATGGTTCTAGTTATCTATATTTATCTATATCTGTTTGTACAGAGGTCTTCCCTGGAGGCTCAGTGATAAAGAATCTGCCTGCAGTGCAAGCGAGGCAGGTTCGATCCTTGGGTCAGGAAGATCCCCTGGAGGAGGAAATGGAAGCCCTTCCAGTATTCCTGTCTGGAGAATTCCCAAGGACAGAGGAGCCTGCAGGGCTGCAGACCGTGGGATCTCAAGACTTGGACACAACTTAGCAGCTAAACCACCATGACCATTGGTACAGAAAGACATGCACATCAATATATACGCATATAAATGTGGATCAGTTCAGTTCAGTTCAGTTCAGTTGCTCAGTCGTGTCCAACTCTTTGCGACCCCATGAATCGCAGCACGCCAGGCCTCCCTGTCCATCACCAACTCCCGGAGTTCACTCAGACTCACGTCCATCGAGTCAGTGATGCCATCCAGCCATCTCATCCTCGGTCATCCCCTTCTCCTCCTGCTCCCAATCCCTCCCAGCATCAGAGGCTTTTCCAATGAGTCAACTCTCTGCATGAGGTGCCCAAAGTACTGGAGTTTCAGTTTCAGCTTCAGCATCAGTCCTTCCAATGAACACTCAGGACTGATCTGCTTTAGGATGGACAGGTTGGATCTCCTTACAGTCCAAGGGACTCTCAAGAGTCTTCTCCAACATCACAGTTCAAAAGCATCAATTCTTCGGCACTCAGCTTTCTTCACAGTCCAACTCTCACATCCATACATGACGACTGGAAAAACCATAGCCTTGACTAGACGGACCTTAGTCGGCAAAGTAATGTCTCTGCTTTTGAATATGCTATCTAGGTTGGTCATAACTTTTCTTCCAAGGAGTAAGCGTCTTTTAATTTCATGCCTGCAGTCACCATCTGCAGTGATTTTGGAGCCCCCAAAATAAAGCCTGACACTGTTTCCACTGTGTCCCCATCTATTTCCCATGAAGTGATGGGACCAGATGCCATGATCTTAGTTTTCTGAATGTTGAGCTTTAGGCCAACTTTTTCACTCTCCTCTTTCACTGTCATCAAGAGGCTTTTCAGTTCCTCTTCACTTTCTGACATAAGGGTGGTGTCATCTGCATATCTGAGGTTATTGATATTTCTCCTGGCAATCTTGATTCCAGCTTGTGCTTCCTCCAGCCCAGGGTTTCTCATGATGTACTCTGCATAGAAGTTAAATAAGCAGGGTGACAATATACAGCCTTGACGTACTCCTTTTCCTATTTGGAACCAGTCAGTTGTTCCATGTCCGGTTCTAACTGTTGCTTCCTGACCTGCATATAGGTTTCTCAAGAGGCAGGTTAGGTGGTCTGGGATTCCCATCTCTTTCAGAATTTTCCACAGTTTATTGTGATCCACACAGTCAAAGGCTTTGCATAGTCAATAAAGCAGAAATAGATGTTTTTCTGGAACTCTCTTGCTTTTTCCATGATCCAGCGGATGTTGGCAATTTGATCTCTGGTCCCTCTGGCTTTTCTAAAACCAGCTTGAACATCTGGAAGTTCATGGTTCACGTATTGCTGAAGCCTGGCTTGGAGAATTCTGAGCATTACTTTACTAGCATGTGAGATGAGTGCAATTGT
This sequence comes from Capra hircus, assembly GCF_001704415.2. NCBI lineage: Eukaryota > Metazoa > Chordata > Mammalia > Artiodactyla > Bovidae > Capra > Capra hircus. Next base: position 1,989,987 of record NC_030831.1, on the reverse strand, counting down.
GTGGTAGTTTGAGCATTCTTTGGCATTGCCGTTCTTTGGGATTGGAGTGAAAACTGCCCTTTTCAAGTCCTGTGGCCACGGTTGAGTTTTCCAAATGTGCTGGCAAATTGAGTGCAGCACTTTCACAGCATCATATTTCAGGATTTGAAATAGCTCAACTGGAATTCCATCACCTCCACTAGCTTTGTTTGTAGTGATGCTTTCTAAGGACCACTTGACTTCACATTCCAGGGTGTCTGGCTCTAGGTGAGTGATCACACCATTGTGATTATCTGGGTCATGAAGATCTTTTTTTGTACAGTTATTGTGTGTATTCTTGCCACTTCTTCTTAATATCTTCTGCTTCTGTTACGTCCAGACCATTTCTGTCCTTTATTGAGCCCATCTTTGCATGACATGTTCCCTTGGTATCTAATTTTCTTGAAGAGATTTCTAGTCTTTCTCATTCTGTTCTTTCCCTCTATTTCTTTGCATTGATCGCTGAGGTAGGCTTTCTTATCTCTTTTTGCTATTCTCTGGAACTCTGCATTCAGATGCTTATATCTTTCCTTTTCTCCTTTGCTTTTCGCCTCTCTTCTTTTCACAGCTATTTGTAAGGCCTCCCCAGACAGCCATTTTGCTTTTTTGCATTTCTTTTCCATGGGGATGGTCTTGACCCCTGTCTCCTGTACAATGTCATGAACCTCATTCCATAGTTCATCAGGCACTCTATCTATCAGATCTAGGCTCATAAATCTATTTGTCACTTCCACTGTATAATCATAAGGGATTTGATTTAGGTCATACCTGAATGGTCTAGCGGTTTTCCCTACTTTCTTCAATTTAAGTCTGAATTTGGCAATAAGGAGTTCATGATCTGAGCCACAGTCTGCTCCTGGTCTTGTTTCTGTTGACTGTATAGAGCTTCTCCATCTTTGGCTGCAAAGAATATAATCAATCTGATTTCGGTGTTGACCATCTGGTGATGTCCATGTGTAGAGTCTTCTCTTGTGTTGTTGGAAGAGGGTGTTTGCTATGACCAGTGCATTTTCTTGGCAAAACTCTATTAGTCTTTGCCCTGCTTCATTCCTCAATCCAAGGCCAAATTTGCCTGTTACTCCAGGTGTTTCTTGACTTCCTACTTTCGCATTCCAGTACCCTATAATGAAAAAGACATCTTTTTTGGGTGTTATTTCTAAAAGATCTTGTAGGTCTTCATAGAACCATTCAACCTCAGCTTCTTCAGCATTACTGTTTGGGGCATAGACTTGAATTACTGTGATATTGAATGGTTTGCCTTGGAGATGAACAGAGATCATTCTGTCATTTTTGAGATTGCATTCAAGTACTGCATTTCAGACTCTTCTGTCGACCGTGATGGCTACTCCATTTCTTCTGAGGGATTCCTGCCCGCAGTAGTAGATATAACAGTCATCTGAGTTAAATTCACCCATCCAGTCCATTTTAGTTCGCTGATTCCTAGAATGTTGACGTTCACCCTTGCCATCTCTTGTTTGACCACTTCCAATTTGCCTTGATTCATGGACCTGACATTCCAGGTTCCTATGCAATATTGCTCTTTACAGCATCGGCCCTTGCTTCTATCACCAGTCACATCCACAACTGGGTATTGTGTTTGCTTTGGCTTCATCCCTTCATTCTTTCTGGAGTTATTTCTCCACTGATCTCCAGTAGCATATTGGGCACCTAATGACCTGGGGAGTTCCTCTTTCAGTATCCTATCATTTTGCCTTTTCATAGTGTTCATGGGGTTCTCAAGGCAAGAATACTGAAGCGGTTTGCCATTCCCTTCTCCAGTGGACCACATTCTGTCAGACCTCTCCACCATGACCTGCCCATCTTGGATTGCCCTGCAGGCATGGCTTAGTTTCATTGAGTTAGACAAGGCTGTTGTCCCAGTGTGATTAGATTGACTAGTTTTCTGTGAGTATGGTTGCAGTATGTCTGCCCTCTGATGCCCTCTTGCAACACCTACTGTCTTACTTGGATTTCTCTTACCTTGGGTGTGGGGTATCTCTTCACGGCTGCTCCAGGAAAGCTCAGCTCAGCTGCTGCTCCTTACCTTGGACGAGGGGAATCTCCTCACTGCCACCCTTCCTGACCTTGAACATGGGATAGCTCCTCTAGGCCCTCCCGCACCCGTGCAGCCACCACTCCTTGGACCTGGGGTTGCTCCTAAATGTGTATAGATCCGCATAAATATCAATATCTCTCTGCATGTACAAAAAGAAACTTTTTTTGACAAATTAGTATATTGAATTTCCCAATCACTTGTGTGGAGATCATAGACTTCCTGTAACAGAAACCTGCAGGAGACAGAGAAGGAGAAATATGGTTGATATCCCTTATATTTGGAATCTAAAAAGAAATGATACATGAACTTTCTTACAAAACAGAAAGAGACTCACAAGCTTAGAACGAAACTTTTGGTTGTGGCAGTGGGAAGGAGTGATGGTTGGGGAGTTTGAGACAGACATATACACGCTGCTATATTTAAGATGGATGACCAATCAGGACCTACTGTACAGAACAGGGATCTCTGCTCAGTGTTATGTGGCAGCCTGGAAGGGAGTGGGGTTTGGAGGGGAACGGATAGATGTATATATATCTATGGCTGAGTCCCTTCTCTGTTCACCTGAAACTCACAGCATTGTTAATCCACTGATCTCAATACAAAATACAAAGTTGAAACAAAAGCAGAAACCTGTGGGATTCTGTTTGCAAAGCATCAGAGGAAGCTGGTGCATACCCAGGCCGGCTCTGCCCCCTGCTGCTCCTTCCTGGAACCATCAGCGGGCACACTGCTGCTGGGGGCAGCCGGGAGGGGTCTCCACATTCACACTCCCTGAGGGCTAGACCCCAGAGGTCTTTCTTGGTGATTTATAGCAACACAATTTAATGAGAAGTGGGGAATGAGTGGGGATTTGAGGCTTTTGTTTTGCTTTTTAATAAGGAATATTGACTATGGCTTGGCTTATATTTGATTCTTTCCCTCTTTAATAAGAGAAGTGGTATAGGAACTGACTGCAAGAGGCAAATGACACCACTGTTGGAACCTTGGCCTCCCACATGCTCCTGCCTGGCCGCCCCACCCCTGGAACTTAGAGAAGACACATGGCCCCTCCGCCCCTTGCTGTCCTGCCTGTAAACTGGAGACAAGAATGACAGACCTTGCAGGGTTTCTGTGACGATTGAATGCGTGTAACCAGCCTGGACATGAAGAATAAACATTAAAAAAATTTTTTTATTTTTAGAAAAGTATAAATTTGAGCTACTGTTTGTGATTGTCTGTTGTCAGTTCACGTCGTCCCCACGTGGTCAGGGGAGGTGGTCTGGCAGGGGGGATCCCACCAGTCCTGCCCCAGGGCCGTGGACCCACTCGGGTGTGGCTGTGTGAGTGTGCATGGGTATGGGCGCAGCTGAGCCCCAGGGACAGCTGGGGATGTATGAGCACCTTCCAGCCAGGTGGCCTAGGCAGAGTGACAGACACAGCTCTTGCTCACAGAAAGCCGTCCATCCGTGTGGTCTCAAGGAGGCAGAAAGATGAGTCATGACGTGGCGATGACAAAGGCGAAGCTGACAGAGACTTTAGGTTCTGTCTGCAGATGCCACCCACCTGCCCTGTCCCCCCGGAATTCCTCTAGCACGAGCAGCAGCCCCCAGGCTCCTCACGCACGGAAGGGATGAGCTCCATCAGCAAGTGGTACCCTGTGAGGGGTGTGACACCTCCTCCCAAAAGGAGGCTCTGATTGGTTGCTTAAAACAAAGATTAAGCCACCTCCTTGTCCAGCTTCCTCCTGCCTGAGCATCACTCCTGGTCCATGTAGCGAGTGGTATGCGTGTTATCAGACATGACTATGACCAGTTTGCTAGGAATAGCTCGTGATTTTCTTCCTCTGAAAAGATAATAGGACTCTCCACGGAGGATGCCAAGTCCAGATTGATTTACCCCTAAACTGTCTCAGCACAACGGGATGATGAAGAGAACCTCAAGGAAAGGCTTCAAGTGATTGCCATGATCCATGGAAGGTCGGGACCCCAAAACCGGGGAAGAGAATGGGGTGGGAAAGTGCCCAAGCTATGGAGACAGGTCCTGGCCAGTTACGGTCTGGCCACGTGGCCTCTGACCACTCCGAGGCCTCTTTGAGATCCTTCATCAGTAAATTGGTGATAATAATATTTACTTCCAGCCAAAAGAGCACCAGGAGGACACCATGGAGCCAGTAAACTGCTGCTTGCAAGGATTACTTTTTTACATATTACATTTACATAATGTATGTGTTACATCTAATAAAATTTAGATACTATATATAATAAGATTTCACCAATGTAAAATCACATAAAGAAGAGTAATAAAGAAGATTAATAATAATCTTCTCTTTTCAGTAATTTTACAAAGTATACTTTCAATGTTTTCTAGTATAAATGAATATTGGGAACCCAGAACTTTAGAACCAAAAATCTACTTGATGAGCAAGCCATTCCTAGTCCTCAGGATCAGATGAGTTTCCTCCACTAAATCTTGAGCTTTCTCTCCGTTGTGGTCCAGACATGACAGCAGCCGTCAACCAGGGTGTCCTCAGACGGGCCTGTGTGTGTAAACATAACTGAGGCCAACACGGGCAGCGGGGACGGCGGCCCCGGCTGTCACGGGTCACCTCCCGGCCGCTCTGCAATGACTAGGGTCTGGGGGCTACCGTTTCCTTCCACTCTTGAGGCTCACTCTGCTTTGGGGGTGTGATGGTGCTATAGTTTGCAGAGCCTGTTCTCGTTTATTTTAATGTTACACAGTCCACTTTATCGAGGTTTGGGGGGGTTGGCATTTATCAAAGCACAAATTGGAAACGGTTTTGTTTTTAAGCATTCATCTTGTGAGTGCTGCCAAGGTCACTAACGGGGAGCGGTTGTCTAAACAGAGCCACGGGTGGGGACAGTTCACGTCCTCAGTTCCTTTTATATCAGCCTCTGAGCGATCCCCAGCTTGGGGCACTTCACAGACGTGAAAACCCTACAGGAGCACACCGCTGAGCCTCCCTTCATCCCCAGCAACTTTTCTGACTTGCAGGAAGCACTGGCCCCTCAGCCAGAGCAGCAGTGGCCGCTGGGCTCCTAATGGATGGATACATCCCGAGTTTGGGGTGCGCATCCCTCCACGCTGGTCCACTCAGACCCATTTTACCCTTCCTCCTGCACGGCTGAGGACGGCGCTCAGAACAGGGCGGTGAGTCAGGTTATTCTCCTAATTGTAGGCTCTGCTGCACGTTCCTGCAAATCCATCATTTCAGAAAATGTACTTTCTAGATCTCTCAAAAAGCCAGTGCACGGAGCTCTGCTCAGGAGTGGAGAAGAGAGTAATCTTCTTGGTGGGGCGTCTCCGTCTCCTATTTCTCTCTGTGCTTTCACACTGAGGACTGTGTGGAACAGAGAATTTTCATATTTCATTAGGAGGATCAAAGTGGAATAAACCCAGGCCAGAGGCTGGGAGGAGGTGATATTATAACGTGTCTTATAGTCTTCTGCCTGTGGAACATGCATGGAGAGTAGGTATTTTCATTTTGAAATAACTGCAGATTTTTGCTCCTTCATCTGCAAGATTTTTCCTTCCCTCTCCTCTCACTGATACTGAGTCATAGGACTGGTTTCTGAATATACCGTCTTGTAAGGTGGCTATTGGAGAAGGCAATAGCACCCCACTCCAGTACTCTTGCCTGGAAAATCCCATGGATGGAAGAGCCTGGTAGGCTGCAGTCCATGAGGTCGCTAAGAATTGGACACGACTGAGTGACTTCACTTTGGCTTTTCACTTTCATGCATTGGAGAAGGAAATGGCAACCCACTCCAGTGTTCTTGCCTGGAGAATCCCAGGGACGGGGGAACCTGGTGGACTGCCGTCTACGGGGTCGCACAGAGTTGGACACGACTGAATCGACTTAGCAGCAGCAGCAGCAAGGCGGCTATAATGTCAGGTAAGAGAAGCCCCTCTAGGCTGGCAGAAGAAGTGAGCCGCCTCCTTCTGGCTGACCAGAGGCCACGAGAGGTCATACGGCGAGTCAGAGCCAGCTCCCCGACTCTAGCGTGGCGTCTGGGGGGGCTGCCTGAAGCTTGGTCATCACTCTCAACCTGGTCACAAGGCCAAATGCCTCTCTCATTCTCTCTTTTCTTTTTCATGCAGCTGCTATTTTTTAAAATTTTATTTTAAATTCAGCTTTATGAAGGAATGCTTGACATAAACCATGGCAACTTCAGCCAATAACACTGTGTAGGATTACTGAAACCTGTTAGGACAGCAGACCACTCAATCCTAAAGGAAATCAACCCTGAATACTCATTGGAAGGACTGATGCTGAAGCTCCAGTTCTTTGGCCACCTGATGCAAAGAGCCAACTCACTGGAAAAGACCCTCACACTGGGAAAGATTGAGGGCAGGAGGAGAAGGGGACGACAGAGGATGAGATGGTGGGATGGCATCACTGACTCAACAGACATGAATTTGAGCAAAGTCTGGGAGATGGTGAAGGACAGGGAAGCCTAGCGTGCTGCCATCCTTGGGGTCGCAATGAGTCGGACACGACTAAGCGCCTGAACAACCACAGATGCTTCTGAGAATCCGGAGCTCAGGTTAACAATCCTATGAGTAGCAGGAAAGACAGGGCTTGCTACTGTTCCCACCAATCATGATGACAGTCGTATGAAGTTACGTAAATCCGTTCCCCGATGGTAGATGAGACACATTCTAGGTGCCCGAGTTCACATTCACAACTATCTCCGCATGAGATCTGACCTATGTTTGTATTTTACTGTGAGGCAGTTGCGTTTATCAAGACGGTTTTCTGTGCTGCTGATGTAAATCCTATTACACATCCATAAATATTGATGAGTGTCAAAATGAATGTCCTCTGACACCCACAGAGCTTACATCAAAGCAAAAATTCATTGTTCCTGAAGCCTTTGAGCATTTACATGTATCATCGCAAACTACAAGAATTACAAATTTTTATAATTTAATTGACATAAATATACAACATGTGATTCTTGACTGCATCTCCTGGCTGGCTTTGTCTTCATGTCCAAAAGGATATTCCGATGCTTGGCCACTATATCTGGTACCCACAGCTGCAAACATCACATAATAGACATTTATGTTATGAGCATCCTCTGACAATCAGGGGCTTCATCAGCCATCACCCCATGGGGCTCAGAACTGGGCTGGACTCTGACGTTTGCTCCAGCTCAAGCATCCGGGCGTCAGCTGAGGGTTCCTGGGGCCCCAGAGGCCAACACAGCATCCTCTCCTCCAGATGAAGATGAAGGTCAGAGAGCAGAGTCCATTGCTCGTGCTTCTCCAGGCTTGGGGTCTTGTCTCTCCCAGAAGTTTACCAGAGCAGATCACTGGCCAAGCTCAACGCTAAGAAACGGGGAAGCACATTGCTTTTCTTCAGTGGGAGGAATTGCAAGGTTAGGGAGCGGGGGCACTGGCGGACGTGGAAAATTGGAGCAGCAAACTCATCAGCGGCAGTTACTCACCTACGTGCATCCTGTCCCCTAGGAGCAGAAAGCCTTCTGCGTACAGCTGGTGTCCGCAAGGTGGCGGACAGCACCCTGCTCTACATCAGGACCTGCTTCACCGGGGTCACTTGGCATACGCTGAAACCCGGTTATCCTCTCTCTTGTTCATCCTCTTGTGTCTCTCCCTGCATTTCTCTGAAATAGTTATAAGCCCAAGTTATTCCTGGATTCATGTTGAGACACCTGTTATAATCAAAGCAAATTACCTGGTTCTTTCTGAGAAGCCTGAGAGAGTTCACCTGTACATCATGATTTCACGACAACAGTAAGGGTCTGTCCTAACACGCACGGGAAACATTGGAAACGTTGTCAGACTTTATTTTTTGGGGGCTCCAAAATCATGGCAGATGGCGACTTTAGCCATGAAATTAAAAGACTTTTCTCCTTGGAAAAAAAGCTATAACCAACCTAGACAGCATATTAAAAAGCCAAAAAAGGTCTGTCTATTTAAAGCTATGGTTTTTCCAGTAGTCATGTGTGGATGTGAGAGTTGGACCACAGAGAAGGCTGAGCACCAAAGAATTGATGCTTTTGAATTGTGGTGTTGGAGAAGACTCTTGAGAATCCGTTGGACTGCAAGGAGATCCAACCAGTCCATCCTAAAGGAGATCAGTCCTGAATATTCACTGGAAGGACTGATGCTGAAGCTCCAATACTTTGGCCACCTGATGGGAAGAACTGATTCATTGGAAAAGGCCCTGATGCTGGGAAAGATTGAAGGGGGGAGGAGAAGGGGACGAGAGAGAACATATGGATGGATGGCATCACCGAGTCCATGGACACGAGTCTGAGCAAGCTCTGTCCATGGACACGAGTCTGAGCAAGCCCTGGGAGCTGGTGATGGACAGGGAGGCCTGGCTGCTGCGGTCCACGGGGTCACGAAGAGTCGGGCACGACTGAGCGCCTTAACAACTACAAGAGGAAAAGCGTGTGAGGCCTGAGTCGCCTGGAGCCTCCCGAAACTTCGCGCAGAGTGCTCCCGCCGCCGTGTAGACAACGCTGGGCTTGTGCTTGCACCGCGCCTGTCCTCCGCCTGCAGTCAGCCTCCAGCGCAGCTCAGAGTGGCCGGGGCAGGTCTCTGGGTCGTTGACGGGTGAGGAGGTGAGTGCACAAGAATCCTCGGTGAGTGTCTCCGGCGCTGTCAGTGCTGAGACCGAGCCGCACGCAGATCACGCGGCAGGGAGGGGTGCTCTCTCGGGCGGCGGCTCCTCCGCGTTGCTCCACCAGCAGCCCGATCCCATGTTCCGTTTCCCCTGATCGCCATCACTGCTCAGCCCCGGGTCTTCTGCACCGCGCCTCCTGTGTCTGTGTTCTTATGTCTCTGCTCTTTCTCCATAAACACGCTGCTCTGAAAATCAGCCCAATAAGATTTTGACTGGGCTTTCCAAGCCTAGCTCAGACCCAGGTTGGCGTTAACTGCCCTGGAGAATAGGAGCTGAGGTTCCCCTCACTGACCACTCCCACGGGGTCAGGAACGTTGGGCTTAATTCCACGTGTGTCCATCTCTCTGCGAGGCTTCGAGTCCTGGAAGGGTAGGAAACCAGACGTGGTCCTTCCCCTTCTTGGGAGCCGCATGCACGGCGCGGCGCCGTCACGCACACGTCTACTCCTTTCAGCGGCCTTTCAGCTTGCGTCAGCATTGCTGTCCGCCTGCCCTCTCAGCTCCCAGGGAGCAGCTCCCCTGCCCCTCCACCCCAGGGCCTCCTGCCCTTCTGCCCTTACTGTGTCCTAATCTTTCCAAACAGTCCCTGCTGAGGGGATCGAGGGCTTGGGACCCTTCTTCTCTCTCTTTTCTTGACCAGGTCTTTCAGTCACTTGATTTTAAGTATCACTTGTGCATTAATTGACTCTGAAATGTCTCTATCCGGAAAGGTCACCATTCCCCAGAGGCTAGCATATTCAATGGCCCTAATGCTTGGACATCAAGTAAAGTCCTCGGTCTCAACGTGGCCAACACAGCTATGGATGCCCTCAGCTCCCCTGTCCACACATCCCCTTTTCTGTCCAGTGAGGGGCAGCGCTGTGCACGCTCTTCCTGGGACCGTAAACAACTTCTGATCTCTGCTTATCTTACCTCCCATCCAGTCTGTAGGCAATTTCTTTTAGCTCTGACTTAACCACATATCCTGGTTCCCACTGATCTTTATCACCTCGACTGCAAAGGAAGCCGCCCCCAGCTTGCTCCTTACTCCTCTAGACCAGCCTTGTGATGCTTCTCCCTGCCTCCCTGGGGTCCTTCTGGAGCCCCCTTTTTTCAGCAGGGTGGAGGCAGAGAAGGCCATGTAACACACGCCGGGATGGGGCCATCTGGCGCCGAGTGTGAGCGCTCCGCTCCAGAGAAGCGACTCTTTCTATGTGATGCCCCGAGTGTGTCCTCTGCTTTCCCAGCTCTGTCCCTGTTGCTTTTACCATCACTTTTCTCTCGCTTTACAAAAGAAAGCCATACCTCCAGCCTGCCCAGATCTCATCCCCAAACATTATCCCACCAAGAAAGCCCTCAAGAAACCAAACAAAGGAACAATTGATTTTTTCCTGGGGGAGTTTCAAGAAAGCAAAGTCAAAACTAGCTGCAGTGAGAAATCCCAAGGAAACCTTATTTGGCCCATGTTATAAACTTATAAGGTTTCTATGGTACCCACAAGTAGACAGACTGATAGGCATGGCAGACTATCTGTCAGTGTATCTATGGGGTCATCTGTTCATCACAGAGCAAACTATTACCCAGAAGCGAACATGCAGCAATGCACGTTCATCTGGGCTAAGAAAACAAAGGGGGCTTCATCTTGCGAAATCGACAAAGACCTTCCACGCGAGAGCGGGAGGAGGCTGCTCACTCAGAACTCAAGTAACTACCCTGGCTATGAGATGAGAAAAGACGCAGAGTGAGGCCCGATGTCCCCCTCAGGCATGTAGCTGCAACTTACAAACTGGAGGCCTGCACAAAAGTCCACGTGTGCACTCTAAGTCAGCCGTGTCCGACTCTTCGCGACCCCATGGACTGAAACCCACCAGGCTCCTCTGTCCCTGGGATTCTCCAGGCAACAATACTGGAGTGGGTTGCCATGCCCTTCTCCAGGGGGTCTTCCTGACCCAGGGATCGAACCCAAGTCTCCCGAATAGACAGGTGGATTCTTCACCGTCTGAATTACGAGGAAAGCCCCATGCTTGCCATCTTTTAAAACTCAAAGTAGCGGGGAAAGTGCCTGGACATAGCTGGCTGCTAACAGGCAGGGAGCATTCCAGCCCCCACCCCCTACAAATTACTGCTAAATATCAGCTGCAGACAGAAATCTACTTCAACTATGGCATAAAGATTGGAACAATCAAAACCTCACACCCTTGAAAAGCATCTTGCAGGTGCTGAGAAGACAGAATTAAAAGTTGTCTCCCACATAAATCACAGTAGCTGTTCTTAAAGATTAAGTAAATGTGCTTCTTTAGTGACTGAGAGTGTAGCATGTGCATTAAATAAATAGTGAAGGAAAGGGTTTAGCACATTTCTCCTGAAAGTAAATGAAAAGTCATCCCCTTCATGTTTATTTGGGTGTTTTCATGACAGAGGAAAATGACCATATAGTATCGTGTTTTAAAGAAAATCGTAATCGCCTCTTGTTTAAGTAAGAATGATGTGCCCCACGAATATCAATCCATTTCACCGGACACAATAATTGGGCGTTTGGAGACACATTCTTTAAACTTTGTCTCCTGTCCCTACTCCCCATCCATACAAAGTTTCAGAAGAAATACTTGAACAGAGTCAAGACTCCATTAAAACCCAAAGAAAAGAGAATAGTAACTCTATTTCAGCATTCCCTAAGCTCTGAGACAATGCTATTACCTGGAGGACAACGTGATAAACCCAATCTGCTTTTCAATTACCACCCTTAAATAGCTGCATTATAAATAACCTCCTCCAATCAGTGCCACGAGAAGTGACTTAAATGGTATTTATAGCCACTTAGATTAGTTCATCTTTAAGAGAAGAGACAAGGAGCAAGCATACAATTCTTTCTTATAAACATTTTTATTTTTTAAGTGTTTATTTGTATGTTATTTGAAGGGTTTCCTTTGCTGTTTTTTCCCTAATATTCTTATCTCTTAAGCTAATATAACGTAAAAGCATAAATAGCCTAGGAATATCCCTTAACTTTTAAAGACTTGATTTGTATAATGGATCCATATTTGCTGTGTCAGCTATCATAAATTTAATCATAAATATCATGATATTCTTCAATACTTTATTAATTAAAAAGTGCCCATTACTTTTGCCTGTGTGATTTGCATCATAATGGACAAAAAACAAATAGAGGAGAGGTTGGTCAACTGAATGATTAAAGTGACAAATGTTTTATTTGCTGAAATAAAATGAACATGAAGAAAAAGAACTTGTTTATAAATAAAAGCTTGTTGGATAAAATGGGTCATTTGGAGCACATCCTTTTCCTATAAACAGCACATCTCTGCCCTAGGGCATTACCTGCCCATCTGACTTACAGGCTGTGAAGTCTTGGGGACACTTTGAGGATGTCCCATTAACTGCAAATCTATAGATTCATTTTATTACAGACATAGACAAGGCAGTGTCTGCATCTGTGTGGACTGAAGCCTCGGTGTGGACATGCAGTTAGCAAGCAAAGCGCTCAGAACAACAGGAGGGAAGAAGGTGTAAGGACTAAGCCTTGGGGTCACCTGTGAGGGTGAGAGATGTGGCTCCATCACCGCTCAGTCATCTTCTTTGTTTATAGACTTAGTGCTCTGGACAAGGAGCTGCTCTGCTTGGTCAGGGCCTCCTGCCCCTGACCCCGAGCACAGAGCTGACCCCTTCCCACATCCCCAGAGCTGGTGGACAAGACCACGTCACTCAGCTCTGGACTAGGGAAGTCTGGCCCCGAGGCTGCTGGAACCCCCCCGCGCAGTCTCTGTTTCTTGACCTGCTGGATGCAAAGGCCCGTGGGAGGACTTGGGGTGACCCAGTGGAGGTGAGGTCACTAAGTGAAAGACCCTGGAGTGGCTGGGTGGAGAAGAATGGCCCCTCTTCCTCTTTCCACCAACAGTGCTAGATGGATATGAACTAGAAATTGGAATTGTGTTGTGTTTAGCCATTGAGAACCAGGAAATTATTTTAACAGCACAGAGCCTGTCTGGCCTGACATATGCTATCTGATTGTTCTCCAGGTATTTTCCTTATTATGCTCATGTCCTATCAACGGGCATTGAAATGAATGATTGCCTGACACACGCTCTCGCCAAGGCTGCATACTATTGAACTTTTACAAATGTGCCATCCTTGTCAAACCAGGGCTATTGCTGAGGCGTACTGTGGATCTGGTTAGGGCTGATTTCCAGCATCCTTCCTTGTGCTTGCTGCCCATTAGACAGTCCTCTGTGAACTGCCTGCTTGCATGTTCCAGGGGTGATGCTGGGATCCTGGTAAGCTGGAGATGGAGACACAGGTTCCCCAGACACTGGTTCTGTTATGTCCCCTCCAAGGCCCGGCCCCTGCAGAGGCTGAGGCAGGTTTAAAGAGCAGGGAAGCAGCCCTTGGAGCAGAAGGAAGGGGCCGCTAGAACGTCTTCCAGTTGTCAGGATCCTGCTGAGGGCCCACTGGAGTGGCCGTGGCCCGTGGCAGCTTTGCCAGGCAGAGAATCACAGCGAAAAAAGAAGCCAGCCAGACACACGGACCCCTGGGTCCCACAGCTTGGCCGAGGAAGGCAGGACGCTCAGGCACGCCTGCCTACCTGCGCTTCCTGCCCACCCTACCTGATGGGCTTTCCTGCTGGACGGCTCATCTCTCCTCACTGATCAGAGTATAATTTAATCTGCGAAAATCATTGATACCAAACTGTCTAAAATCCTGAAATATATTCCTGCAGGGTATGAACAAAAAGAAAGTGGAGACATCACCCAGATCAATAATATGCTTTGCGCCTGTCATTGGAGAAATGATCGTAGTCAGACTTTCAAGCACTGTCCAAGTGTTCCTGGAAACTCACACATAAAAGAAATGCTTCCATTAACTCTGGCTCCAAAACCACCCAGTGTAATGCTCTTCATGGGTGTGTTCTTCTTTACAAGGAATATTGGTTTTCAATTACCTTCTCTAACAAGTTGAGAGGCTTTTACTGTGACTTAATGTGCGTGTTTATCTTAGGTTATTCAGATGTGTTTAATATCCACCTAACAGCTTGGGGAGAATGTGCTCTATTCTGACAAATACCATCTCACACTGAAGGTCTGGTCCTCAGGTTTGAAGAGGAATCGGTCCGGAGCGTCTGTTGTCCGTGGCGTTTCTCCCCTCCTGGATGGAGGCGAGAGTCCAGGCACTGCGGTTGGACAGGACACAGGTCCCTAAACGGAAGTTATCCAGATCTTGACATACGCTGTTGCCACCGCCCCACCCTCCTGGAGGAGCCAGGAGCCAATGTGTTCTCTTTGTTCACCCCACTCCATCCAATCCACCAACAATTTCTAGGACCTTCACCCCCAGATGCGTTAAAGCCACCCAGGTGCCTCCATCTCCTCCTTCCATCTCTGTTCAGGCTCCGCTCCCCAGGTCCAAACCACAGTGACCCAGTGAACTTCGACCTTGTTCCGTGCGGTCTCTCCTCCACTCAGCAATCAGAACTTTTTTTATAGAAAAATTCTTCCTTTGTTCCCTGGGACATTGCCAGAGACTTCAGCACTTTTCATCCCTCTTAGAATAAACTCCAAACAATTCCACATTTCAGAGTCCCCGCGATGTGGCCCCTCCTCCTAGCTGACGTCATTGTGGACCACCTCCCGCTTCTCACGGACTCAGCCTGCTCTTGCTGGTCCGAAAAGACTCAGCTCCTGCCTGGTCCAGGCCGTGATGCTGGTCTCCTCAGGGCTCTGTGCCTCCTTCCTGCTTCAACATCAAGGCTTTTATGCCATCTTTTTTTTTTTTTTTTTTTTGGTCAGAGGGAGGGTGCTAACCGCACAGTGTAAAATAACTTCCCACCACTGCCCGGCCACACTGTTCACCTTCTCCACAGCATCTAAGGGCGCTCATATGTTAACTTACGTTACTATTTACTGTTGATTTGTTTACTGGCATTCTGCATTCCCCAAACGGGTTCCTAAGCTCTCCATAGGGAAGGGCCTCGCCAGTCTGAAGGTTCTCAGTGTCTTGCAGTGTATTAAACACCTGGCACCATTTCATATATGCACAGCACGTAAATGAGTAATCAACCTTGTCGGCCTGGGGGGTTGCTTTCTTTGAGAGAGTTCAGGCATTTTCAGGAATATAGTATAATTGGGCTGAGAAACATTATATCCAATCAATACAGTGAATAAGAATGAGTTACGCTTATTTACTTTTTGTTTACCCCATATGGGCGAGAGCTGCAATCATTCAAAATAGATCTGTAGCTTACAGCCAGTGATGAAGAGATCCTTTCTGTCATTGGCAGGATTCTTGAGGAGAAAAATCAGTCTCAAGTCATCCGTGTTTTACTTGTCTTGGCGGCAGTATTTTCTCCACTTTCTTTGTGCATGAGCTAAGTCGTTCCAATGGTGTCCGACTCTTTGTGACCCCAGGGACTGTAGCCCACTGAGCTCTCTGTCCATGGGGTTCTCCAGGCAAGAACACAGCTGTTGTCTGCCATCCATGCCCTTCTCCGGGGGGTCTTCTGGACCCAGAGCTGAACTCGAATCTCCTGCGTTGGCAGGCGGTGCTTTACCACTAGCGCCACCTGGGGAGCCTGTTCTCCACCTTCTGCCCCTCGTAAATGTGCTGTGTGCCCACAGGGGATCACCTAAGTGTGGGTGATAAAGTAAAGCATGATTCTTAGATCAGAATAGGGAGATGGCCAAGGTTTCCCGAACTTCTCTGGAGAGGCTTCATGCCTTCTTGAAAAGCTATATGTTACACGGTTATGAAAACAGAGAGCTTTCTTGAGATTTCACCTGCAGAGTGTGGCAGCAAGGGACGTGGACAGGAGGATATTCAGAGAAAGAAAATCACACGATTGTTTCCATGGGAACTAACAGAAGTGTGTTTTGAATTCCTCTGGAGAATAGCAATTGTAAGTAAACTGTCAGTCTCCCAAGTTTACTTGAAGGTCATTGCTACAAGCCCCCAGCAAACGGCCCATGAGAGTCTGGTTCTCCGCACTGGCCGTGTCAATGGTGATCAATACCCATTGTGAGTGGCCTGACGCGCCAGCTGGGTGAGAGCATCACTCGATAAGCTTTCAGAGGGAGACACAATCCAAACCGGAGGGGGGAATCTCAAACCGATTAATAATTAAATATCTACTGGACTTTGTGTCCAAAGGATTGACAAACATGTAAGAGAATAAGCCCTTCCCTGAGTATACTACATTTACCAATGTCAAGATTTTTCATATACTTCCTAGGTTGAGTTTTATTCATTTAAAAATTATTAATTCAGAAAAGAACAGAAAAAAATTCTACACCATAGTGGTGGAACATCCGTGGATGTTAAACATCTGTGTATCTTATTGAGAGAATTGTATGCACTCATCTGGCATTTTAATTAGGTCTTTTATATGTAGCTATAATAAATTTTTCTCAAAAATTTTTATAATTCACTATGCACACACACACACCTCTATATATCTTGTAACATATATATTATACACACACACACACACACACACACACACACACACCCCCCTATATACCTCGGAATACACTGTGATAGGCACTAGCCATATTGCCGTGAAAAAACAGAGTTCCTGCACTCATGGGGTAAACTTCAGTGATTGTATTAAATTAGTTGTTTTTCTTACAGCTGTCTCCTTTTTTATTCCAAAGAACTCCACTTGTTTCTTTTCCATCCCAAATACCACCTCTTGTAATTATTCTCTAATTTCCCACAGAAAAGACGATTATTAGCTCTCTAAACACGGTGGGACAGTACACGTTTGGCAGGTAAATAGTTACAATGCAGCAATAAACACTGAGGCACGTATCAGAACATTTATCTGTATTATTTCTATTATGATTCTGTGTCTTCTCTCCCACAAACTTGCAAGGAAAATCAGTGAATCGAATTGCTATCATCTTTACAATGAGAAAGAACTGTCTCATACTCTTTCTCAGAAGGTGGTTGTGAGATTCAACAGGATGCTCTGTGGTGGTGCCTTGGGAGCTACAGTGTGCTCACATGCATCCTTGTGACACACGCAGTTATACTCGCTCACCCTCCTTCACACCCAGCATGGGTGGTACCCAGACACCAGCACGGGCTCCTGTGAACGTTGTGGGGCTTCTCCTGTAAACCGATACTCCGCACACCGCCCAGGGCAGCTGCGCAAGATCTTACTTGAGGGTCTATTTCTTGGCTTATATTTGCCTTTCCTCCTCACCTGCATCTATGTTGACTCTGAGCTCCTGCTGCAGTTAACTATGCGGCAGGTTGCAGAACAGAAAGAGCAAGGTGTTTGGTATTTGTTCTCCAAAAACGTCCATCAAGAAGAAGGAGGTTAAAAAGCATTATTAAATTCCCTGGTCAAGAGTTTGAAGGAGACGAGGGTTTCACTGAGACTGAATGAGCGATGTGATGTTTACTCCCAGACAGCTCGTGGTGGCATTTGAGTGAAAAAAATTTGACTTACAGAAATAAATATCCTTTGTATACCGCTCAGCAACAAACATGGACAAATTGTGGACGAATCTCCAGGGAATTACACTAAGTGAAAAAAGCCAGTCACAGAAGTTAACGCTCTGTATGATTCTGTTCACATAGTATCTTGAAACAACTGCATTTTAGATACGGGAACACATATGTGGTTTCAGAGGTTCCAGAATGGAGAGGGGGGAGGAAAGTCAGAATGGCTACAGAAGGGCGCCCTTGTAGGCGCGATAATGTTCTGGATTTTGCCTTAACTAGCGTCAGTCTAGTGGCACCCCACTCTAGTACTCTTGTCTGGCAAATCCCATGGATGGAGCTGCCTGGAAGGCTGCAGTCCATGGGGTCGCTGAGGGTCGGACTGAGCGACTTCCCTTTCACTTTTCACTTTCATGCATTGGAGAAGGAAATGGCAGCCCACTCCAGTGTTCTTGCCTGGAGAATCCCAGGGACGGGGGAGGCTGGTGGGCTGCTCTCTATGGGGTCACATAGAGTCAGACACGACTGAAGTGACTTAGCAGCAGCGTCAGTCTTCTGTTGTGATGTTAACCACAGCTTTGCAAGACTTCACCAGTGTGGGGGAGGGCTGGTGTCTCCCCATAGTATTCCTTGTAGCTGCATGTGAATCTGCAGTCATCTAGAAATAAAAAGTTTTTAAAGTATTTCTTGCACACTTTGTGTTCATACCCTTGATGTGGCTTTCCACTAACTCGTTATGTAGATGTAATAAAAATAGCAAAACTAATAATAATAGCTTACTGAAGCAGAAATTGGAGAAGGCAATGGCACCCCGCTCCAGTACTCTAGCCTGGAAAATCCCATGGAGGGAGGAGCCTGGTGGGCTGCAGTCCATGGGGTCGAGATTGGGCAACTTCACTTTCACTTTTCACTTTCATGCATTGGAGAAGGAAATGGCAGCCCACTCCAGTGTTCTTGCCTGGAGAATCCCAGGGATGGTGGAGCCTGGTGGGCTGCTGTCTATGGGGTTGCACAGAGTCAAAAACAACTGAAGCGACTTAGCAGCAGCAGCAGAGGCAGCCAATATCCTCTCATAACTTTTTCTTCTCTATTCCTAATGTAGGCAGTGTTCTAGAATGTTCCCCCAAATTTCCATCCCCATGTGCAGAGTACACATCCTGCCGGCAGTTGCTGGGGTAGGTACCATGCTTAGATGTCGTCCCCAAGTTCAAGTTATATTGAAAGGCACGGGAGGCTGTAAAACAAGGAGAGGACCTGGGTGGGCCTGACCTTGTGGCAAGAGCCTCTTAGGATAAGTTTTCTCCGGCTGATTGCAGAAAGGGAAGCCAGAGATGCAAAGTGTGAGAGGGACCCATGTGCCAGGCTTGAAGATGGAGGGAGGAGTTGGGTGGTAAGTGGTGTGGGAACCCCTTTTCCCTGACAGTCAGTCAGGGAATGGGGACATTGGTCTTAAAGCCGTAAAGAGTGAATTCTTGCAACAGTTGTGAGGGTTAGATGAGAGCTGTAGCTGTGGGTGAGACGTGGCCCCGGTGGACTCTTCTCTCAACCTTGCAGTGCACTGCTCAGAGAACCCAGCTGGATGTACGTCCCACTGAATTGTGAGCTCTTCAGCGATGTGGTTGCAACTGCTTTGTGGGTGAGTTGTTGTTCAGTCATGTCTGACTCTTTGCAACTCCATGGCCTCTGGCTCACCAGGCTCCTCTGTCCATGAGATTTCCCAGGCAAGAATACTGGAGTGGGTTGCCATTTCCTCCTTCAGGGGATCTTCCGGATCTGGGGATCTAACCCATGTCTTCTCCATTGCAGGTACTTTCTTTACTGCTGAGCCACTGGGAAAAGTCTTAGTGGGTAATAATTTGTTACAAAACAAAAGAAAACCAATGCAATCCTACTGCACACGGCAACTGCTGGAAACCACCAGGAGGAAGGCATGTGATGGTGCCCTGAGATTCTCTGACTGTTGGGGACCCTGATCTCCTTGAACAAAGCTCTGCAGCAGAGCAGAAAGGGTTCTCCGTTTGGGGGATTTGATTCTTCACAGATGTGGTTCATAACTTCACAGTGACAGAGACCAGAGTGTGGGAAGCAGAGACTCTTCTGGGTTCAGGAGTATTGCCCTTGAAGGCACTCCGGGGATGGATGCAGGTTTCACTGGAGACCATCTCAGGTCTACAGGATGCCAGCGATGGGTAGAAACACACCCCTAGGGGGCTAGTGTTCCAAGGGTTGACGGAAGCACCCAGCATAGATCTCATCCGCCAGGCTCCTTGTTCACTTATGAGTGGACTGAAGAAAAGCGCATTCAGCCAGTCTTACTGCCAGGAAGTAAAGTTAGCACCACCTGAAGGCCAAGAAAGCCCAGGAGATGACTGACTGCACTCACCAACCCTCTGTCAAACGGAACCTGATAAGACACAGCTGGAGGCTGAGAGAGAAGCCAAGAGGTAGGACCAGAGATGCTTCATGGAGATGAAATGAGACAGCAAATGGCGGTTGAAGATGTGGCTCTCATTTCCATCAGATTAAGCTTAATTAAAATCTCTAATCATTAAAAGACTGCAGTATTGATGCAAACTTTGTTCAATGGAGCCAATTAGAGAACCAGAAATTAATCTCAGAGTACGGAAGGATTTAGTGCCTTATTAAGGAGACACAGACATGAAAGATCAGATATTAGCTTTTCAAGAAGGGATATAATTGACTATATTTATGAATAAGGTTGGAATTCCCTGGTGATGCACATAGTAAAGAATCGCCTGCCAATGCAGGAGAAGCAAGAGATGGGTTCGATTCCTGGGTTGGGAAAACCCCTTGGAAAAGGAAACAGCAGCCCACTCCAGCATTCTTGCCTGGAAAATTCCATGGACAGAGGAGCCTGGAGGGCTACAGTCAATGGGACTGCAAAGAGTTGGACAAGGCTGAGTACACACCTGACTATGACCAAAGTTTGATTCTCACTCTTACAGAAACACCGTAAAATCAGATCTGCAAAGAAACGCAGGTTAGTCTTCCAGCTTCAACAATTAGCAAACATTTTGGCAAGCTTGTTTACCTAGCCCCTCATGTGTGTATTGGGTTTTCTCCAGCAAATCGGTCATGCAATTTTCACCCTTAAATATGTCTCCAATGTGCATCTCTACCTGATAATGAAGGAGGAAACAGACAGAACGGCTCCATCTTGAGAGCAGGACTCCTTCCTGGGCTGACTGTGGACTTTGAGCTATATGCCCCATATCTATGGAAACGACATACCAACTGGGAAACCAGCACCCACCCCACACACCCCCCACCCCCGCCCCCATGCAAGAGTCCCATACCTAGATCGCATCTAGACTCTCCAGAGCCTAAAAGAATACCCTAATTATCTGTGTAACATTTCTTATGCTTATTGGGGTATGACCACAGGCCTATTGATAATTGTCCACTGTTAACTACCTAGGCTTAAGGCGTATGAATCACGGGTTAACTTTGATTGTATCTTTCTTTTCCTTTGTTCAGACTAGTTTCAGGGAATTTGGGGAGGTGGGTTTGGGCACGTACACTTAGGGTATATAAGGTTTTCACAAAAACTGGTCGGGGTCCTGGGCTAAGAGGAGACTCTGCCATGGGCCCGCTGATGTAATAAGCTGCACTCCGCTCTCTGCATTGTCCTTCTGAGTGAGTTTAGGTAGAATAGGGGAAAGGAGTCCAAAATGGCGGTGGTTAAAAGACAGAGAAGGGAAGAGCCCGCGAAAATAGAGCAAAAGAAGGTCCGAGGACCGGGGTGAGGACCTCAGGTAAAACAAACACCACTCCTGGCTGGCCCAGTTTACACAGGACGGGCCCAGGGAGAGGAGCCAAAGCCAGCTCTCTCTCTCTCCCCCGGGCGCGCTGGGGCGCTCCTCTCTTCCTGTCTCGATGTGTCCTCATGCCTCGAAGATGGATTTTCCTGCTGTCTTCTAAATAAAATAGAGCTGTAACAGTGAGCTTAGCACTGATTTGTCTAAGAGCTATAACACGGTCTATCCAAGACCCGAGGGCTGTGACGCGCCGAGGGGGTTTAATGTCTGTCATTCCAAATCTTTGTTGTGACAAGACAAAAAACGAGGATCATACACTCGTGTGACAGCTTGTTTCCAGGAACGCATGGCTCCAACAACAAGAACTTTCAAAGTTGAGCCCTCCACCACCATTTTACCTAACAAAGTAAAATAGACAAATCTATACTGAGATACTGGAGAATCATTTAAAAATGCTTTCTAGTAACAGTGCAAAATATTCATGATGTGTGAAATAAAAACATACAATTTACTCTTGTATCTCAGAATCACAATATCATTAAGATACATATATATTTACACACAAAAAAATAGGGATTGGAAGAAATGAAAGTGCTAATAGTGGTTAACAGAAGTGAATAATGGTTAACAGAAGTGAAATTTTTGGTCAAGTATTTTTCTTCTTTCTGCTTTCCTAAATTTCTGGAAATAAACATATACTTATTTTGTTAAAAGATTATTCATAGAAAGGACTTTTCTGTAACTTCAGATATTCCATCCACAACAGAACATTACCATTGGCACAGACAAGACATTTAAAAATATTTAGCAATTGACATGAATATCCTCATATTTCCCTGAATTTCTATGTCCTTTAGACATTGCTATTGTGTTAGTTTTGCTTTAGTTTTGTGGGTGCATTCGCTGGCAAGATTCTGCACCTGACGTCAGCATGGGAGGGATCTAAGTGTTTTCAAGCTACATTAATTTAGTCTTTGCTTAGTGATGTGTCCGCAAGAGCAAGGGGCTCAGTGCCATTTAACAAGTAAATGAAGAAGGGATGGGAGGGGTTCACAGCTGCTCTCGGCTTTTAGAGGAAAAAAGGGACGGTTGATTGGGGTTTTCCATGGAGCAGGTTCACTGGAAGTAATAATGGAAACAAACTGGCCAGAGGAGGCATCTTCAGGCACCAGGGTGACACTCAGAAGCTTTTCTCCCCTGGAGGAGGTCGACACGCTACTGGACACCATGCTCAGTCCTCCTAACTTACTGTGATCTTGCCACCCACATCAAGGATCCACGCCGGCCACTCCGAGAACTTCGTGTGCACGCTTTGAATCGATTTAGATTTGTAACTGATTTTGTTTAATCTGCAGACATCTATACCTGACTTTGCTTCCAGCTTGCTGATTTTCTCATCACTGCTGAAAATCCATATTTAATTCTGGAAAAGCATCACTTCAGTTTTCCTGATAACATTTGCTCCTATTCAATTTGGTTTATGGGGCAGAACAAATAAAATCTTAACTCCTAATAAAAAAGTAAGACTCTAAGCCCAGAAAACGTCCAAAACTGCATGACGTACTGGCAGGCAGGACTGAAGATTTTAAATGATCTTATTGTAGCCACGTGTTCCAGGAAACAGACTCACTCAGAAGGACAATGCAGAGAGTGGAGTGCAGTTTATTGCACCCGCGGGTCCAAGGTAGAGTCTCCTCTTAGCCAAGGACCCCGACCAGTTTTTGTGGAAACCTTATATACCCTAAGTGTAAGTGTCCAAACCCACCTCCCCAAATTCCCTGAAACTAGTCTGAACAAAGGAAAAAGAAAGATTCAATCAAAGTTAACCCGTGATTCATACGCCTTAAGCCCAGGTAGTTAACAGTGGACAATTATCAATAGGCCTGTGGTCATACCCCAATAAACAGAATGTATGATTCTCTTTGGTTACACAGATAATTAGGGTGTTCTTTTAGGCTACAGACAGCCCTGGGCTCTTCCTTCCAGGAGCCTGGTTTTCCAGTCGGTATGTCGTTTCCATAGATACTGGGCATATAACACAAAGTCCACAGTCCGGCCCAAGATGGAGTCTTGCTTTCAAGATAGAGCCTGTTCAGTTTCCTCCTTCAATCTGGGTTGTCTTTCAAATAGTTTAACATAGCATTTTGTGATATGACTTCCTTTAAAATCTTAGTTATATCTTGAGTGGTTTTTCTTCAGATCTCAAAGAAAGCCTTATGAAGAGAGTTTTATCTATAAATTTAGACTGTAGTATCCTAATGAGGCTGGATACACAAAGTAACACTCTAGGTAAGGCGAGTTACTTTTGTCCATTTTATCAGCTTTGGGTCATAATTGGAAAATACAAGGAAATGATAAACTTTTTATTCTATTAAATGTGCTTAGAAATGACTTTGATTTTATTAATCCTCAAGTGTACAAGGTAACCTGTAGTCTTGATGTTGCTGTCCTCATATAAGTGGGTTCTGCAGCGGGTTCTGTGCTTGGAAAGTTAGTCTCTCAGTTGTGTCTGACTCTTTATGACCCCATGGACTGCAGCCCACCAGGCTCCTCTGTCCATGGAATGCTCAAGGCAAAAACACTGAAGTGGGTTTCGATGCCCCTGTCCAAGGTATCTACCCCACCCAGGGATGAAACCCAGGTCTCCTGCATTGGTAGGCAGATTCTTCACCACTGAGCCACCAGGGAAGCCCACTCATTAGAAAAGACCCTAATGCTGGGAAGGATTGAAAGTGGGAGGAGAAGGGGACGACAGAGGATGAGATAGTTGGATGGCATCACCGAATCAATGGACATGACTTTGAGTAAGCTCTGAGAGGTGGTGAAGGACAGGGAAGCCTGGCGTGCTGCAGTCCATGGGGTCACAAAAAGTCAGACACGATGGAGTAATGAAACAGGGAAGCCAGCCCGGGCCCCCAGACACTTACCGTGAACCCGGTTTTTAGTGTCGAGTAACTTAATGGCAAACCACTTCAGTATTCTTGCCTTGAGAACCCCATGAACAGTATGAAAAGGCAAAATGAAGGGATACTGAAAGAGGAACTCCCCAGGTCATTAGGTGCCCAATATGCTACTGGAGATCAGTGGAGAAATAACTCCAGAAAGAATGAAGTGATGAAGCCAAAGCAAAAACAATACCCAGTTGTGGATGTGACTGGTGATAGAAGCAAGGGCCGATGCTGTAAATAGCAATATTGCATAGGAACCTGGAATGTCAGGTCCATGAATCAAGGCAAATTGGAAGTGGTCAAACAAGAGATGGCAAGAGTGAACGTCAACATTCTAGGAATCAGCAAACTAAAATGGACTGGAATGGGTGAATTTAACTCAGATGACCATTATATCTACTACTGCGGGCAGGAATCCCCCAGAAGAAATGGAGTAGCCATCATGGTCAACAAAAGAGTCTGAAATGTAGTACTTGGATGCAATCTCAAAAATGACAGAATGATCTCTGTTCGTCTCCAAGGCAAAACATTCGATATCACCATATTCCAAGTCTATGCCCCAACCAGTAATGCTGAAGAAGGTGAAGTTGAACGGTTCTATGAAGACCTACAAGAACTTTTAGAACTAACACCCAAAAAAGATGTCCTTTTCATTATAGGGGACTGGAATGCAAAGGTAGGAAGTCAAGAAACACCTGGAATAACAGGCAAATTTGGCCTTGGAATGTGGAATGAAGCAGGGCAAAGAGTAATAGAGTTTTGCCAAGAAAATGCACTGGTCATAGCAAACACCCTCTTCCAACAACACAAGAGAAGACTCTACACATGCACATCACCAGATGGTCCACACCGAACTCAGATTGATTACATTCTTTGCAGCCAAGTATGGAGAAGCTTTATACAGTCAATGAAAACAAGACCAGGAGCGGACTGTGGCTCAGATCATGAACTCCTTATTACCAAATTCAGACTCAAATTGAAAAAAGTAGGGAAAACCTCTAGACCATTCAGGTATGACCTAAATCAAAACCCTTTTGATTATACAGTGGAAGTGAGAAATAGATTTAAGGGCCTAGATCTGGTAGATAGAATGCCTGATGACTATGGAATGAGGTTTGTGACATTGTACAGGAGACAGGGATCAAGACCATCCCCATGGAAAAGAAATGCAAAAAAGCAAAATGGCTGTCTGGGAAGGCCTTACTAATAGCTGTGAAAGAAGAGAGGTGAAAAGCAAAGGAGAAAAGGAAAGATATAAGCATCTGAATGCAGAGTTCCAGAGAATAGCAAGAAGAGATAAGAAAGCCTTCCTCAGTGATCAATGCAAAGAAATAGAGGCAAAGAACAGAATGGGAAAGACTAGACATCTCTTCAAGAAAATTAGAGATACCAAGGGAACATTTCATGCAAAGATGGGCTCAATAAAGGACAGAAATGGTCTAGACCTAACAGAAGCAGAAGATATTAAGAAGAGGTGGCAAGAATACACAGAAGAACTGTACAAAAAAGATCTTCACGACCCAGATAACCATGACGGTGTGATCACTAATCTAGAGCCAGACATCCTGGAATGTGAAGTCAAGTGGGCCTTGGAAAGCATCACTACGAACAACGCTAGTGGAGATGATGGAATTCCAGTTGAGCTATTTCAAATCCTGCAATATGATGCTGTGAAAGTGCTGCACTCAATATGCCAAGAAATTTGGAAAACTCAGCAGGGGCCACAGGACTGGAAAAGGTCAGTTTTCATTTCAATCCCAAAGAAAGGCAATGCCAAAGAATGCTCAAACTACTGCACAATTGCACTCATCTCACATGCTAGTAAAGTAATGCTCAAAATTCTCCAAGCCAGGCTTCAGCAATACCTGAACCATGAACTTCCAGATGTTCAAGCTGGTTTTAGAAAAGGCAGAGGAATCAGATCAAATTGCCAACATCTGCTGGATCATGGAAAAAGCAAGAGAGTTCCAGAAAAACATCTATTTCTGCTTTCTTGACTATGCCAAAGCCTTTGACTGTGTGGATCACAATCAACTGTGGAAAATTCTGAAAGAGATGGGAATACCAGACCACCTGACTTGCCTCTTGAGAAACCTATATGCAGGTGAGGAAGCAGCAGTTAGAACTGGACATGGACCAACAGACTGGTTCCAAATAGGAAAAGGAGTACATCAAGGCTGTATATTGTCACCCTGCTTATTTAACTTCTATGCAGAGTACATCGTGAGAAACGCTGGGCTGAAAGAAGCACAAGCTGGAATCAAGATTGCCAGGAGAAATATCAATAACCTCAGATATGTAGATGACACCACCCTTATGGCAGAAAGTGAAGAGGAACTAAAAAACCTCTTGATGAAAGTGAAAGTAGAGAGTGAAAAAGTTGGCCTAAAGCTCAACATTCAGAAAACTAAGATCATGGCATCTGGTCCCATCACTTCATGGGAAATAGATGAGGAAACAGTGGAAATAGTGTCAGGCTTTATTTTGAGGGGCTCCAAAATCACTGCAGATGGTGACTACAGCCATGAAATTAAAAGACGCTTACTCCTTGGAAGAAAAGTTATGACCAACCTAGATAGCATATTCAAAAGCAGAGACATTACTTTGCCGACTAAGGTCCGTTTAGTCAAGGCTATGGTTTTTCCTTTGGTCATGTATGGATATGAGAGCTGGACTGTGAAGAAAGCTGAGCACTGAAGAATCGATGCTTTTGAACTGTGGTGTTTGAGAAGACTCTTGAGAGTCCCTTGGACTGCAAGGAGATCCAACCAGTCCATTCTGAAGGAGATCAGCCCTGGGATTTCTTTGGAAGGTATGATGCTAAAGCTGAAATTCCAGTACTTTGGCCACCTCATGAGAAGAGTTGACTCATTGGAAAAGCCTCTGATGCTGGGAGGGATTGGGGGCAGGAGAAGGGGATGACTGAGGATGAGATGGCAGGATGGCATCACAGACTCGATGGACATGAGTCTGTGTTGTTGAGGCCTGATAGCGGCCATGACTAAAATAGGCCAGAGCAAGCATCCCGGAAACAGCTGAGACACTGCCCAGGCAGGATCACAATTACTCCCACTGGTGACGGGAAGACTCAGCCTGTCAGCATGCTCCCGTAGCCTGGTCTGTGCCAATCGGGATGAGGATAGAAATCTCGTAAGAAAGCCCACGCGCACGAAAATCTAGCCAATTTGTAGAGGCAAAGAAACCCTTGTAACCAATCCAACCTTGCCAATTCCCTGTCTTTGTCCTAAACCTATAAATACTGCTGTAATATAGGGCTTGGGGCTCTGGCTCTATTCCACTGTGTTGGATGTGCCCGGGGCCCTGGCTCGAGCTAGCAATAAATTCCCTTTTTGTGTTTGCATTGCCGTGGATGTCTTGTTCTCTCAGTTCTGGGGATTTGGACCTTGGGCATAACATTTGGGGGCCTCTCCGGGATCCCCTGACTGAGAAGAACAACACCTTTCAGGCATAAGAGAAGCCTCACTAGGAGAAAGTATGTCTGGACGCTGGCATCAGGTCAGGGGGTGAAAGAGTCACCCAGCCAGCATAAGTCCGAGGCCCAGCATTTGAACTGGAAGGCAGCTGGTTCTGTGAGCCGTCCTGTAAAGGAACGGGGGACAATGTTTCTCCCGATCCTGAGTCTGGTGGGCAGTGGACGCCCTTCGGTAAGGTGACTTTGGGGAACAGGACAACAGCAACCCGGGATTGCTAACACTAGCAAACCTAGTTCAGTGTTTTCGGCCGATATTTGTTCGTCTACTATCTGTTGCTTGTCTCTGTGTGCCGGTGCCATGCCTGCTTTTTGTGTGCTTATTGTGAGTGTTGCCGTCATGGGTCAGAGTTATTCTACACCACTATCTGTAATGACTGACCATTTTTCCGATTTTAAGTCCAAGGCTCAGAATCTATAAATGCTAGTAAAGAAGAGCAGGCTAAGAACCCTATGCTCATCGAGTGGCCAACATTTCAGGTCGGCTGGCCGCCGGAGGGAACTTTCGGCCTGCCGGTCATCCGGGCTGTTAAAATAAAAAATTATGGCTCCTGACCCTCGGGGCCATCCAGACCAAGCTCCTTACATCCTGGTCTGGGAAAATTTAGTAAAAGACCCTCCCGTTTGGCTGAAACCCTTTATTCACAACCCCCCCAGTGCTTCTGTTCCACAGGTCCTGGTCGTGGAGGCCCCCCAGGAAGAAGACCATGAGGCATGGGAGAGCCGGAAGAAACCGATACTCCAAGAATCTTCTCTATACCCTAGCCTGATTGATTTAGACACTGAAATCTCGCCTCCCCCATATATCCTGCCACCCTTGCTCCCCCAGGTACCTCACGCGTCGTCCGGAGAACAAAGGGGGAATCCAGAACCCTCGGCTCCACAGCAGGAGGGGGGGCCAGTCCAGGGAACTCGCGGAAGGACCTGAGGGGGCGGAGACTCCTCCGACTTCGGGAGCCAAGAGGCACCTTTGTCCACCGTTCAGGCGCTTCCTGTCCATGTTGGGCCAGCAAATCCTGATGGGGAATGGACCTACCAATACTGGACCTTCTCTACAAGCAACTTATATAACTGGAAATCTCAAAACCCCTCTTTTTCTGAAAAACCCCAAGGCCTTATTGATCTTTTAGATTCTATCCTATTTACTCATAACCCTACTTGGGATGATTGTCAGCAGCTGTTGCAGGTGCTTTTTACTATAGAGGAGCGGAAAGGAATTTTGTCAGAGGCACAGAAACATGACTTAGGAGTGGATGGAAGGCCCACAATGCAGCCCCACCTGGTCGAAAAAGGGTTCCCCTTATTGTGACCCAATTGGGATTTTGAACGCGCTGAAGGTAGGGAGCATCTCTGAGTGTACCACCGGACTCTGATGGCTAGCCTCCGGGCAGCCGCCAGGAGACCAACTAATTTGGCTAAAGTAAATCAAGTAAGGCAGGAGCTGAAAGAGAGCCTGGCAGCCTTTTTAGAGAGGTTAATGGAGGCTTTCAGGCAGTATATGCCCATGGACCCTCAGGCTGACGAGTCACGCGCAGCAGTTTTGCTAGCCTTTGTTAATCAGGCAGCTCCGGATATCAGGAGGAGGTTGCAGAAGACAGAGAGGCTGGGAGAACAGACAATACAGGATCTGGTAAAGGCAGCTGAAAAGGTGTTCAATAACAGAGAGATCCCTGAGGAAAGGGAGGAACAAATTAGATGGGAGGAGAGGGAATATAAAGAAAAGATCAGACGGGAAGAAAGGGAATATAGAGCTGAGGAGAACTGGAGGAATCAAAAAGAACTGGCTCAAATCCTTTTTGCGGGGACGAGAACGGGGCCCGATTCCCAGAGAACTAGAGACACCCGGTCAGGAGGAGGGGAGAAACCAGCTAGACGGGCCCTAAAGAGAGACCAATGCGCCTACTGCAAAGAGCAGGGACATTGGAAAATGAGTGCCCCAAAGAGACCTGAGGACAAAGACTACCAGAAAGGAAGACTCTCCACTGGGGACTCGCGTCTTATATGCAGGAGAAGATAGCGACTAGGGGGGTCAGGGCCCGGCACCTCTCCCTGAGTCCTGGGTAACTATTAATGTGGAGGGGAAGCCAGTCGGCTTCATGGTGGATACGGGAGCCCAGTACTCAGTTCTCAATCAAAAATTTGGGCCGATGTCCAAAAAGACTAGCTTGGTCCAGGGAGCCACCAGGTCAAAGAGATATTACTGGACTACTAAATGAAAAGTGGACTTGGGAGCCCAACGGGTGTCCCACTCATTTCTGGTGATCCCAGAATGTCCGGCCCGTTTATTAGGAAGAGACCTATTGGCCAAAGTCAATGCACAAATTCACTTTGACTCTGGGGGGATATCAGTCACAGACGGGCTTGGACAACCAATTCATGTTTTATCCCTGGCACTGAGAGATGAATACAGACTATATTCACCAAAGCCCCCTGCAGCGGTGGATCCTGCTATGCAGCAGTGGATTCAGAAATACCCTCTGGCCTGGGCAGAGATAGCGGGAGTAGGACTGGCTAAACAAAGACCTCCCATTGTTGTTAAATTAAAAGCAAATGCTACTCCTGTGAGGGTGAAACAGTATCCCATGAGCCAGGAGGCCCTGCAAGGAATTATGCCACACATACAGCGCCTCCCAAAGGCAAAAATTCTCAAAAAGTGCTGGTCCCCATGGAATACTCCCCTGTTGCCTGTGAAAAAGCCCGGGGGAGCAGACTTTAGACCAGTCCAAGATCTTCATGAAGTCAACAAATGGGTGAGTGACAGTCATCCCACTGTGCCTAACCCATACACCCTCCTGAGTAGCTTTCCACCAGACTATGTTTGGTATACAATCTTGGACTTGAAAGATGTCTTTTTCAGTTTGCCTCTGGTTCCCCAGAGTCAGGAGATCTTCGCATTCGAATGGACTGACGAGGACAGCCAAACTGTGGGGCAGCTGACCTGGACTCACCTCCCACAGGGATTCAAACACTCGCCGACGTTGTTCAATGAGGCTCTGGGCGAAGATCTCTGTGAGTACCGACCAGCCACCCCGATGCTGTTCTGTTACAGTATGTAGATGATCTCATGCTGGCCGCTACTACTAAAGAGGTATGCCTAAAAGCTACAGGCGATCTCCTCCAGACTTTGGGGACATTGGGGTACCGGGCAAGTGCGAAGAAGGCCCAAATTGCTAGACAGGAAGTCATTTATTTGGGATATAAAATAAAACAGGGGCAGAGATGGTTGACTCAGGCCATGAAAGAGACTATTCTATGGATCCCCGAGCCAACGACTCCCCAGCAGGTGAGAGGGTTTTAGGGATGGTTGGGTACTGCAGGCTATGGATTATGGGGTTTGCTGAAAAGGCCTGACCTCTATATGAAAGAAGCAGAGAAAATAGAGACTGGACGTGGACTGAGCCAATGAGGCGGGCATTTCAGGAACTTTGACAGGCGTTACTAGAAGCCCCAGCCCTTGCTCTTCCGGACCCGGCTAAGCCGTTTCAACTGTTTGTGGATGAAAAGCAGGGAGTAGGAAAGGGAGTCCTGACGCAACAGTGGGGACCTTGGAGGCGGCCTGTGGCATCTCTCTCTAAACGACTGGACCCAGGGGCTGCGGGATGGCCGCCCTGTCTCCGTATCATTGTGGCTGCTGCTCTCCTTGTCCATGATGCTGACAAGCTGACTTATGGACAGAGCCTCCTGGTCTACACTCATGCGATAGGGGGATCCTCAAACAGCCACCGGGTAAGTGGATTTCTAACGTTCGCTTAACCCACTACCAGGCCCTGCTGCTGGATGCTCCCCGAATATCCTTTCAGACACCTTGTTTTCTAAGCCCTGCCACTCTGCTGCCCATCCCGGAGGAGGACGGGCCCCTCCATGACTGTGTTGAAGTGTTAGCTGAGATAACCGCCATACGAAAAGACCTCAGTGACTTGCCATTAGAAAACAGTGAGCTGGTATGGTTCACGGATGGGAGCAGTTATATAAAAGATGGACAGAGAAAAGCGGGGGCAGCCATAGTAGACGACACTGGGAGGGTCATCTGGGCTGAGGCCTTGCCCCCTGGAACATCCGCCCAAAAAGCAGAACTGATAGCTGTGATACAAGCGCTAGAGAGGGCAAAAGGAAGAAGAATCACGATTTATACTGACAGCCGATATGCATTCTGCACTGCGCACGTTCAAGGCCCCATATATAAAGAACGGGGGCTTCTGACGGCAGAGGGGAAAGAGATTAAAAATTTGCCTGAGATTCGCAGACTCCTGGCAGCGGTCCACTTGCCCCGGGCAGTGTCCATAGTGCATGTCCCCGGACACCAGAAAGGAGAGGATGCCCGGGCCCGAGGGAACCGTGCTGCCGATGCAGCAGCCCGTGAGGCAGCTGCTGGAGACCACGAAGCCCATATACTGACTGTGGGACTGCCACCGCCAGGGATGGGAACACTTCCCCCAAGCCCCATATACTCCCCCTCTGATTTACGCTGGGTGCAAGATAATACCACCTGTCCTGTTGGCGAAAACGGATGTATCCAGACCAAGATGACAACCTGTTGCTCCCTGCCGACCTGGGCAAACATCTCTGTACCCATTTACATCAAACCACCCATTTGAGAGAAAAAAAGACTTTGACACTCCTACAAACAGCACAGCTGTGGTTTCCCCAACAGAAAAAAACCATCCAGGATATAGTCCCCACCTGCAAGGCCTGTCAGATGATGAGACCGGGAAAAGGACAGCATACAGGTGTAAGATATCGGGGGAAAAGGCCAGGACATCATTGGGAGATAGATTTCACTGAGGTAAGACCAGGCAAATATGGGTATCATTACCTGCTAGTTTTGGTTGATACGTTTTCCGGGTGGGTAGGAGCTTACCCCACTAAAAAGGAGACAGCGGTAGTGGTGGCTAAAAAACTCCTAAAAGAGATTATACCTAGGTTTGGGCTGCCGGTATTTATCGGCTCTGACAATGGACCTGCATTTGTGAGTAAAACTGTGCAGGGACTGGCCTCAGCCCTGGGGACCAAATGGAAGTTACATTGCGAGTACAGTCCCCAGAGCTCAGGACAGGTAAAAAAATAAATCAGACCCTAAAAGAAACTTTAACAAAACTGGCAATTGAGACTGGTGGGGACTGGGCGACCCTCCTTCCCTTTGCGCTTTTTCGGGCACGCAATACCCCCTATAAACTAGGTCTGACTCCCTTTGAAATTGTATATGGAAGTCCACCCCCCATTTGTCCAGTGTCTGAAGGAAAGAGTAAACCACCTCTTTTGTTACATGCCTTCCAATAGGAGATGCTAGCTTTGAGTAAGGTGCATAAACATATCTGGTCACTGATACAGAAAATTTATGAGAGCCAGAATGAAGGGACGATCCTGTCCCATGATATAGGACCGGGGGATTGGGTTTGGGTTAAGAGACATCAGTCAAAGACCTTGGAACCAAGATGGAAGGGCCCTTATGTTGTTCTCCTTACCACCCCTACTGCCCTCAAGGTGGACGGAATTGGACCCTGAATACACTGCAGCCACGCACGGCGGGCCACCCCCGAAGAACAAGAGAGGGCCCAAAGAGAATGGAAGCCGATACTGCATCCCTCCAATCCCTTAAAATTAAAACTCTTCCGGCAGCAGGTCTCGGACGGATCAACCTTACTCTTCTGATAACAGCCACCTTCCTGGACCCTGGAACCATCAGCGCTAACCCTCATCAACCAATGAACCTGACTTGGATGATTCTGAGCGCAAGTACAGAAGAAGTAATTAACTCCACCTCGGCCATTCATCCCCAAAACACCTGGTGGCCGGACTTGGAGTTCGACCTCTGTCTTTTGGCTGCGGGATCATGGGACATGGGCGAGTGGGAGGTAAAGACGTCCGGCAGCCTGAATGTGGGGCTGGCATTAATAGGTGTAATACTCAACCCCTTACTAACTCAGGGCCTGGGTGCAGCCACTTCATCCAACGGGCAAGCTTGCAGAAAACACCCTTCTATGTGTGCCCCGGAGGAAGATGGGACCGGGCGACCGTCAATAACTGCGGAGGTGCTAATGAGTTTTATTGTGCCAATTGGAGATGCGAGTCAACGGGGACAGTCCATTGGGAGCCCCCTATTCGTGGGGACTTGATTACCTTGGGTTGTGTTCCAGGGCCTGCTGGGCTAAGGACATAGAAGGAGGTCCCTCATAACTGGGCCTTGTATGAATTTTCTTTGCAACCCAGTAAGGCTCAAATTCTCAACCGAAGGGAAGAGTTTCCCCAGTTGAGAAGCCGGACAATCCTGGGGCCTTCAGTTATATCAGTCAGGATATAACAGTGGGTTGCTGTTCACGATCAGGTTAAAAGTAGGACCCATACAGATCGGTCCAACTCGGGGCATAGGGCCCAATTCCGTCCTAGGGCCATGAGAGGCTACCCACGCTCCCATTCGGCCTGCACACACCCCCGCCCGAGCACCAACCCAAATGCCTCCTGAGCCCTACATTACTAATACAAGCAACTCCCCTCCAGTTAGCCCTACGGGACCTAGCATTAAAGACGAGCAGGACCCATTATTTAATATGATAATCAACTCCTATCGGGTTCTAAATTCCACACGCCCGGATCTGACTAGAAGTTGCTGGTTATGTTATGACATCAAACCCCCTTATTATGACGATATAGCTGTCCCAGGAAGTTACAGTCCAACCCCAAATCACGCAGCTTGCCGATGGCAGCAGAAAAGAAACGCCAGATTAACCCTCCAGCAAGTAACCGGGCGGGGCCTTTGCATAAGAAATATCCCCCAAACCTATCAACACCTCTGCAAGTCTATAAATCCTACAGTGACAAACAGGTACCTGGTGCCTCCCCAGGACAATTGGTGGGCCTGCTCCACAGGCTTAGCCCCTTGTGTTCACGGGCGGGTGTTAAATAATTCCAAAGATTTCTGTATATTGGTACTATTAGTCCCCCGACTGTTCTATCACTCCAATAATGAAATCCTCCCGAAACTAGAAGCTTCACACCGGTCTAAGAGAGAGCCAGTCTCAGCCTTAACCCTCACAGTCCTACTGGGGTCAGGGGCAGCCGGGGTAGGAACTGGGATATCCTCTTTAATAATGCAAAATCAACACTATTCTAGCCTAAGAGCAGCCATTGATCTTAATATCGAAAGATTAAAAAGCTCAATCAGCCACCTTGAAAAGTCCCTTACTTCACTATCAGAAGTGGTTTTGCAGAACAGGAGGGGCCTAGATTTGATCTTCCTGCAATAAGGCAGATTATGTGCGGCCTTAGGAAAAAAATGTTACCTCTATGCAGACCACACTGGGGTGGTAAGAGAGTCTATGGCAAAAGTGAAAAAAGATTAACACTGCACAAGAGAGAGCGAGAAGGCCAGCAGGGATGGTTCGAGTCCTGGTTCCATCAATCTTCTTGGGTAACAACACTAATTTCTACCTTGCTCGGACCGCTCATTATACTCCTACTCATTCTTACCTTCGGCCCACGTATTTTAAACAGATTATTAACCTTTGTTAAAAAACGTATCAGTACAGTTCAGGTAATGGTATTAAGACAACCATACCAGGCAGTGAATGGAGAGGAGGATTCCTCTCCATGATTAAAGGACAAGGGGGGAATGTTGAGGCCTGATAGAGGCCATGACTAAAATAGGCGGGAGCAAGCATCCCGAAACAGCTGAGACACTGCCCAGGCAGGATCAAAATTACTCCCGCCGGTGACGGGAGGACTCAGCCTGTCAGCACGCTCCCCATAGCCTGGTCTGTGCCAATCGGGATGAGGATAGAAATCTCCTAAGAAAGCCCACACGCACAAAAATCTAGGCAATTAGTAGATGCAAAGAAACCCTTGTAACCAATCCAACCTTGCCAATTCCCTGTCTTTGTCCTAAACCTATAAATACTACTGTAATCCAGGGCTCGGGGCTCTGGCTCTATTCCACTGTGTTGGATGTGCCCGGGGCCCTGGCTCGAGCTAGCAATAAATTCCCTTTTTGTGTTTGCATTGCCGTGGATGTCTTGTTCTCTCAGTTCTGGGGATTTGGACCTTGGGCATAACAGAGTGAACTCCGGGAGTTGGTGATGGACAGGGAGGCCTGGCGTGCTGCGATTCATGGGGTCGCAAAGAGTCGGACACGACTGAGCGACTGAACTGAACTGAACTTCCTCCTCTGCCTGCCTCTAACCTGTCTGTAACCCTGGAAATTATGCTCTTTGCCAGAGTCAAAGTCAGAGGCAAAATAGAAACTGGAGGCTGACTTTGGCACATGGTCCCCTCGGAACTAAAGTGCAAAGAACTCTTGTTGATGTGGGTGTGAGGGTGTTGGGTAGGGTGGACTTGAAGGACTGGAAGATGAGACAGCTGGGTTTCAAGTACACGTTCATTTGAAAGTGATGACGCTAGTATTTTCTGTTTACCTCTGATAACTAAACACTCTTGTGAGCACAGTTTCAGCCTGCCCTCTAGTTCCAAAGTATCAACATGGCAGAGTTTTGCTACATTTTGAAAGAGGAACAGAACATTTCTAAAGCATTAGACATTATAATTTTTTTTCTTCTCATCTGAAGTTTAAATTCCTTCCTAAATGAAGAACGTTTTGAGATGATTAGCACCCAAATGGGTGAGAAACTTGACAGGGGAAAGACTAATACCAGGAGGAAAATTATATTCAAGCTCATTACTCTCGGAGCATCCCGCAAATCACCACTCGTCTCCCCAAGCTACAGAGCCGAGGACGCGGGGCGATGAAAACGTGTCCTCGAACCAATTCAAGGAGCCCTAATGCGGTTCTCCCATTTTCCACAACAGCACTGCTTCTCTGAGGAGCAAGCAAACCAGCTTGGCGCCACTGCCGTTGATTTGTGACCTCAGGCAAGTCACATTTTTTCTACCGTATATTTCTTCTCTGTAAAATGACAATGCTCTATTTCCTCACATCTACACACAAATGACTGTCTGCATGGCTGCAAGGCACCATTACACTAAGCAGCATCAAAGATGGAAAAAAAGGACCATTCAAAACAAAAATAAAATGCAAACTTCATGTCTCCCCTGGCGTTGTGCTTTAGGATTGCTGACTTCTGTCACTTCCTCCCCAAAACATCCTCAGAGTCAGCAGAAAACGCAGCGAGTGGGTGGAGCCTCCGGCTCTGCATCTCAGGTGTGGGTGGGGCACACCCTCCTGAGTGCCAGGCTCTCCTGCCCCCCAGGGCTGCTCTGGCCCCAGCTCCTTCCCTGGTGGGGTCCACAAGCTGAGCCAGGTCTCTATGAAACACCTGCCTCGTCGAAGCACGTGGTTCTATACAAAGGCCCCCAGGGTCTCAAGCCCGTGACCACATGCAAGCAGGTAACGGTGGAGAAGGGGTAACCGAAAATGTGCCCAGGCTTTCTGTCCCACTGCAGCCCCAAGGTCACCCGGTGAAGGGACATGAACAAGAACCTCAGATGATGCAAGAGCAGCCGAAGAGAAGACCAGTGTGGGTCCAGCCCCTTCTCAGGAGCCTGTCCTGTCCACTCACCTTCCTCGGTCTCTGATGTCGTGACAGTTCCTGACCGGGTATCACGACCACTTTATAGGCATCAGGGCTGGTCAGTCCTGGAGGACAGAAGATCATGTCCCTTTCCCTGAGTGTGTCCTTGTGTTGCAGGAAGGTGCACCTCTTCCAGGGCCCGAAACTGGGCTCTTGTCTAACACTTGGAAATGAATTGTTCGAGGAGACACATCTGCTGACAAAGCAAGAGAATTTATTGGGAAAGGGCCCCCGGGTGAGAGCAGTAGGGTAAGGGAGCCCAGGAGAACTGCTCTGCTGCGTGGCTCGCAGTCTCGGGTTTTATGGTGATGGGATTGGTTTCTGGCTGGTCTTTGGCCAATCACTTTAATTCAGAGTCTTTCCCGGTGGTGCACCCATCACTCAGCCAAGACGGATGCTAGCGAGAGGGATTCTGGGAAGTGGACGGACACGAGGTGTCTCCTTTCGACCTTTCCCGAACTCTTCCGGTTGGTGGTGGCTTATTACTTCCGTATTCCTTATCAGGATCTCCTGTCATAAAACAACTCATGCAAATGGTTACTATGGTGCCTGGCCAGGGTGGGCGGTGTCAATCAGTGTGCTTCCCCTAACAACTCCCCCCTGAGAGACTTCATGCTCAAGATACTTCTTGGGAATTGGGGTGGAGGTCTCTTTCTTCTGTAACTTCTTCCTGCTGTGCATGGGCATAGGCCTGCCTAGCAGAGCAGAAGTCTCTCTCTACCTGATCTCAGTTCAGTTCAGTTGAATCGCTCAGGTGTGTCTGACTCTTTGCGACCCCATGAATCGCAGCACATCAGGCCTCCCTGTCCATCATCAACTCACGGAGTTCACTCAGACTCACGTCCATCGAGTCAGTGATGCCATCCAGCCATCTCATCCTCTGGTGTCCCCTTCTCCTCCTGCCCCCAATCCCTCCCAGCATCACAGTCTTTTCCAATGAGTCAACCCTTTGCATGAGGTGGCCAAAGTACTGGAGTTTCAGCTTTAGCATCATTCCTTCCAAAGAAATACCAGGGCTGATCTCCTTCAGAATAGACTGGGTGGATCTGCTTGCAGTCCAAGGGACTCTCAAGAGTCTTCTCCAACACCACAGTTTAAAAGCATCAATTCTTCGGTGCTCAGCCTTCTTCACAGTCCAACTCTCAGATCCATACATGACTACTGGAAAAACCATAGGCTGGACTAGACATACCTTAGTCAGCAAAGTAATGTCTCTGCTTTTGAATATGCTATCTAGGTTGGTCATAACTTTTCTTCCAAGGAGTAAGCGTCTTTTAATATCATGGCTGCAATTACCATCTGCAGTGATTTTGGAGCCCCCCAAAATAAAGTCTGACACTGTTTCCCAATCTATTTCCCATGAAGTGATGGGACCAGATGCCATGATCTTAGTTTTCTGAATGTTGAGCTTTAGGCCAGCTTTTTCACTCTCCACTTTCACTTTCATCAAGAGGCTTTTTAGTTCTTCTTCACTTTCTTCCATAAGGGTGGTGTCATTTGCATATCTGAGGTTATTGATATTTCTCCCAGCAATCTTGATTCCAGCTTGTGCTTCATCCAGTCCAGCGTTTCTCATGATGGACTCTGCATAGAAGTTAAATAAGCAGGGTGACAATATACAGCCTTGATGTACTCCTTTTCCTACTTGGAACCAGTCTGTTGGTCCATGTCCACTTCTAACTGCTGCTTCCTGACCTGCATACAGATTTCTCAAGAGGCAGGTCTGGTGGTCTGGGATTTCCATCTCTTTCAGAATTTTCCACAGTTTATTGTGATCCACACAGTCAAAGGCTTTGACATAGTCAAGAAAGTAGAAATAGATGGTTTTCTGGAACTCTGTTGCTTTTTCCATGATCTAGCAGATGTTGGCAATTTGATCTCTGGTTCCTCTGCCTTTTCTAAAACCAGCTTGAACATCTGGAAGTTCACGGTTCACGTATTGCTGAAACCTGACTTGGAGAATTTTGAGCATTACTTTACTAGCATGTGAGACGAGTGCAATTGTGCAGTAGTTTGAGCATTCTTTGGCATTGCCTTTCTTTGGAATTGGAATGAAAACTGACCTTTTCCAGTCCTGTGGCCACTGCTGAGTTTTCTAAATTTGCTGGCATATTGAGTACAGCACTTTTACAGCATCATCTTTCAGGATTTGAAATAGCTCAACTGGAATTCCATCACCTCCACTAGCTTTGTTCATAGCGATGCTTTCTAAGGCCCACTTGACTTCACATTCCAGGATGTCTGGCTCTAGATGAGTGATCACACCATCGTGATTATCTGGGTCATGAAGATCTTTTTTGTACAGTTCTTCTGTGTATTCTTGCCACCTCTTCTTAATATCTTCTGCTTCTGTTAGGTCCAGACCATTCCTGTCCTTTATTGAGCCCATCTTTGCATGAAATATTCCCTTGGTATCTCTAATTTTCTTAAAGAGATTTCTAGTCTTTCCCATTCTATTCTTTGCCTCTATTTCTTTGCATTGATTGCTGAAGAACGCTTTCTTATCTCTTCTTGCTATTCTTTGGAACTCTGCATTCAGATGCTTATATCTTTCCTTTTCTCCTTTGCTTTTCGCCTCTCTTCTTTTCACAGCTATTTGTAAGGCCTCCCCAGACAGCCATTTTGCTTTTTTGCATTTCTTTTCCACGGGGATGGTCTTGATCCCTGTCTCCTGTACAATATCATGAACCTCATTCCATAGTTCATCAGGCACTCTATCTATCAGATCTAGGCCCTTAAATCTATTTCTCACTTCTACTGTATAATCATCAGGAATTTGATTTAGGTCATACCTGAATGGTCTAGTGGTTTTCCCTACTTTTTCAATTTGAGTCTGAATTTGGTAATAAGGAGTTCATGATCTGAGCCACAGTCAGCTCCTGGTCTTGCTTCTGTTGACTGTATAGAGCTTCTCCATCTTTGGCTGCAAAGAATATAATCAATCTGATTTCGGTGTTGACCATCTGGTGATGTGCATGTGTAGAGTCTTCTCTTGTGTTGTTGGAAGAGGGTGTTTGCTATGACCAGTGCATTTTCTTGGCAAAACTCTGATAGTCTCTGCCCTGCTTCATTCCGCATTCCAAGGCCAAATTTGCTTGTTACCTCCAGGTGTTTCTTGACTTCCTACTTTTTCATTCCAGTCCCCTATAATGAAAAGGACATCTAAGTCAAGGGTTTTTTTTTTTTGCCTGAAACCAGCATTCACCCTTTTAATAACAGCAATTTAGTCTGAAACTGTTGGCCACTCTCAGAGATGAAATAGACAGGGGCCAAACAGGAGACCTAACAAGATGGTCATCTCTGGTCCCCGGAAACAGAAGGCAATATTTGGGGTGAGGGTTGCAGGGTTTGTGACCCTTTTTGATTGGTTGGTGGTGAGGCAACAGAGCTGTGCTCCAGGAATCTTGTGTTTAGTCTGAAGTTACCATCCTCCACCTGGGTAGGGGCTCAAAGACATTGTTATGCATATTTCTTTGATTAGGAACCAGGACTCTGGAGGCCATACCAACCTTTGATTGTTTCTCTTGTTTCTGTATCCCCTCCCTTCCCTGATTAGCAATTGTTTGAATCCAGGCTTTGGAACTCAGGGAAGGTCAAGGAGGCTGAATGAAGCCTATATCTTACAGACAAGAAATGGAGAATACAGAACTGATCTCTACTCCAGAGCCCCACAGAGTTCTACTCAGCTTTAATTTAGGGAACTGGGCAACTGTGACTGTGATAACTCCCTGTCAAAATGGAACATAGGACTGCCTCAGCTTGGAGTATAGACACTGAATTGAAAGTATGTCTGAGTTCCAAGTTCTAGATCTGAGGCTTGTATGATCAAAATCTCAATCCCTTGGTCTGCCATTTTGGTGTAACAGACCCAACTAGAAGTAGTTGGAGGAGTGATAACTGGAATTTAGCAGACAAAATAAATCTCATTTCTTTTTAGAAGAATAGGCCTGAAACCCAGTCTGGACCTGGCACTTCAGGGAGACTTGTAGCCATGTAGCCAGTTGCCTAGTTTTATAAAAAGTAAGGTTACAGCTTCCAGCAGACATTGTTTTGAGAATGGTGGCATCCAAGCCTGACACGACCCAGAAAACTCAAGTGTTCAGCAATACAAGGCCTAATCTGAAAGTACACCCATAGCATCACCTAGTTATTTCTCAGGATATCTGAACCATAGCTACTCTATTTTGACTTTTAATTGTAAACTTTTCCTTAATAGCCAAAACAGATTTCACCGTTAATGACGTCAGTGTTTCTCTAGGTATGAGAAGATGCAAGAATTGGGGCTCATAAAATCTTCTCCTGAAAAGATCTATCTGAAAGCCTGTTCTGCCAGTTTTTCTTGGACCACAGAGTGCCTCATTCCTGATTTTCACCCTGAACTCCTTTCAGGGGCATTGAAAGTCAGCAGTTGCAGTGTGCCGCGGCCAGCACAAGCAAGAGTCACACCTGCATAGGGAGAAAACGGAGCGTCCCCGCTAAGAAAAATAAGAGATAGAGACAAAAGATGGGGTTGAGAGGATCAGACCAAAATGGCTGATGCCTTCCTTTATTGTGCTGCAGTATATATAGGATAAAGTACGTGACTTCTGACATTCACAGGATTGTATATTAATCTCCAGATACAATCACAAGACCCTTACCATTGTGTGTAGATCACAAATAGATAATCTATCTTCTATCAATAAGCTAATCTATCTTCTGTGAAATGTTGCAAGACCGAGACGTCCCGGAGCCTTAAGGGTAGTAAACTCTTCAGGGGGGCGGGACAGGGAGCTTAGGGACGTGCCTAAGGCTCTGCATAACGCCGAGCAGCTCCCAAGACTTAACCCTTCACGGGCAGTCCCCCGCAGCTCCCCTCTCTTTATTATTCTTTAAAAGCTCCATAAGATGTCGGTGTTGCAACATGTTTTTATGTATCAGAACTCTCATATGTAAAAATTCTTTAACAATGCTACGAATAAGGCAAGGAGCTAAACAAATCAATATAAGCACAACAGTCAGAACCGCGCCCACAGCAATTATGCTACGCCACAGTGAATGAAGGCTAGGGAAGTTAGAAAATAAATTTTGTAAAAAATTATCAACAGTATCAGCTATGTTCAAAGTAGCTTTTGGAGAATTTTCAATATTAAGAATTTCATTATGCAACTGCACTAGATCTAGAGACACATTAGTATTAAACCATATTCCTTGTAGATGTTTTTTCACCTTATCCCACGGAAAATCAGATGCATTATAAGCCTTTTTTGTAACACAAATCCACTTATAATTAGCATGACATTGGATTTGCATGCGGAAACTAATGCTCTGAACTTGTTCTCCTAGAATTCTAACCACATCATATAAAGCTGATAGTCTATCTTCTATTTTTCTATCTATATCTTCTTGTGTTCCCATTACTTTAGTAACATTATATGACAAGGAATCTACAGTATGAGCAGCTTGAATGGATTGTGCTAGATACAGAAGCGGTGACAGCATTTGCTATAAGGGTGATTAAAGATACTATACCCAGAACAATCAGGCTCACGCTTCTTTCAGTGCGGCTAAGAGCCGTGTTAATGCGTTGCAGCAATTCTAAAGCAGTCTCGTCATACCAAGCTTCAGTTATTTCAACAGGTAACATTACAAAAGCAGGTTGTTTTACTATTATAACTTGTTCTCCTTTAGCAACACCTCTTATGCAATTGGTAAGTATGCAATTAGAACAATTTAAATGATAAATATTCAATGACAGTGTTATTTCCACATGGCCTTGTATCAGCATGAATGGATAAGGGACACAAGCTCTGGGATATAAAAACCCTGTAACTCCTACATTACCATATTTACCCCCACTAATATTGGATTGTAAATATAGACTATTGCCATGACCAAAAGCAGCCAAGAGTTTCCACAGTTCTGTTTGATATACTTGAGCAGTGTTTACAGAGAAAATGGGTGGATGCTGTCCTCGATTTTCAGGGAAATCAGGTGTTCCCCCAGGTGCCCAATCCCATAAAAGGGTGGCATCGGCGTTGTTGAT
Organism: Capra hircus; assembly: GCF_001704415.2. Taxonomy (NCBI): domain Eukaryota; kingdom Metazoa; phylum Chordata; class Mammalia; order Artiodactyla; family Bovidae; genus Capra; species Capra hircus. The sequence continues at coordinate 1,947,066 of NC_030831.1, read as the reverse complement.
GTTGTACACTGACGCAACCCGGGCTCGACATAAAGTCCAAGGAGTGTCTATTCCTATGCCGATGCTTAGATGTTTGTCGCAAAACGGAATGTCGAGAGGTCCGGTTCCGTCACGGTACGATCTTTTTCCGGTTTTTTCATCAATGCCAGAAATAGTCACTCGAGGATAAGATATATCAGCTGACACCTGTATACAGTGGGGATGTTGTGATTGATAAGAAAAGCACATAGGATATTGTGTAGTAAGACCATAAAAAGAGATATTAGCTTGCTGGGGAGAAATATGAATATCTGATTTTCCTCCCAAAAGACTTGTATCATTGACATAGACAGGTACTACTTCTTTATCCCATCCTAATGATTGAATCGTAGGTGGATCGGGAATGTATGCCCAAAAAGCCGTAGCCGCCCCGTTTTGTATCCGCTGTAATAATAATAATAACATGATCAGTATATTGGTAGGCGTCACCGGAGGTTGTACATGAGCCTCATTCTGAGCATATCGCATCAACGCCTCAATCTGCCTTTGGGTAGGCAGCTCACTCATGGGCTCGCTCAGTGTCATGTGGTGCATTTGATGTGTCAGGGAGTTCCTCCGCCGCGCGTACCAGCCTCTCCGGGATCTAGCGCGGCGCTTCGGCATCCTGTGGAAAAACACAAACATGCCCGCGTCCCCATATTAATACAGGGTCTGGCCCATACCACAGATTGGTAAGTGGATCTTTCCATCGTACGAGTGGTTTTTTGCATGAGGACTGTTCTCCCCAAAAACGTTGGGCTGCTGAATTGCCTTCTGCGTCTAGAGTTAAAAAATTTAAAACATAAAGAGCATGATTCAAGGCATTATGCGGTGAGGGGCTATACAAGTCATTCCCCTTTTTTTGTTTTAATAGTTGATGTTTGAGACGCTGATGGGCTCGTTCCACAATACCTTGTCCCTGTGGGTTATAGGGAATTCCTGTTTTATGATGGATTTGGAAGGAAAGACAAAAACGTTGAAAAGAGCGGCTAGTATAACCGGGTCCATTGTCTGTTTTAAGGGTGTGTGGAATTCCTGAAATAGAGAAGCAAAAGAGCAAATGTTGAATACAATGACGAGTTGATTCTCCAGTATGAAGGGAGGCCATGAGAAAATGAGAAAAGGTGTCGATGGAGACATGAACATATTTAAGACGTCCAAATTGAGGGATGTGAGTGACATCTGTTTGCCAGAGATGATTAGGGCGTAAACCTCGAGGGTTAATACCATATTGAGGGAGAACAAAGAATTGAGGACAGGTAGAGCAAGATTTTACGATTTGTCGTGCAGCTTTGCGGGAAATCTTAAATTGTAACCGTAAAGAATGACTATTTTGATGATGTAAGTTATGAGATTTTTGGGCTGCATCGATAGCTGATTGAAAAAACACTTGTTTAGTAAGAACGTCCGCAGTGTGATTGCCTTGTACTAAGGTACCAGGAAGGGTGGAATGCGCACGAATATGCCCAAAGAAACACGGGTATTGACGACGGTGGAGGGCCTGTTGAATTAATTTGAATAAGTTAAGAACTTCAGGAGAGGTTGTGCCGATAATTGGAACAGTTTCAATCATCTGTAGGGCACCGACCACATAGGAGCTGTCTGTAAATAAATTGAAGGAAGTGGATACAGTTAGCAATGCTTGATGGACTGCAAATAATTCTACAACCTGGGCAGAAGAGAAACTGGTATGTGCATAATAAGTTTGATGGTTAATAATTAAAGCTGCAGTACCATTAGAAGATCCATCTGTAAATATAAGTGTCGCTTCAGGAATGGGTTGTCGGCGAACTATTTTTGGAAAAATAAAGCCATGAAAGCTAGCAAATTGTAACAATTTATCAGAAGGATAATGATGAGTAATCCGTCCTGGGTAGTTTGCAAAAGCTATAGACCAATTATCTGAAAATTGAAAAAGCCAATCTTGTTGTTCTAAAGCATAAGGAATACAAATGAAAGGCGGTTCTATACCAAAATATTGGATGGCCTCATGACGTCCTTTTGCTACAATTTTTGCAACAAGCTCATAGTAAGGGAGCAGATGTTTAGTTGGAGTAGCAGATAGATATATCCATCGCAAAGGTTTATCTTGATAAAGAACTCCTGTGGGTGCTCGAGGGGTAGGAAGTATATACAAACCCCATGGCCGTTGGTAATCACAATAAGTAATCTGTTGTTGTCTAATAGCTTCTTCTATTGATTGTAAGGCTGATCGTCCTTCTGAAGAAAGTGTTCGGGGTGACGCAGGGTCAGAGTCACCTTTAAGGATATCAAATAAAGGCTGCAAGGTATAAGTGGGTAGTTTTAAATAAGGGCGTATCCAATTAATGTCTCCTAGAAGTTTTTGAAAATCATTTAGAGTTTTTAACTGGTCAGTCTGTAATTTTACTAATTGGGTATTATAAACGCGAGGATATAAGGAGAAACCCAAATAATTATAGGGAAAATGAGTTTGAATTTTTTCATCAGCTATGACAAGACCATTAAGACTCAAGTGTTTCTTTAGAATAGAAAAAGCTTGATACAATAGATGTTCGTCAGCATGAGCTAGTAATATATCATCCATATAATGAACTAAATATAACTGAGGAAAACGTTGACGAACGGGAGCTAATGCTGTAGCAACAAATTTTTGACATAACGTAGGGCTATTAGTCATTCCTTGTGGAAGGACTCTCCATTGATAGCGTTGCATAGGTTCTTTAAAATTAACAGAGGGCAAACTAAAGGCAAATCTTTTACAATCTTGAGGTGCAAGAGGAATAGTGTAAAAACAATCTTTTAAATCTATAATAATGATATAGGATTTGTCAGGTATAGCGGAAGGAGTGGGCAACCCAGGTTGTAGGGCTCCCATATGCATCATTGTTTCATTTACCTTACGAAGGTCTTGTAGCAATCTCCATTTTCCCGACTTCTTTTTAATAACAAAAATTGGGGAATTCCACGCAGAGGTAGAGGGTTCAATATGCCCAAGTCTCAGCTGTTCCTGCACCAGCTGTTGTGCGGCAGAAAGTTTCTCTTGTGTTAGGGGCCACTGATCGACCCATACCGGTTCCTCAGATTTCCAATCAATAGGATCGGCATGTGTCACAGGAGAATCAGAGGTCCCTAGGGAAAACACCCCAAGCCCTTTCGACTTTGATTAGATTTTAAATCAAGGGGTAAAATGATGCCTTGATGTTGTTTACCCAAACCTTGGTTTGGGAGTAAGCCCTGATCCAACATTAATTCTGTTACGGTAGGTGAAGGACTATATAAATAAACACCCATTTTGCTTAATATATCACGCCCCCATAGATTAACTGGAAGATGGGGCAGAATATAAGGCTTAAATTGGCCTGTATGGCCATCTTTATCCCTCCAAGTAAGAAGGGACGAACTTTGTTCTGGATTGGTAGTTTGGCCAATACCCTGAAGAGTGGAAATAGCTATTTGTTTAGGCCATGTAGTAGGCCAGTATTTTTCAGAAATAACGCTAATATCGGCCCCTGTATCAAGCACTCCGCGGAAAAGCTTACCATCAATGCGTAGCTCAAGTTCTGGTCGTTCCTCGGTAACATTTTGCACCCAATAGGCGTCAGAGGACCCAAAGCCTCTTTCTTGACGATCTCGGTTAATTGTTTTTCCTTGTATAACTAATGGAACTAAAAGAAGTTGAGCTATACGTTGTCCTGCATTAATCACAATAATTTTGTTAGGAGCGGAGGCTAGTATTTTTATCTCTCCTGTATAATCAGAGTCAATCACACCAGGATGAATAAGTATTCCTTTTAAAGACGCACTGCTGCGCCCTAAAAGCAATCCAGCAGTTCCTGGAGGTAAAGGCCCAAACACTCCTGTGGCAAGGGTTTGAACCCCCATCTCGGGTGTTAATACTGTGTAGGAGGTGGCACAGAGGTCCAATCCTGCGCTGCCTCTTGTGGCTCGACAGAGGTCTGCAATGGTTCTTTTGGAACCTGCAGTGTTGCCCCATAACATTGTTTCGGGGCCAGGGGCTGGCCCCTCACCCAGTTTCCCGAAACCGGGGGTAAAGGATTACCTTGAACATCCGTTTTGGAACGACAATCCCGGGCCCAATGCTTCCCCTTTTTACATCGTGGGCATAAATTAGGAGTATTAGCAGGGATTTGTCGTTTTTGAGGGCATACTGCAGCCCGATGGCCAGGCTGACCACAAACAAAGCAACCCGAATTACCTGACTTTTGATATCCTTTCTTGTTCTTGGCTTGTTGCTGAAAAAGTACCTCTTTAATGCTTTTTCCTTGTAATGCCGCTGCCATAGCAATGCCTTGCATGTAGGAGGGTCCAATGTCAGCACAAATGCGAATGAAATCAGACAGATCTCCCTTTTTTCTATAAGGTCGTAAAGCAGCTTGACAGGCAGAATTAGCATTTTCAAAAGCCAATTGTTTTGCAAATACCATCCCAGCCTTTTCATCTGACATTATCTTACCTATAGCGTCTAAGAGCCGTGCCACGAAGTCCTGATAAGGCTCATCAGGTCCCTGTAGGACTTTTGAGAGATCTTCTGTCTTAATACTAGAGTTAGGAAGTTTTTTCCATGCCTGTCGAGCCGCATTTGATATTTGTGGATATGCACCAGGTAAAAAGTTAAGTTGAGTATTAGTAGCCTGGAAAGCACCTTCACCAGCCAACATTTCGTAGGAAGTTTGTATACCTTGTTGCTGATTGACATCGGCTATACGAGCACACTGTTCAGCATATTCAGATTTCCATAGTAGATAATCTCCCCCCGAAAGACAGGCCCTAGCTATTTGTTTCCAGTCATTTGGGGGTAGATTTTGAGTACCCAAACTTTCTATCATAGCAATAGTGAATGGAGCGGTAGGACCGTATTGTGAGCAAGCAATCTTTAACTCTTTTAATTGTTTAAAAGGCAGCGCTTCATAAAAACGCTGGTTGTTATTTTCAAAGACAGGAAAGGCAAAAGAAAAGTCAGAAACAACCTCACCAAGTCGTTGTGCTTGTTTCAATGCCTTTTGCAGCGGAGACACAATCTCAGATGGAGGAGGAGGAGGAGGAGGAGGAGGAGCCCCCGGAGGGGGATCGAGACCTGCTATAATGGAAGGAGCATAGGCAGGGGGTAGAGGTGGAGCAGAAGGTTTAGAGTTGCTAATGAGAAGCTTAATTCCTGAATTCTGTAAAACAACAGTGAGGTTTTTTAAACATTCAATCAAATCATCTTTAGATGTTGATGCCCCCTTTTCTTGTGCTAAAAAACCCCAATCTTCTTGATGGTATTTAGCAGCTTCTTCGTCTAATTCCGCCCCATCTGTGGATGAAAGTGAATCATCATTATCTGAAGGACGCGATAATTTAGAAAACGGAGGGTCGCCTTCGACTCCCTTGGGAACAGCATACCTGGGTTCCGGATCAGGAACATGCAGAGGATTTTCTTCCTGTTTCAATAAATTTTCTAAACGTTTTAATTCATCATTATCAAAGTCCAGACAATCACGAATTAGTGTCCAAAAGGATAAAGTTTCAACAGGCACCTTTTCAGGGCCATGTAGAGTATAATGAGCCCGAATTTGTTCCCCTACCTTTTTCCATGTTTCTAAATTTACTGTACCTTCTCTGGGGAACCAAGGGCAAACTTCCTCAATAAATGAAAGAAAATTGATTAATTTAGGTTTGGAAACAGTAATTCCCCGATGTTTTAACATCACAGATAACATATGTACAAACAATTGACGACTATGCGTCTGTCCCATATTTATACTCTCAACTATAAACCTTACTACTCCTCCTCAATTTAAATTCACTTGTATACGTATACTCACTCTTTTTAGCTAATAAGAGTAGTGGCGAGGAAAACTGTCGAACTCGAGCCCCACGTTGGGCGCCACCTGCCGCGGCCAGCACAAGCAAGAGTCACACCTGCATAGGGAGAAAACGGAGCGTCCCCGCTAAGAAAAATAAGAGATAGAGACAAAAGATGGGGTTGAGAGGATCAGACCAAAATGGCTGATGCCTTCCTTTATTGTGCTGCAGTATATATAGGATAAAGTACGTGACTTCTGACATTCACAGGATTGTATATTAATCTCCAGATACAATCACAAGACCCTTACCATTGTGTGTAGATCACAAATAGATAATCTATCTTCTATCAATAAGCTAATCTATCTTCTGTGAAATGTTGCAAGACCGAGACGTCCCGGAGCCTTAAGGGTAGTAAACTCTTCAGGGGGGCGGGACAGGGAGCTTAGGGACGTGCCTAAGGCTCTGCATAACGCCGAGCAGCTCCCAAGACTTAACCCTTCACGGGCAGTCCCCCGCAGCAGTGGCTATGACTTAATCTCTGTAGATGCAGATGGCAAGTGTCAGTCTTCAGTTGGCAGAGCCCCTTTTTGCTCATAAACTTGACCGTGATTTTGAGGGGGGCATTTCATGACCATTTTATCCCATAGTGCTGAGAACGTCCATTCTCAGGTTTGACAAAGATTTTGTTGACAGGACACTCAATGTGCTGTTACTGGACTAGGCCATAAAACAGCATCCAAAATTCTCTGGACCACTTGTCTTACTAGCCTCTTGGTCCAGGAAAATATTCCCTCTTGTTGCTTCTTCCCATATCTAGAGATACACTGTTACCATCATCGATCTCATATGGGGCTATATATTATTCTATTAGAGGCCTCACACACACATTTGACAGTGTAAGAAACAGCAATTTTGTAAAACAGGTGAAATGCAAGCCAGCCATATTAGTAAAGTCACAAGTAAGACTTAAGAGCTTGCATTAGATGTAGCCCAGTCTATCTCAGGTCATCTGACTTAGTCTGCTCTGTAGAATCTTTATCTTCCAGGGAAATTATATATTGGCACCACTGTTTATAAGGCACATAGCCCAGTTTTCTAGTGTTACTAGACTGATTATCCTTAGTATAATTTCATTCTTTCCAACACAGAGGAGACTTTAAACCTAAATTACCATAGCCTGGTGTTATCTATATAAATCCATCCAATAACTGTGGGAGATTTTTCCCTCTTTGCTGAAACTTTTCTTATTGCTCTGATTGAGCTTGAGTAATAGAAAAAAGATCAAATTTATGGCCAGAGTCAGAGCAGGCATTATTAATTGGCCTGGTGTGGGGATCTCATCTAGTAATATCACAGTGACCTAAATATGACTATAATTTTTTTTTTAAGTAAATTTTCTCAGGGCCAACCAGTAAGAGTCTTGTAGTAGAAAAATTTACCAAGGTAACCCAGAACTAGACACAGGTAATAGGCCACAAACCCAACAATTGGATTGATTTCTAAAATTAGCATAGAACCAGGCCTATGATAGAAAAGCGCTTGATTTATATGCAAAGGTCTAAGAAGTCAAGAAAACATAAATGATCATACGAATCAGGTCCAGCATCTTGGGGAAGCTGTCTCCCTCTGATGTTGTCGTCTTCTCATCCTGGTGTAGTGTAGTTTCTCCTGATAAAAAAGTCCTTCCATCCATGTTGGAGACAGTCCCTTAAATTATGTCTTTTTTTTTCCAGTCCTGGTTGCAGGTTATGAGGCATCTGATCTTCATCCAAAGATAGATTACTGAGATGAGCTTCAGAAACAAACTTAGGGTGTTCTTTAAGAATTCAATTAAATTTTACATTAATATCACATAACAGCAAAGAACTATCTAAGAGATGAGTCTTACTAGATACAGACCTCCATTAACAAACTGGGATTTAACATTTTTTGAAATATCTTTTTCTCCCTAAAGTTACCCTCATTTTTATCAAATATAACCAAATTAAGGCTAGTTTGTTTGCAAAATAGGTCTGTTCTCACTAATTTTGCTGTGATGATTTATATAACCATAATTGATTATAGACTTTTTATTTTGCTGAAACATTTATAGAGTCTCAGACTGAACTTTTAAAATAAAACAGGGCTGGGAAACTCACACCAAAGGCTTATCACAGATTTTGCCTAACAAATCTAGGTGAATTCTTCCCTTTTTAAGGTCTCAAAAATTTCTTGAGATTTTTGTATCCATGAGATAACCTTCCTAACTCATTTGATTAACTTACTGGAAACCTAAGAATTTCCAATTTTTGGAGGAGTCAGAGAGAGAGAAAATATAATTGTTTTATTCATAACTTTTAATTTTACCAAAGTATTGTCATAATTAGTTTGAGAGGAAGGTTTTCCCTACTCCCTGAAAACCAGTAATTTTTTAGGTAGAAACCATAAAAGTTATAAGCATATTAGCTGGTTCATTCAGTCCTTTTGTTAACTTTTGTGAAGTCATCAGGTTTTCTATTAGGATACTAGGGCATATCAGAATGTTAAGAACTCCCTGTAATTTCTAGAATAGCTGTATTAGTAATTTTACCATACATTTTAACATGAGCAGATTTATTACTCATTTGATAATCTTTTTCATATAATTTAACCAACCAAATTAACACAGTTTAATATCTCTCTTTGGGATGTTTCAGGGACCCTCTGAAGCACCCCAAAGTTATCTAGAGGTCAAAAGAACCTCAAAAGAATTCTATTTAGGAAGTTTTATCAAAAAGATCAATTAAAAGCGTTTAGAACGTTTGGTCAGATTTAGTCAATGTTGATGGGTGTATCGCTTAGCTTGTTGATATGCCACAATGGGCCTAAATACCAAGGCTTGAGGTCTAGTGAAAGTCAGCCCCACCATCTTGGACCTGCTTGACTGATGTTTTCTTATGGCTGTGTCATTCCTAACAAAATCCACTTATCTAACCAGTTGTAATCCAATTTTAGAAAATCCTGGTCATGCATAACTCTTTAGTATTTTTCACACCTTTTTCTTTCCTTATTTTTTTATACTGAAAAGACACTTCTTACTTTCATTTAGCAACCAAGAACTAACTTTTATATTAGCATTTTACAGATTGGTGAGCATAAATAACAGTGACAATTTCTAAAACTCTTGGTTTCTTAGAACATTTCAGGATGGTGCCAAACATTATTCATTTATAGTCCCAAATCTCTTTAGTTTCTCTGTAAAATAAAAAATTAGTGTTTAGTAGTAAATGTTTCAAAATCTTATTTTATCTGGAAATGACCTAACTATTCAATAGATCTAGCATACTTAGCACACTTGGCACAACCCTTAGAAATTTAAGTTACACCAATCTGGAGAGACTATTTTAGACAGATATTTTAAAAGAATAATTATTCTTAATAGAGTTTATATAAGAGCTTATATCTCATTTTCATTTTTTGGAAGTTTCTTCACTTGAGGTAATTTCCTTATTGACAAACATGTAACAGATATAATATTTACCTTATATTCAGTTCAGTTCAGTCGCTCAGTTGTGTCCGACCCTTTGCGACCCCATGAATCGCAGCACGCCAGGCCTCCCTGTCCATCACCAACTCACGGAGTTCACTCAGACTCGCATCCATTGAGTCTGTGATGCCATCCAGCCATCTCATCCTCTGTCGTCCCCTTCTCCTCCTGCCCCCAATCCCTCCCAGCATCAGAGTCTTTTCCAATGAGTCAACTCTTCGCATGAGGTGGCCAAAGTACTGGAGTTTCAGCTTTAGCATCACTGCTTCCAAAGAAATCCCAGGGCTGATCTCCTTCAGAATGGACTGGTTGGATCTCCTTGCAGTCCAAGGGACTCTCAAGAGTCTTCTCCAACATCACAGTTCAAAAGCATCAATTCTTTGGTGCTCAGCCTTCTTCACAGTCCAACTCTCACATCCATACATGACCACAGGAAAAACCATAGCCTTGACTAGATGGACCTTAGTCGACAAAGTAATGTCTCTGCTTTGGAATATGCTGTCTAGGTTGGTCATAACTTTTCTTCCAAGGAGTAAGCGTCTTTTAATTTCATGGCTGCAGTCACAATCTGCAGTGATTTTGGAGCCCCCCAAAATAAAGTCTGACACTGTTTCCACTGTTTCCCCATCTATTTCCCGTGAAGTGATGGGACCAGATGCCATGATCTTTGTTTTCTGAATGTTGAGCTTTAAGCCAACTTTTTCACTCTCCTCTTTCACTTTCATCAAGAGGCTTTTTAGTTCCTCTTCACTTTCTGCCATAAGGGTGGTGTCATCTGCATATCTGAGGTTATTGATATTTCTCCCAGCAATCTTGATTCCAGCTTGTGCTTCATCCAGTCCAGCATTTCTCATGATGTACTCTGCATAGAAGTTAAATAAGCAGGGTGACAATATACAGCCTTGACGCACTCCTTTTCCTATTTGGAACCAGTCTGTTGTTCCATGTCCAGTTCTAAGTGTTGCTTCCTTGCCTGCATACAGATTTCTTAAGAGGCAGGTTAGGTGGTCTGGTATTTCCATCTCTTTCAGAATTTTCCACAGTTTATTGTGATCCACACAGTCCAAGGCTTTGGCATAGTCAATAAAGCAGAAATGAAAATATTCTACTTAATGTTAATTACTCTAAGACATGTCTATATTAGATAGGTCAACAAACAAACATTAATATGAGGTATTTAATACTGAATATTTCCCAGTTCACATGAACCTGGAATTTATTGTTTAATTTAGAATTATCTGATTTGTAAGCGCTTACCTTTATTTTAAGCCAAATAGAGCTCATTTACAAATTAACCTCAAAAATATTACCCAGAGACAAAGACATATTTAGACAGACACAGTGCAAGATCTAGCTTCAAGTCTTTTTCCCTTTTTCCTCAGTGTCAGGAGTTAGAGATGGTCTAGATAAGTGCTCCTGAGAGCCCTGGTCTCAAGGCACAGGGAAAGAAAATCAAGTTCTAACCAACGGCGGCAGGTCTAAACCAAATGGCGGCCAGACAAAGCAAAATGGCCATCAAAAATCACCACACAGAACAGAGCTAAAACACACACATATAAACCCGGCAGTCCTCATCAGACACTCCCTTAAATACAAGAATACAGTCTCTCAGAAAGCCTCCTACAGAGACACAGAACTTCAGATAAAGGAAAATATCTCAGGTCTTCAAAGATTTCAAAGGGAGGAAAGGCAGCCAGGTTGAAAGAAGAAGGGGGAGGAGGCGGGAGAGGGGGAGTGAAAGGGGTGGCCTTACAGACGTCTCCTGCCACCTACAGATACCTGGGCATTGTGGGACTTTCCCCTGGGCCTCCAGAGAAGGGAGGACTGGAACTCGGCCCTACCAGAAATCAGACCAGACCAGAACCAGAATTCGAGTTCTCTGCCAAGAGGAGGTGATCAGTCTCCAATCCTCAGCTCAGGCTGAGGGCCCTTCGACCAGATTCCTGCATCCAGGACCGGGGGACTAGAAAAACAGGGAAGGACAGGAAGGGTTAAGGAGAGGAAAGAGAGAGGGAAGGGGAGAGAGGTCAATAAAGTCTCTTGTTCCTTATCGGTCGGGGCATTCTGGCCAGTTGTCCGCGTCAGGGGGAGACCAGGGACAAAAGGGTCCCAGTTGTGGCCGCTGGGTCTGGTCCATTGGCAGGCAAGCTGGCCCCTGAGTAACCTGAGTGGTCAGGATGTCAGTCTCAGCGAAGAAGAGTTCCCGCCAGAGTCGCCATTTGTTGCAGGAAGGGGGACCCCTTCCAGGGCCCGAAACTGGGATCTTGTCTAACACTCGGAAATGAATTGTCCAAGGAGACGCATCTGCTGACAAAGCAAGAGATTTTATTTGGAAGGGGCCCCCGGGTGGAGAGCAGTAGGGTAAGGAAACCCAGGAGAACTGTTGGGCTGCGTGGCTCGCAGTCTCAGTTTTATGGTGATGGGATTAGTTTCCAGCTGGTCTTTGGCCATCATTCTAATTCAGAGTCTTTCCCGGTGGCACACACATCGCTCAGCCAAGATGGATGCTAGTGAGAGGGATTCTGGGAAGTGGACGGACACGCGGTGTCTCCTTTCGAGCTTTCCCGAACACTTCCAGTTGGTGGTGGCTTATTAATTCCGTATTCCTTATCAGGATCTCCTGTCATAAAACAACTCATGCAAATGGTTACTATGGTGCCTGGCCAGGGTGGGCGGTTTCAATCAGTGTGCTTCCCCTAACACTTGGAACCTTCTGCTGCAAGCACCTCCTTTGGTTGAGTGTGTCAAAATCCCTGCTGTGTGAGGGCATGTTCCCCCTGTGGACCATCTGTGAGGTAAGACGTGCACCGTCAGGGGCAGCGAGCGCCACAGAGTGCTTACCTTTCCGGACCCACCTGTCTGGTCTAAACCCCATCTCAGTGTTGACTACCCAGACTTGAGCTGGTTAGCCTTCCTCTTCTGTTCGTGGACTAGAGGTTGGGTGTAACTGCTTCTCAGATTGTTGTAAACACTACATATAGGATTGTGCCTTAGGACAAACCTGACAACCCACTTCAGTGTTCTTGCCTGGAGAATCCCAGGGACGGGGAGCCTGGTAGGCTGCTGTCTATGGGGTCACACAGAGTCGGACACGACTGAAGGGACTTAGCAGCAGCAGCAGACGCATAATTAACTCCTACCTGCAAATTATAATCATTGTCATGAACCTCAGAATGGGAAAAAGGCATTCCCCCAGTTCTCGGTGGGGTCTTTTCCAGACACTAAGACTTGGCAACTAATCAGAACCTCCCAACGAGCCCCCACGTCTTGTATTTGCTGTGTAGATGTGTGTCTTTTCAGCTCTGAGGGACCCTGGCTCTTCTTGCTGCACCACGAGTGACCTCCCCTTCTTAGTAAGATCATTCTCAACATTCAGTCAGTAAACCAAGGTCTCTGAAGCACTAAACTTCTGTTGGTTCTGAGTCACCTCCTCCGTGTTAGCCAGTGGCATAGCTCAGCTAGTTGGAAAGATCCAGTGCAAATTCTATGTTTCTTTTACATTTTATTATTTAAATCTGAGTAAATATTAAAGGTTGATCCTTGGAGACATAAATGACAAACCGCAAGCCCTCCCAGGTGAGCCAGTGAGCCCTGAGGGAGCTCAGGAAGGAAAGAATAGCAGCCATCTAGCAGCCACCAGGCTGCAGCGGATCCCTAATGTGAGCCCAGCTAGAGCTCAGGATGCGAGGACACAGGATGCTGGTCAGAGAGCAGAGGCGCATCTCGAAGAAATGGCTCCAGAAAGCCCGGCCGTTGGGTCTTCCCTGTGGAGAAAAGCTCTAAATTCCTTAGCTTGGGATGTCTGGTTCTCTTTAATTTATGGTAATCTTTTGATGGTCAGACTGCCAGCCCTTTGCTGTAAAACTTCCATAAAACCTGGCCTCTCTTCTCCCCGTACCTCTGCAGAGCAGTTCTCTCAGGGTCAGTAGAGATGCTGCTCTGGGCTTGAAGCCCTAAAAATTCCTGCCAAATGAAACAACTCTCAAGTTTTAGGTGCGGCTTTTTTTTTTTTTTTTCAGTCGACCCTACACCTCTGCCCTCATCGACCAGTCCTTCTTCCCACTTGTTCCCATTGTGCCTCACAGAGCCCCTTTGCATGGTAGGCACACTCAGTACTGAATGCCAGCCCGACGGGGGGAGAGCGCACAAGTGCAATGGCTTGTTTTGATAGATAATGCGATTTCACGCAGACTCTTACAGTAAATATTCCAAAGTTAGGAGATTAGTGGGTTTTAATCATTTAATTTTATTCCCAGATAATGGAAAATGAAGAAAAAATGGACAACCATGCAGTTTGATTGGTGGCTTGTCTAGGATGTATCACTAAATGAGTATGTTAGGAGAATGCACTGCCGGACAAATAATACTGAAGCGTTCTGGGAGAAGGCAGCCTCCGTTCAGATCTGATCACAGGTGGAAGTGGCCGCCTTTGCTCCAGAATTGTATGGAATTGCTGCCATCCGGTGGCTCAGAACAGCTGAAACAGTCACTTTAAGGTTTTAGGGTGCTTCCAGAAAAATCGAACCACAGTCACAAACTGGGTGGCCTTAATTTACTTTTCCAAGAATGTGAACTTATAAGGTATCAGAGGATATCCTAAAATTCACACATATATTGACTATACATGCAATTTACTAGCGATGGAGAAGGTACTTAGGGTGTTTCTGTGGACTCGGGAACACCGTTATGAAACCCCTATTATCACAAAACAGCCTAAAACGTATTATAAGAAATGACATTTGTTGCAATGTATTGAAATGTCTTTAATATAAAGTATTCTGCTCATTGAGTGCTTAATGTTTTTTTTTTAATTTAAAGTTTTTTTAATGTGAACCATTTTTGAAGTATTGAATTTGTTACAATATTGCTCTGTTTTATGTTGTTTTTTTTTTTTTTGGCTGCAAGGCATATGACTCCCTCATCGGACCCACAGCCCCTGCATTGGAACTCCAAGTCTTAACCACTGGATGGCCAGGGAAGTTCCCCCGCCCCAACATGATTTAAACCTTATGGTTAGATATTGTGAAGTATAACAGGATTCGTCAAGCACAGTCCACGTCCTTGTTTAGAGAAGAGGGGCTGGGGCTCAGCCTGAGACCTCCCGAGGTGCTCAAGCAGGACGCCCGGCACCCTCGGGAGGGACCTCGGCCACAGCAGGGGGCGGGCCTGGCGGGGCTCAGAAGAGCGGGGCGTGGGACCTGGGCCTTGGTCTCGGGGTCAAGGGCGGGGCGTCAGCGGAGCGCGAGGGCAGCGGAGAAGCCCGGAGGGTTAGCGCGTAGCTAGGGCTCCGCACCAGTGCAGGTAGGGAAGCTGCTGGGAGTAAAACCAGGAAGGCGGGGTGGGGTAAAGCAGAGAGGAGCCCGAGAAGACCCCCGGGGAGTTCAGGCTGCCGGAAGCTGCTGGCGTGAGACGGGGGTTCATCTGGACAGAGAGGAGCAGGGTCACAAACTGAACGGTCGGGGGAGGCAGCCCTGGTCAGTTGGGAAGACTTTTGCCGTCGTGTTCAGCAGTTTCCACAGGCGAGGTGATGTTCTTGGTGGAAAGAAAGAGGAGGAGTAAGCGGCCTCTGCTGCCCTCCGGGGCTCACCTCCCCGGGCAGAGGTGTGACAGGTCAGCTACAGGACAGCACAGGAGCAGACCGGGGTCAGGGACCGGAGAGGGGCCCCTGGGTTCAGCTGGGGACGCTGGGGCCCCTGACGGGGGAGGGGGCTGAACAAGGCGGTGGAGACGCAGCAGGAGCGTTTCTGGCACGGGGGCCGCGGGGAGGCGCTGCAGACAGGGCCCAGGGCCCGGAGAGCACCCTGCAGTCCTCCAGGGAGAGCCTGCGAAATAGCCTTGGCTGCTCGTTTGTCGTCACCGCGCCAGCCTGCTTCGCTGCTTCTGCCCCGCGGATGGGGTCAGACAGGCAGGCGGCAGCTGTGGATGTTCCCTGGCAGGGCAGCCCTCGAGCCAGGGCCTTCTCTGAACCCCACCCCAAACCACCCGGCGGAAACCCTGTGATGAGCGCTGATGACAGTCTCACTGGGACCCTTCACGGTCTCAGGATGCACTCGCCCCTCATGACTGTAAATCAGTGACCTCGGCTTGAGAGCCAGCCGTGTGCCCATCCAGCGGTCATTCTGCGTGAGACCTGGCGGAGGGCCTGGGCCTGCAGCCCCCCGAGACCCCAAGTTCCAGTGGTGAGTGGGGAAATGCTGGACTCAGTTTAGTAGGTGTGAATGCTTAGGAGGGACAAGAGGAAGAAAACGTTTCAGCAGCTGTAGTGGCGACTGCACGGTTGCTGCCACCGGAGGTGAAGGCACAGAAACACAAAGCAACGGGCCTGGATGGATCACTCCGCGGCCCGCTGGCCACCGCGTCTGTCTGCGTTTCCTTTCCCAACGCCAGCCTCCGACGGGCGATAGTACTCAGGTTCCTAGTATTAATACATCATGACCTCGTCTCAGAGCTACAGAAACGGGCATGGTGCACTACCTCAGTGACATTTCCACTTTCAAGACTCAAGGCAACCTTGGATTCAACACTCCTGAAGCTGAATTCACCATCTTTCCACTTTATTTCAGTGACCAGTGCGTCACCTGTCCAGTTGCTAGGTCTGGGGAGTTAGCGAGCATCCTTGAGACCTGACCTGCCCCCACCGTCACACCTGCTCAGCCCTGATTGGGCTAATTTTTGCCTCCAAGAGCACAGAATCCATCCACCGCCTCTGCTCCCCACCACACCTGATGGACATGGGCTGTAACCCCTTTTAGTTGTCCTGACCTGGTCCCTGACCTGGTCTCTCCCTTCCTATTTACCTCCAATCTGCTTTGCATTCTGCAGCTGTACTGATTGTTATAAAATGAAATCTAATTGACTGTATTAACCAGCATCCATTGGAAGAAATGTAAACATCTAAGCTAAAAAAAAAAAGAAAAGAAAAGAAAACCTACAAAACCCCCTTAATACAGAGATTAAGAGCTTTTAATAATGTCGCAGACACTTGGGCCATTCCACTGCAGCTGTGACCCAGATGTCGGAAAGTAGCTGCCCCCCACCCCTGACAACCTGCAGGGACCAGAGTCAGGTCCCCTGAGCTGAGAACTGCATAACTGCCCAGCAGCTGGAGCCTGGGGTCCGGTCTCTGCAGGAGCTGACCTCCACAGCCCCACACGCATGCGTCCCCAAGCCCCTGGCTAACAGGTGAAACTAGGAAACATGACTTCTTGGTTCTGACCTCAGAGGAGAACATGGAAGGAAGAGGAAGAGGATGGTGATCGCCACAGAAACAGCCCAGCACAAGCTATTTGCTGCTCAGAATAGCTCCCCTAGCAAAGAGCAAAGAGCAGGGGACGTTCTGGTGACCTTGACCAGAGTGCTTGCTTGGCCGTCCCCAGTGACCCGGCTCACCTGGGCCCCAGCCCTCTCACACGCGGCAGCGCTTCTCTCTGGGTCCCCGTCCGAGGGACCTTCTTCCCTGGGGCTGCTTCTAGAGCAGAGCTCTGAGGACCCGGTTCCTGTGGGTGCCGGGAAGACGGTCCTGTTCACCCCACCCACACCGGACCTGGTGTCCCCACACGTGAGGTCAGAATGTGTCCCTTTCCCCAGGAACATCCCCACCGCTGTCACTTTGCTGTTGTTGCTCAGTTGCTAAGTCGTGTCCAACTCTTCGTGACCCCATGGACCGCAGACACCAGGCTGCCCTGTCCTTCGCCCTCTCCCGGGCTTTGCTCCAACTCCAGCGCACTGAGTCAGTGACGCCATCCAACCGTCTCCTCCTCTGTCGTCCCCTTCTCCTTCTGCTTTCAGCCTTCCCCAGCATCGGGGTCTTTCCCAGTGAGTTTTCACCTTACATTGTACTTGGTCATTTTGCATTTTCCTCCCACTTACAAAGAGGAAAAGGCGTGCAGGCCACCTCGAGAACCTCAGCCAGGACTCCCGGTAGGAGAGGACGTCGTGTGACCAGGAGTAAGAGTCGGCCTTTGTGGGGGCGGGTGGGTGCTGGACGGAGGGCGAGTTTGGAGGAGCAGCTGGGCCAACCCTGAAGCCTCACAGGCTCGGCGCTGTGACACATGGACCAAATGGTGAGAACCGCGGGGGTCCTGATGAGAGCAGGAGGACAACTTTGAAGTGTTCAACCTGGGGGATAGTTTAAGTGAGAAAAAATTCCACCGGCATCAAAGAGGGTAAATAAAATAGGGCACCACCAGAGATGGACCATCAAGTAACACGCTTCTTTTTTTTTGACAACCCCGAGGAGAGTTATGACTTAAACTAAGACAGTGACAGGGAAGTGGGGCAGTTTGAATGAATCTGGGGAAATAAATAGGACTTAGTGCGTGTGAAAGTGAAGGAGGGTGAGAAGTGAGCTGATGGTCAGTGCTTTTAATACCTGATAACACAGGGGAGTGACAGCTGGAACATGGAAAGGAGGCAAATTGGAGAGAAACGTATGCTTGGAGCGAGAACTCCTGGGTGGATCTTTGGAAAGCAGTTTTGCTCTAATTGCCTCTGCACTGACCCAGCTACCAACAGGAGCTCTTAGTTATTGGGCCCTCAGGGGCCACCATTCCTCAGCTTGTTCAATTCATGTCAGTGTTGACATTACTTCTAAAAACTCCTGGCAAAATATTTCTAAAACCCAGTATACTTAAACCTTACTTCCAACAATTACGATAATATCCAATTTTCCCCGTGTTTCAGACAGCAGAGCACAGAGGAGAGAGGAGCAGACACGTTTTCAGTGAATTTCTGAGAAACTCCAGCAGGACTGCAAATTAACATAGAATGAGAAGTGGGTGGAGGTGTAGATGAAGCAGTTAGCCTGTGAGCTGTTAACTGTTGAAGGTGGGGAATGGATCCAAGGAATTTGGGTATTCATTGGAAATTTTCCATGATAATGGGTCAAAAATAAATACATGAAAAAAAATAGGGCAAAGCTTTAAGCAGGCAATTCAAATATTTGTTCAATAATTTTTAAAGGATTAGAATATATATGAGCTGAAGCTGAAGCTCCAATACTTTGGCTACCTGATGCAAAGACGTTGATGCTGGGCAAGGTTGAAGACAAAGAGAGAAGGGGGTGCCAGAAGATGAGACGGTTAGATAGCATCACTGACTCAGTGGACATGAATTTTGGTGAACTCTGGAGACAGCGAAGGGCAGGGGAGCCTGGAGTGCTGTAGTCCGTGAAGTTGTCAGGAGTCGGACACCCCCAACAAAAAATGAGTGTTAGCCAGTAACACAGGAGACTGCCTGTGTGCCCGAGAGTCACTCTTATCCTTCACCTTAAGAACAAAGCACCCTCAGCAGACAACTCAACAGCTTAAACATATATAAGACAACTGGAGATGGAAACTGAATAGTTTTAAAGACCTTTGTCATTATGTGTCCATGTGCTAGGTCCACAGTGTCTCATTCAAAATTAAACCCATTTCTATATCATTTACTCAGATTGGCATCAAATTCTTTGCTGAGCAAATATATTTTTGATAAGGAAAATCCTGGGGAGGTCTCCCAAGCCCAGATTTTATGTTCAGAAGAAGTAAAATGGAGATTTCTAAAGTCTGGTAATTTTTTCCTGCAGATCCAGTTTTGATGTCTTTGTTTCCACTAGGGGGCTCTGTGGATAAGAGAAAAACATTTAAATCACATCTTTTGAAGCCATTTAAAATGTGTGTCATTTTATCAGTCATAATCTCATGGTAATTTTGGCCTAATATGCAGAGATAACTTACTTGAATAGAGCTATGAGGTAGTATAATATGAATACCTTTAGACATTATTTTTTTCTGATTATTTGCCTGTGTCTATAGTTGCTCTGAGAAATATTTATACTACATAAATCCTTGTTGTTTTCTTTTTTTATTAGGAGTTATAGTTGGCACCGTGGCGTCCCTGGTGGCTCACACGATAAGAATCTACTTGCAATGCGGAAGACCTGAGTTTGATCTCTGGGTTCGGAAGATCCCCTGGAGAAGGGGAGCCCTTCCAGTTTTCTTGCTTGGAGAATCCCCACAGACAGAGGAACCTGGCAGGTCATATATAGTCCACAGGGTCGTAAAGAGTTGGACAGGACTGAGTGACTAAGCATAGCACACAGTTGGCACTAATCATTTCTGGATGTGAAGTTCTCTGATTAGCCAGTGGTCTAGTTTGTAATTCAGAAGTCTGCCATCTCATAATTTAATGCTCCAAGGTTATTTTGAAAAAGTAAAAATCATGACTAACAGTATCATAACACGACAGGGTATAAGTTTTAGATGTGATCTCACTCAGACAAACTTCAACAGTTGCAATGTTTACTTCTCATCTAATTTTAAAAGGCAGATTTGAGGTTCATAGATACTAACCTTTTACATAAACATCAGCATATCTTTATAAACATCATTGCATCTGAAACAATCAGGACTTACAGTTTTCACTTGTGGAGTTACAGTTCCATAGAGAGAGGAAGGACAGTCAGTATCCAATGTGACCACATCAGTTCAGTTCAGTTCAGTTCAGTCGCTCAGTCATGTCCGACTCTTTGCGACCCCATGAATTGCAGCACGCCAGGCCTCCCTGTCCATCACCATCTTCCGGAGTTCACTCAAACTCACGTCCATCGAGTCGGTGATGCCATCCAGCCATCTCATCCTCTGTCATCCCCTTCTCCTCCTGCCCCCAATCCCCCCCAGCATCAGAGTCTTTTCCAATGAGTCAACTCTTTGCATGAGGTGGCCAAAGTACTGGAGTTTCAGCTTTAGCATCACTGCTTCCAAAGAACACCCAGGGTTGATCTCCTTCAGAATGGACTGGTTGGATCTCCTTGCAGTCCAAGGGACTCTCAAGAGTCTTCTCCAACACCACAGTTCAAAAGCATCAATTCTTCGGTGCTCAGCTTTCTTCACAGTCCAACTCTCACATCCATACACGACCACAGGAAAAACCATAGCCTTGACTAGACAGACCTTTGTTGGCAAAGTAATGTCTCTGCTTTTGAACATGCTATCTAGGTTGGTCATAACTTTTCTTCCAAGGAGTAAGCGTCTTTTAATATCATGGCTGCAATCATAATCTGCAGTGATTTTGGAGCCCAGAAAAATAAAGTCTGGCACTGTTTCCACTGTTTCCCCATCTGTTTCCCATGAAGTGATGGGACCAGATGCCATGATCTTCGTTTTCTGAATGTTGAGCTTTAAGCCAACTTTTTCACTCTCCTCTTTCACTTTCATCAAGAGGCTTTTTAGTTCCTCTTCACTTTCTGCCATAAGGGTGGTGTCATCTGCATATCTGAGGTTATTGATATTTCTCCCAGCAATCTTGATTCCAGCTTGTGCTTCTTCCAGCCCAGCATTTCTCATGATGTACTCTGCATATAAGTTTAATAAGCAGGGTGACAATATACAGCCTTGACGTACTCCTTTTCCTATTTGGAACCAGTCTGTTGTTCCATGTCCAGTTCTAACTGTTGCTTCCTATTATCTAAAATATCAAGTTTCAATCCAAAAAAAAAAAAAAAAAAGAGACGTGCAAAGAGACGGCGGGGTGTAACCTAGACGTAGGAAAAATGCAAGTAATAGATACTGAGAGCAACCTGATTTCAGATTTGAGAACAAACACTTCGCAGCAGGACTTGTAAATGTACTCAAAGAATTAAAGGATGCAGATAGTGACTGCAGCCATGAAATTAAAAGATGCTTACTCCTTGGAAGGAAAGTTATGACCAACCTAGATAGCATATTCAAAAGCAGAGACATTACTTTGCCAACTAGGGTCTGTCTAGTCAAGGCTATGGTTTTTCCAGCAGTCATTTATGGATGTGACAGTTGGACTGTGAAGAAAGCTGAGTGCCGAAGAATTGATGCTTTTGAACTGTGGTGTTGGAGAAGACTCTTGAGAGTCCCTTGGACTGCAAGGAGATCCAACCAGTCCATCCTAAAGGAGATCAGTCCTGGGTGTTCACTGGAAGGACTGATGCTAAAGCTGAAACTCCAATACTTTGGCCACCTCGTGTGAAGAGTTGACTCGCTGGAAAAGCCTCTGATGCTGGGAGGGATTGGGGGCAGGAGGAGAAGGGGACACCAGAGGATGAGATGGCTGGATGGCATCACTGACTCGATAGATGTGAGTTTGAGTGAGCTCCGGGAGTTGGTGATGGACAGGCAGGGCTGGCGTGCTGCAATTCATGGCGTCGCAAAGAGTTGGACACGACTGAGCGACTGAACTGAACTGAACTGATGGTGAAAGAAGTAAACAAAGAAGGTGTGATTGCAAAGCTGACAATCAAGTGGAGAATATCAGTGTAAACAGATAGAAATGATAGAAAACACAAACAGATGAAAATACTGGATTTCAAAAGCACTGTAGCTAAAATTAAAATTCCACCAAAGGATTTAACGATTTAATTTGACTTAGAAAAAGAATCAGCCAACTTGAAGAGAGGTCAGTCCAGAGAACAGAGGGGAAACGGGAGCAGCGCCCCAGAGAATGTGGGCCCATTACACGCCCTGGTCAGGCGTAACAGGGGTTGGAGGAGAGGAGCAGCGAGCAGGAAAAAGTTCAAAAGTGTAGCTGAAAGCTTCTTGAATTTGATGAAAAACATTAACCCATGCATTAAGGAAGGTGAATGAACTTTACATAGACATATCAGAGTAAAACACTTAGAGTCAAACACAAAGACAAAATCTTGAAAGAAGCAAAAGAAAAATGACTTGTCATATACAAAGGAACCTGGATAAGATTAAGAAATGTTAGAAGTCAGGAAGCAGTAAGCTGGGAAGACGGTAGAATAGGAAGTTCCTAACTTTGGTCTCCACTCCCTTACCTTCAATCCTAAAGAAAATCAACCCTGAATATTCATTGGAAGGACTGATGCTGAAGCTGAAGCTCCAATACTTTGGCCACCTGATGCGAAGAGCTGACTCATTGGAAAAGACCCTGATGCTGGGAAAAATTGGGGGCAGGCAGAGAAGGGGATGATAGAAGATGAACTGGCTGGATGGCATCATCAACTCAATGGACATGAGTTTGAGCAAGCTCCGGAGATAGTGAAGGACAGGGAAGCCTGGTGTGCTGTAGTCCCTGGGGTCACAAAGGGCTGGACACGACCGAGCGAGCGAACAACATCAACAGCTCCCCCACCTGAGACAGAGCAACTAGTCACTCCCAGTAGACAAGAAGCCTTTGCGAAGATCCCAGAATGGAGTGGGGAGGAGGAGGCTCCCCTGGGCCAGGTGAGAACAGTAAGGGGAGCAGATTTGCTTTGAGCGCATCGCCCCTCCCCCGGGTCATGCACGGCCACGCTGGGGGCGTCCCGGCCTGCAGTTCTCCTCTGGGAAAGGGAGGCGCAGCTGGGACATCCACAGTTCTCCCCAGTGCTGCAGGGCCCCTGCTAGGATGCCCACTTACGCTCTGTCTCACAGAGTCCCTGGGAAATCGGCTAGAACTGGGAGGAGGGTGGGGGTCACGGTGGTGAGAGCTTGTAGACCACGTTCCTGTGGGCAGAGGTGTCCTCGGGGAGGATTCTCAGTCAGGGGCTGTGCTCCCCGCTGCCTGTCTTGCCGGGGATCTGGGCAGGTAGTGCTGGTCCCACCTGACTGCTGAGCCCGGCTTCCAGCGCTGCCCCACCAGAGAGCCTGGTTAGACATGCCGGGCAGCCGCGAAGCACACCGTACGGCCACCAGGACAAGTAGCCAGGCAGCAGGCCCATCCAGCTTCTGAGAAATCCTGGAGAGGAGCCCAGCAGAGTCCCAGGGCTGAGACCTACCATAATTGAGCCGAGAAACAGCAGAAAAGCGAGAGGCAGACTGGACTGCACAGAGAGAGTCCGGGAAGCCAGAGGCAGCTCATGTCAAGTTGCTGGAGAAGCAAAAAGAATGAAAAAGAATGAAGACAGCCAAAGTGAGTTGCAGGACACAACTAAAAGAAACTGGGTCCCAGAAGGAGAAGAGGGGTAGACAGGGGCAGAAAGCCTATTTAAAGAAATAATTGTCAAGAAATAATCATGGTGAGATTTGGACTTCCAAGCTTATGAAGTTTCTAGGACCTCAAAACGCTTCAACCCCCAAAGATGTACTTCTCTAAGACACATTGTAGTGAAACTGTCTAAAAAAGAAAAAAATTATTTTAAAGTCAACAAGAAAAAAATAAATTTCTCACCCTCAAGGGAACCACCATAACAATATTGATGGATTTCTTGGCAGAAATCATGCAGGTTATGTTCAAACGCTGGAAGGAAAAAAAAATAACCCTCAGTCAAGAATATTTTCACTGACAGCGTTATCCTGAGGGAGCTCCTCACTGCTGGACCTGCCTTATGCGAAATTCTGAGTGGTTCTTCAAGCTGAAATGCAAAGATGCTTAGCGGTCACACGGAAGCACAGGAAATATAAAACGCAGTGATAAAAATAGTACCTAGTCAAATTTAGAATATTCGAAAACTGTAAGATGGCGGCTTGTTGATCATTTATCTCTGGTGTAAAGGTTGAACAGTGAAAGTATGAAAAGTAACTGTGTTCATTGTTGTTGTTCAGTTGTGTCCCACATTTCTCTCCCCCATGGACTGCAGCACGCCAGGCCTCCCTGTCCATCACCAACTCCCGGAGCTTGCTCCAAATCATGTCCATAGAGCTGGTGATGCCATCCAAGCCTCTCATCCTCTGTCATCCCCTCCTCCTCCCGTCTTCAATCTTTCCCAGCATCAGGGTCTTTTCCAATGAGTTAGTTCTTCACATCACGTAGCCAAAGTGTTGGAGTTTCAGTTTTAACGTCAGTCCTAATGAATATTCAAGACTGGTTTCCTTTAGGATTGACTGCAGTCCAAGACACTCTCAAGAGTCTTCTCCAGCACAGATACCATTCAAAAGCATCAGTTCTTCGGCACTCAGCCTTCATCATGGTCCCCTCCATGGATCACAGCCTTGTCATGTTGAAGGGGATGGCATAACTCAATGAAGCTATGAGTCATGCCATGTAGGGCCATCTAAGACGAACGGGTCCTTGTGAAGAGTTCTGACAAAACGTGGCCTACTGGAGGTGAGAATGGCAAACCATTCCAGTATTCTTGCCATGAAAACTCCATGATGAGTGTGAGCAGGCAAAAGTCACTATAGCTGCAATAATTTTGTTCATGAATACACGACGTGAAAGTATATAAATTGGGTCTGGTGTCAGACGAATGTATTATAGTCTCTTCTAACTAAGACTCATCTGTGCAAATGACTTCAGTTTCTCTGAATCCCTGTGATTTTGTCTGTAAGACACTGAAAATATTTGTGTCTCATTGCGCATTGGATGAAACAATGCTTGTGAAATATGTTGCCTGCATATAAAGCAAATAGAAATGTCCTTCTATTGCCACGTTCATTTCTTCAAACTTCTCCCACTCTGCATCATTCCTGTTTGCATGTGGACATTTAATTCTTATAACTCTCTCCCGGTCTCTCCCTCATTCTCTATCTCCTTCATAGTCTTTCCTTCTGTTGCTCCTATAGGCTGTCTTCTCTTTCAGAGTCTTTGGACAGAGTGCCACCTAGATATTTTCTCCAGAAAGCATCATCCTCTTACCATCCGCCTTTAGAAAGTTCTAATGTCCACAGGCTCCTGTTACATCCATTGCATAAGCAATGACTGGGAGACAGAGTCAGTTTCTTTCAAACCTCTTTGGACTATCATATAACCAAACACCGCCTAGTTAGTTTTTGTTCGATAGCGACAATAATCTTCTGTGTTACTGTTTTCTGAAAATCACTGATTATCTTCACTGCACCATTACATCTCCTCAGCACTGTCTGAGAATTATTCTTCCATTCCTTCTGATTTCAATCAAAATGTATATCTAGCAAACACCTGAATGTTTCTTATGTGGTGGGGACTCTGTTGGAAGATTATGCCTGATATTTCATTTTTCCCTCAAGAGAGAAAAAGTTGCCATCATTCTCATATGATTCAGAGGAGGAAGCTGGGGCTCTGAGAATCTTGGCAGCTTTCATGGGTGTGGTCATGGACCAAGACAGGAGTCTGGTCATCTGATTCCAGGATGGCTCTTTCCCTCTTAGGAGATGATCACACAAGAGATGGAAAGTTGGCAGGAAAATGTAATATTTCTAACAGTAAAGAGTGACCACAGGCAAATATAGACACTTATCTTCAGTAAGGTCATATGCAAGCCTTTAGAGTATATGGAACACCAAGATGATACGTATATTTTAATGTACTGGACATTACTGACCTCTAAGTAAGGTGGCGCATATCATCTGGTGACCAGGTACTTAGCATTGTCATTTCTTCCCTCCTTGTGGTGGGTATTATAGATCACTGGATCTCAAGTAATTACCCATGAAATTGCGGTGTTCTCTCATGACAGGTACTCAATAAAAGCACTTTGGTTTCCTAGAAGATGATTAACCTCTTCATGGAACCATCTGAACGTGATATTTAATATATGTGGCATAATATATACATATATAACTTTAATACATGACGCCTAAAAGTATTTTATTTGTAGGTCAGAGTTGGTCCAGTTGGCCCTCATGGGCCAACTGCGTTACTTGAAAATTTCAGCCCAAATTAAAAAATAAAATAAATAAATAAAATCGTTATCCAAGATCATGTAGCTTTTACCCAGTGTACGGCACGGATTTCATACCACCCTCTACGAATGTTTGGTCCCGATCTTTTTCCGTTTAATGAAGTTTGACAATTTGTGACAGGATAGAAGGGAAATTCATTATATTTAGTAATAGAAAACCTATTTCTCATTTTTCACGAGCCAAGCAGCTCCGATGAAATTGCCTAAACCACTACATCACAGTTCTCCACCTTTGTGGTTCTTAAGGTCACCCTCAAAGGTCTTCAATTTCCTTATGTTCACAGCTTGGCATCTGGTAATTTTCAGTATCAGAAAATATAAGGGGGCTATATGTTTTTTTTCTGAGGAGAAATATTTCTGATTTGAGAAGAAATAAATCTGTCAAGAGGAAAATATTAAAAATAAAACGTGCGACTGTAATAATCACATTGGTGTCACAGGCAATTTCGCTTCTCCAGCTCGGTGAAGGAGACTCACTGCCCCCTGAAAGAACTGTCGGCGTAAGAGAGATGGATTCTTTATTTCAATAACCACTGTGGTTTAAGGGTAATTTATGTATAAGGAAGCACAACAGCTTCAAGAATCAAATTTCCTTAAAATATTATTTTGCATTCTCTCTGCCACAAAGCTTAGTGAAATTGATAGATCAGGGGGAAGAATGACTAAATTTGCTTCTCCAAGTTGTAATTTAACACACATTGTACATGACTCAAATCACCAGCCAAAGGGTAGTGTTTCACATTTCGTATGGGAATTACACTTTTAAAGTGATATTTCCTCAAATAATTCTTAGTTTTAATATTAAACATAGAAGAAATATTAAAAATAGAAGAAAAGATATTTGTTTGGTCTCACTTAGGAGGGGCAGCAAACCTTCCACTACCTAGTCCCCTGATATACATCAGATCTTACTTCAATCGCTCTCATTTTCATCAATAATCAATAAACCACTACACATCATTTAAATTCTTTTTAAGTGAACATCTTCCCAGAGAGGGTAGAAAAAAATGCTCAAACATTTAAATAAGCAATTTTAATCCTTATTTCCTTCTAAACTGATCTGTGGCCACAGCCACCACCATCTGTATTTAGGATTTTAGAAAGTAAAGAAAAAAGAATATATGAAACAACTAAACCAAAGTCTTCCTGTTTATTCAGCTTCATACAGGAGATATTTATCGCTCTCCGAATAGCAGTCCTTCCCCCAGCACGTCCACTCACTCAGGACGCGTTCGCTGCGTTTGCGGCTGTGAGTGTGTGGTGGGTCTGCACAAGCGCCTGCCGCTCGGTGCCGCTCCGTCCTCCTTGACTGTTGAGCGCCTTGTTTCCGAGGCGCTCGTCTGGCCTTCTTGCCGTCGGATCACAGGGCTCTCTCTCTCTCTCTCTCTGCACATGGAATACTTTTCCATGACAAATACCATTATTCAAAGGTATTGAAGACTGGTAACTATCTCAACATAACATATTCCCCAGAAAGTATCCATACTTTTACAAAGTTGATTAGACTTATAAGTATACTTATAATCATACAAAGTCACCTTGTACAAAGGGAAAGAATAGGCATTTGTCAATTTCCAGATACCTGATCCCACTTAGAGGATATGCAATTTTAATTTTAGAGGAGACACTATGTAAAAAACAACTTTCTAAAAAAAAGAAAGTAACAGGTTTAAAAAGAAAAAAAAAGACTTCAAACTTCAATTATGACCACTTTAGTTACTATTGAAAATAAATATTTGATTATATTTGGGTTTGGGAGGATACATGAGATAAGAAAGTAAGTGAAATGAAGTCACTCAGTCGTGCCCGCCTCTTAGCGACCCCACGGACTGCAGCCCACGAGACTCCTCCATCCGTGGGATTTTCCAGGCAACAGTACTGGAGTGGGGTGCCATTGCCTTCTCCGAATGAAGTATCTAAAGTGAAGTGAAGTGAAGTCGCTCAGTCGTGCCCGCCTCTCAGCGACCCCATGGACTGCAGCCCACCAGGCTCCTCCATCTGTGGGATTCTCCAGGCAACAGTACTGGAGTGGGGTGCCATTGCCTTCTCCGAATAAAGTATCTAAAGTGAAGTGAAGTGAAGTCGCTCAGTCGTGTCTGACTCTCTGTGACCCCATGAACTCTAGCCCACCAGGCTCCTCCGTCCTTGGGATTCTCCAGACAAGAATACTGGAGTAGCCCAAGAAAGTAAAGTCGCATCCAAATCTTTGCAAGCCCATGGACTATACAGGGAATGGACTTCTCCAGGCCAGAATACTGGAGTGGGTGGCCTTTCCCTTCTCCAGGGGATCTTCCCAACCCAGGGATTGAACCCAGGAAGGCAGATTCTTTACCGGCTGAGCCACAAGGGAAGCCCAAGAATATTGGAGTGGGTAGCCTATCCCTTCTCCAGTGTATCTTTCCCACCCAGAAATCAAATCACCTGCAATGCAGGTGGATTCTTTACCAACTGAGTTATCAGGGAAGCCACATGGAATATGGATACATGGAAAAATATCTGTCATCATAAACGTTTATTTAAAATATCTGCATCCCCATGCATAACTTGGAGAAGCGAATTTAGTCAGTCTTCCCTCTGATCTATCCATTTCACTAAGCTTTGTAGCAGAAAGACCATAACATAACATTTTAAGGAAATTTGAGAATGCTCGAGCTTCCCAGCTGGGCAGACAGATCTCATCTTGAGCTGCCTTCTATTCTCCTAGAAACGCTTCCACCTTGTGATGCTCTGAGTCAATATTCATCACCGTATGAAGCTTCATCAAAATATTAACTTGCACCATTCCTACTGAAAGAATACGCTTACCTAAAATTATATTCTAGAGTAACCCGTTGCTGCAGAAGCCCATAATCATTTTAAAGGTGGAAAGGTATAATTAACACACCAAGATAATCTTTTGGGAAAATGACAGCATATAATTTGAAATTGTTTTATTAACATGATGGGTTAGTAACCTATCAAACACAATGGCTTTTAATTATGGATCAGGTGTTCTGAAACTATAACCAAAACTCTAGAGAAAAGCACTACAGCTTGTTCACTTTAAAAATGACACCAATTTTCATTGCATGGTAACCATAACAACCTTTCTTTCTTATCGAAATAATGAGTAAATGATTTCCTAAGTGTGGAGAGAAAAAGGCATTGCACTTAGGAAGCAAACGTTGATTGATATTTTCATAAGTTGATGTTTAAACATTGTCAGTAGGAATAATTTTATGGCAGGAGTATATTTTCTCTTCAGCTTTTATATTGGTATCAAGATTTAAATATTTGCTTTAGATTGAATAGTCTAAATACTTGTAATCAAAATGTATTCCTTAAAACTAGGTATTATTTTTAGATACAAAAACAAGCTTCAGTTGGGCAACTTAGAGGTAAATAACTAAGAATTATATCTGATTTCTTTAATAATAAAGTTTCAAATGTTAACTCTTCTTTCACACAATTGAAGTACTGTCCATTTATAGCATTAGAAAATAGATTTCCATCTAAATGATACTGACTGCCTTTTTCACTATAAATTTAAGTGAACAGGAGTTCCAACTGGATAAAAGGTTTAAAAAGTCAAATTCTCTACATAATAAAAACGAACCAAAAAATCCTTCAGTACAGTTTTAGAATGCTTTGTAGAATAGTGCACAGGCTTCCCAAGTGGTATGGAACCCTCCTGGGTCAGGAAAATCCCCTGGAGGAGGAAATGACAGCCCACTCCAGTATTCTTGCCTGGAGAATCCCATGGACAGAGGAGCTTGGCGGGCTGCAGTCCATGGGGTCACAAAAGGGTTGGACATGACCGAGTGACTAACAGCTGCCGCAGCAAGAACAGAGCACAGCAGCTCTGGTGACCACATCGCTTTTTGGAGGAGGAGGAGGGTTTTAGATAATCTGATATTGAGAATGCTGGAAAATTGCTGTGTGCCGGTGGGTCCTGGCAGGTCCTAAATTCCACCACTAGCGCCACCTGGGAAGCCCACTTTAGAATACACTAAGTTCTTTTTTGTGTGCTGATTTACCCTGTTTGTAATTTCCTTACCCCCTCACCTAGATTCCTTGCAGTTTCCATGTTCTCTTCTATTTTCATCCTGAAAATGTCTGATAGACTCAATGTGTAATTTTTTCCAATAGCGTGTCAATTTCAGCAGAATGCATGGCCTATTAAAGCCTCTTTTTATAGAATTCCAATAAGATACAGTGGGAGATTTTGAGACAATGTCATCTTCAAGGATGACGCTTGGGAGGCGGCCTGCTCCCTGCTCCGTCAAACTCACTTTCATCATGTAGCATCCATACACATCTGGTGAATGTCTGATTTGTCAATAATTATAGATAGCAGAGATTTACAAATACACAAATTGTGTTTTAGTTAATTATTTTCTACTTGGAAGACATTTCCATCAGTCGGAGAAGTCACCGAATCACTGAGTCTCCAGTTAGGAAGTTAAGGTGTAGTGGGGGATGAGAATGGATGGGACCCACTGGACTGTCTTGGATGCCGTGGTCCACAGTTGTCATGGAGACCTGGGAGCCACAGATGCTAGAGCGACACTTTGGAATTTTTTCTGAAGTACAGTCAGGACGTAGAGCCCGAAGGCATCAGCCAGCAGGGTGTCACGTGTCCCAGGCTAATGGGGCGCCCTGACCAGTAGAGGGTAACTTGCAGGTGTCGCCTCTTCCCACATGGGCCATTTGGTATGCAGAGAGGAACAATATGAGCAAGTAGAGACACCGACAGCCCAGCATTCAGTGCTTCAGTTATTTAGTAATTTCATTCATCAAGATTCTCATTAATGAGCACGGTAAAGGCAATCAACATATGAGTGTTGATCTAGTTATCATTCATTCAAATTGTGTGAATGATATTAAAAGCTCTATTAATTGACCCAGGAAACTCAAATTTCAAAGAACAATTGATGCCCCTGGTCCTCGACACAGGAAAGCCACCTGCTGTCTGGACACACTGAGTTCCTTAACCTTTAGACAACCTCCGTGAGACCTACGTGCTTTAGAGAGGTCTAATGCATTCAGTTTGTATTTGAGAAAATAATTCATACATGGGAAGGCTTAGGTTTGAAAATCAGTTGAAGGATAATTTTCAAAATGTAAAACCATTACCAGTGCTGGGGTATCATGACCCTTAGCATTCTCTTTTTCTCTTTACATATTTCTTTTCTAAATTTAATTTTTATTTTATATTGAGGTATAGTTGATTTACAGTGTTGCATTAGCTTCAGGTGTGCAGCAAAGGGATTCAGTTATGTATACATACATAACACCTATTTGTTTTCAGATTCTCTCCTCGTATAGTTATTACAGTGTGTTGAGTAGAGTTCTCTGTGCTATCCAGTAGGTCTTGCTGTTTATCTGTCTTATATATAGGAGTGTGTGTATGTTAATCCCAAACTCCTAAAATGTTTTCACCTTTGTTTTATTTTATGGCAGCTGATTTATGACCCAATATGGTACTGAGCACACTGTGGGCTTCCATTAAATCAGAAGACAGAGGTCTTGAAGGCCTAGACTGTGCTTAGTCACTCAGTTTTGTCCGACTCTTTGTGGCTCCGTGGACTGTAGCCCACCAGGCTCCTCCGTCCATGGGGTTTTCTCCAGGCAGGAATACGGGAGTGGACTGCCATGCCGTCCTCCAAGGGATCTTCCCAACCCAGGCCTAGAGCACATGTGCTTTTTTTGCAGCTTTGAAAATCTGGACTGTTGTGTGTGTATGATACTCGATTCAGTGGAAAAATATTTCTCAATAGTTCTTTTTAAAAAACCCGTTTATTCCTGGACGTATGGACTCCTTTGTTCATTTATCATTTTCACAAGCAAAGACACAATATAAATAGTGTATATTATAATATACTACCAATAGTATATATTAAAATACATTTGCTTTTCCTACTCTTTAACAAAACATCATGCATTTTTGCTAAAAACACAAATAAAACTAATCTCCATCCCAAACACTGTGAAAGATTGTTCAGGTTGTGAGAAATGTGGGAAGTAACTTTTTCCCTTCTTCTCACCCGACCTTATCACGAGCCCAGCAGCGCAGGACTGCAATCGCCAACACAACCCCCAGTTCCTGCTGCAGATAGTCGTATTTTTCTAGAATCAACATCTGCTCTCTTCTGCAAACTTTGCCAAGTCTTCTGGGGCCGCAGGGGAGTGGCCCAACATGTCCTGTGATTGAGCTGGAGTCGGGCCCCGGGGATGCCTGACTCCCCAGGACATGGTGCTTCCGGCCACCTCCTCCTGCTCCAGGGGCTGCTCCTTCACAGCTGAGCTCGGTTCCGCTCACTTGACAGCCCAAACTTAAAAAATTACACTTAAAAAAATTAGCTGCTCTGAAAAATAAAGCCCATTAATGGAAAAAACAAAATGCATCTTATCTCTGGGGCTTTCTAAACTGGTGACTTGACACTTAGGGTAAGTCAAGTGCCCCTCATTTAAGCAAGAATCTGCATATCTCAACTTCTCTGCATCCAACAGACAGGAGAACAATATCCTATATTTTTTAAATAAAAGAAGAAAAGAATGCCTGTTTAAGAAAGAGAAAAACAAGTATGTATTAATCTTAAAATTGCTCTCAGTTGATTTACAAAATAGTGAGAAATTAGAAATTGTTAGAGATCACACTTTCAAACTACCTTATATTTTGAAGATGTTTTATTATCAAATATAAACATTATATTTTACAGGTAAACTTTTATTTGCCTGCAAGTGTTCTCTAATATGGGCTTCCCTGGTGACTCAGTGGTAAAGAATTCGCCTGCCAAAGTAGGAGATGCCAGTTCAATCTCTGGATCAGGAAGTTCCCCTGGAGAAGGAAAAGGCAACCCACTTCAGTGTTCTTGTCTGGAGAATCCCATGGACAGAGGAGCCTGGTGGGCTACAGCCAGTAGCAAGGGTTGCAAGAGTCAGTCACAACTTAGCTGCTAAACCACCGCCACATTCTCTAATATACTGTATTAGAATGTTCTTTAAAAAGACCCTTTGGTAGGAAAGTTACCGAAACAAAAAACAAACAACAAAAATCAGGTTATCTTTGAAAAGGGTTTTTTCGTTTCCTTTCTTTCTTCCTCCCCCTTCCTTCCTCTTTCTTTGTTTCTTCCTTCCTTTCTTTTTTTTTTTTATTGAATATAATTACAATTACGAGCTTCTCTGGTGGCTCAGATGGTCAAGAATCAGCCTGCAAAGCAGGCGACCCAGGTTTGATCCCTGGGTCAGAAAGATCCCTTGGAGAAGAAAATGGCACCCCACTCCAGTGTTCTTGCCTGGAGAATCCCATGGACAGAGGAAGCTGACGGGTTACTCTCCAAGTGGTGGCAGAGTCAGACACGACTGAGCTACTAACAAATAGACAGACAATTATATTCAACTTGTGCATTTAACTTGTACAATGTGCAGATTTGATGTTTTAATATACAAAAATATGATCACCACTTTAGCATTAGCTGACGTGTCTACCATATCACTTAATTACCATTTCTCTTTTGTAATAGAAATAAGATCTAATCTCTTAGCAAGTTTGAAGTTTATAACACAGTGTGAATAATGGCGTTTTCCTTCAATATCCCTTTTATAGATTTTGAAAAATATGGAAATTTATGACCAAAGTATATCATGACAGTGAAGCAAGACTGTGTCTTAAAATGTTGTCTAAGAACTTAAGCAATTAAGTATCCCTTTAGTAAGTAAAAACATTCGTGGTATTAGTGAAAAATCAGAAGTTTAAACCGTATTGTTGACATATTCACTAATTTTCCACATGGAATTGCTCTATCTGATTTAAACCAAAGCTGGCTCTCACGGTGATTGTTTTGGCACTGGTTTACCTTGTCCACAGTCTTGATGGAAACAAAAGAAATATTTCTTTTAAAACCAGAAAAGATAGTCACTGTGGCAGCTAGTTCTCCATTGGTCAATAAAAGTGCGTGTATAAGCTAAAGTTAAACCCAGAGGGGACCAGTTATGGATGCTTCACCAGGTACCTTGCCCAAACAGCCGAGCATCTACACAGCCAAGGAATGGACGTACCAGAGCACACTCTCCATCTGTCCATTTAACTCTTAAAATTTTTTTATTTTATATTGAAATGTAGTTGATTTACAAAATGTTGTATTAGTCTTAAGTGGGTACCATGGTGGTTCAGTTGTACATCTACATACATCTATTCTTTTTCAGATTCTTTTCCCATTTAGGTTATCATAGAATAATGAGCAGAATTCCCTGTGCTGTGCAGCAGGTCCTTGTTGATTATCTATTTTATACATAGTAGTGTGTATATTTATTTTATATTAATCTCAAGCTCCTAATTTATCCCTCCTCCCTTTTCTCCTTTGGTAATTGTAAGTTTGTTTTCTATATCTATGACCCTGTGTTTTGTAAATAAGTACATTTCTATCATTTTTTTGAAGTCCACATATAGGTGTTATCACATGATATTTATCTCTCTGACTTACTTAATATGATCATGTTTAGGTCCCTCCATTTTCTGCAAATGGCATCATTTCATCCTTTTTATGGCTGAGTAATATTCTATTGTATAGACATATGTATGTGTATGTGTGTGTGTGTGTGTGTATATGTATGTATGTATATCTACCACGTCTTCTTTTGTGAAATATTTGTAGGGTAAAGATGGAACCTTAGAGCTAGCTGATTTTTAAAGTCAGAGTAAGCAGAGATGTTTTAGGACCCAATCACTCTGAACCTGGAAATAGAAAATGAAAGCCTCAGTAAACAACTCATTACTGATTTTCATAACAACCTCCTGACTCACGGCATCTCATCTATGTTGTGGGTGGCACTACAGGAGGGTGGATTTACTCCCTGTCAAAGTGAGACCTTGTAAACTTCTCAGTTTCTATAAGAGACTTTTCAACAATAAGTTCCCATGTGTTTTCCCAGTGCCCCGCCACATTTTGAGAAAGCTTGGTGACACACAGCCACGGTTTATTTGATAGAAGGAGTTGCTCCCCATAGTTCTCTTTCTCTCTCACACACACACACACACACACACACACACTCTTACACTCCCTTGCACACACACACATGCTCTTATGCTGTGGTACTACCTGCACTATAACTGAGATGTGGAGATGAATAAGCTAGTCGTGAAGATCAGCCATGGGGCTGCAGGCCCCTTAGCGCAGGCATCTGCTCAGCATTTTGTGATATTCACAGACGTCACTCACATCAGCTTTGAACAACTTCAGGGCGGAGGGTCGACCATCGTGCCTGTTCACCGATGTGAAATTACAAAGCCCTGAGGTGGTATGGTTCACACTCCATCCCCCTTATTAAGATCCTGTGACCACTCCCCTCTCCCCTCACTAAGGTCCTGTGACCGCTGTCCCCTCTCCCCTCACTAAGGTCCTGTGACCACTCCCCTCTCCCCTCACTAAGATCCTGTGACCACTCCCCTCTCCCCTCACTAAGGTCCTGTGACCACTGTCCCCTCTCCCCTCACTAAGGTCCTGTGACCACTGTCCCCTCTCCCCACCACTAAGGTCCTGCGGCCTCTGCAGGGCAACATGGGCTTGGAACCCTGGGCATCATATGCCCACTGCCCAATCTGCATAGAAACCACATGCCAGCAGCATCTGGACCCAAGTGCAGCAGAGCCCCTGGTGCAGGGACACAGGAAGAGATGCTCTGACCATCTCCAGACTGGGTGATCCTGAGTGCCGGGAGCGACAGTGTCCTCTGCCCACCTTGGCACCCAGGCCACCACAGCGGTATTAAAATGTAGGGGAAACGCGTCAGAACAGCACCTTCTGATTTTCTGATTTAATTTTGCCTTCCCTCCCTCATGGGAGTAACATTAATGAAACCATTCATTTAAATAAATTACCAGTCTTATCTACTTGTTCTGTGCAAATTATTATTCGTTTGGGACAACAGATAAGTGGCCTTGTCCAAAGTTGATTGTGTGCAGTAAATGCCACGTTAATATTAATAACTTCATAGTAATTCGGTATTCATAGAATGCATAAGAACGAGGGCAAACTCATTTTTAAATGATCTTGACAAGGATGGGAAAGACCTGGGAGCAAGCCTGATCCTGACTGTAATTGCACTGAGAAGGGGCGATACAGGAAGTGACGCGCAGGATGTGAACCTCCCTCTCAGCCTGGAAGAGCAGCAGCAAGGAGCATCAGGAGTGACTCGGAATCAGCTCCGTGAGGGGCTGAGGGTGCTGCCGCCAGTCATCAGGCTCTTAGAGACCTCTTTCCAGCTCTGCACCGAGCAGGTAGAAAACTCCTCATCTGTCGCATAAGGGAAGCTAGCAGCTGGGCGCACTACACGGTTTGGGTGGGTCCCTGAGAGCAGCTTGGAGGGCTTAAGAGCAGCTTTTTCTTTTTCTTTTTCAGATTGAAATGTCTACAGAAATCAGGCAGAGAGCAAAGTGAGACAGGAACCTTCTAGAGGAGCAGTACTGCTACTCAACATTTTTTTTTTTTTGAATTATGGTTAATTTACAATGTTGTGTTAGTTTCAGATGTACAGTACAGTGATTCAGCTATATACACACACACATATATCTGTTATTTTTCAAATTCTTTCCCATTATAGCTTATTACAGGATATTGAATAGAGGTCCCTGAACTATACACTGGGTCCTTGTCGGTGATCTATTTCATATATAGTAGTGCGTATATGTCGGAGAAGGCAATGGCACCCCGCTCCAGTACTCTTGCCTGGAAAATCCCATGGGCGGAGGAGCCTGGTGGGCTGCAGTCCATGGGGTCACAAAGAGTCGGACACGACTGAGCAACTTCACTTTCCCTTTTCACTTTCACACATTGGAGAAGGAAACGGCAACCCACTCCAGTGTTCTTGCCTGGAGAACCCCAGGGACGGGGGAGCCTGGTGGGCTGCCCTCTACGGGGGCGCACGGGGTCGGACGCGACTGAAGCGACTTAGCAGCAGCAGCAGCAGTGCGTATATGTTAATCCCAAACTCCTATTCAAGCCTTTTCTTCGTCCCCTTTGATAACTATAAGTTTGTTTTCTATGTCTGCTAGTCTATTTCTATCCTGTAAATAAGTTCACTTGTATGTCACTTCTTTAGACTTCACATATAAGTGATATCACATGATATTCAACTTTGCAGAGCACCTGTGACGTGCAGAAACAAGGGTCTAACGTTGCTAGATTACCGGATTTCTTATAAAGAATACAGGAATCCAAATTGTCCCGTGTCTTCTTTGTCTTTTTAAAGCATTGCTCCCGGT
This sequence comes from Capra hircus, assembly GCF_001704415.2. Taxonomy (NCBI): domain Eukaryota; kingdom Metazoa; phylum Chordata; class Mammalia; order Artiodactyla; family Bovidae; genus Capra; species Capra hircus. Next base: position 1,909,959 of record NC_030831.1, on the reverse strand, counting down.
GTTACTAACATAGAATTGACGTGGAACATTGTATAGGTGTAAGTTGTGCAGACAATGACCTTATGCAGTGATTGACCCCACAATAAGGTCAGTTAAACATCCATCGCCTCATATGGTTACTTAGTTATCTTATAACTGAAGTTTGTACCTTTTCACCACTTTTACCTGTTTTCCCCATCCCCAGCCTCTGCCAACCACCAAGGATGCTGGGGAGGAGGGGCTCTCACGGACGCCACACGTGGTGGACAAAGGAATTCCAGACCCCTCCAGGTCCTACAGAGATATGAGGTCCCCATGCCACTCCCAAACTGGGAGCAGGGGGCACATTCAGGTGGTAACTGTATTCCCCAGCAAGGTCAGCTGCAGGGACCTGTGTGTGTAACAGAAGCTGTGTCTATACCAGGGATGGAGTCAGGCACTGTATTTCAATGACTAATTAAACGAGAAAAAAACGCAGTCAGCTGATTGATTGGTGTCCCCGGGCCTGTGTCTGAATTGACTGAATTCAGCACTGAGGGCTCCGTGTAGGCGCCATCTGTGCAGTTGTGTGTTTTAACCTTTGGAGAGGTTGGGCCTCCTTAACTTCTCTAGAAAACTGAGAGCGTAGAACACATAGGGACCAGGGTCCTGCGTTCTGAGCTGTTAGCTCACAGGTGAAAATGGAGCAGAACCGGGAGAAGAAATGCCCAGAAGAGCATCTTTCTCCAAGGCTTCTGTGTAGCAAGAAGGAGAAAAATCGGATTCCCCGGCAAAATGGTTTTTAACCTTTATTCTTAGCATAAATCAAGAGGCTCATTTTTCAGTCTCTAGAATTCAATTAAAGGTCAGATTTGTAATGGAGATCCTAATTATTAATGCGTTGCTATTTTAATTATTAATAGGTTGAAATATTTGCATAATGGATAAAGAAGTAGCCCAAGAAAACTATGGTATTATCTAAGACTCTTCAAAATGTTTTATCAATATCCCCTTTGTTATGAGCTTATACAATTCATTTAAAACTCACACATTTATTTAAAATATCACAAGGGTGAAGCTACTGTTAGTACCATTTGGTTAAATGAATCAAATTATACTGATTATGGTTCTGAAATATTTTAAAAAGATGATTTGTATAGAAATCACCAAGGAAAATTGTATTTTCTTATAATCCTAACATTAATTTCTAAAGAATAATTTGGTTTAAGATATATTAACCACACCCAACATTGTTCTCCTTCATCCTGAGAAGGTACTGAATCAAAACAACTTAGTAAGGCAGAAACATGTCATATATGTGATGTTTTTAACTATATGCTGTTGGAATTAAGTTTTTCTGAATGAGATTTGTCAGAACCTAGAAATATCTATTTCTGTTATTAATAATAAATCTGACAAAATTAGGTAGCAAATGTTTTAACAGATGATTGATATTATAATGCTATCTATAAATTAATTTAAAGGAAAGAGTTTGCCTAGTTGTTTTTGTTTAAGTTATGGTATTATGAAAAAATATAGATTTTCTTTTAAATTTGAAGTGTCATTTAAAATTTATTACCAGTATAATTTGATTCATATAATTATAACTAACCTATGTAACCCCAACTATTTAGAATAATATTTTGTTATTTATATAAGCATGTAAAAACTATTGGCTCAAGGAACCAATGAATTTCCTTTTTTAAAGAAGAAAAGAACAAGAATATTTTAGCTTTGGAGAAATAATTTATCTAGGGATGTTTGAGGGCAGAATTAGTGATACTGACCAAAATGAACTTTTCAGTAGCTAATGTGATATTTATTAGGGTTCAGTTTAACCAATGTTAGTAATTATAAGAGACACAAAATTCACTATTAATTAGCTCATCATCAATTATTTAACTATGCCTTTAAAGGATGGTCACTTTCAAGCCTGTTTTCTATGTTTGGTGTGGATTTCATGCCTACATTTCTTCACTTCAGTTCCTTTTCACCTGGTAAAAATTTTACCTTCCTTGTCTATTACGACTATTAGTTTGAAAGTGTTTTGTTCTGAATACTGATATCAACCTATGAATTCTTATTTGGGGAAACATGATTCAAAATTTATGCAGAAGAGACTTTAAAAAAAAAAAGAAAGTTTTTTTTTTTTTTTTTTTTTAAATTTGGACAGCTCCTAGTTAAAAATATCTTTCTTTTGATGAAAACAGAGAACGTGATTTCAGGAGAAGGAATCACCAGCAAAGCGTCCCCTTTCAAAAAATTCGACTCATAAGGAAGTAGCAGTTAGCACAATTAACTCATGGGGGGTGCTGAAGTACATATTTAGAGATTTTTCTTTCTTGTTAATTAGTTAAACAAAAAATAGGCTGTGTGTCCATCACAAGGGCATCTGTGTGACTGACCATGTTTACACAGCCTTTTCCCCCATTCTCTCCAGTTTGACCAGGATAAAACTGGCATAAAACAATTTATCCATCAACATACTGATTGGATATATGTATATTTTGTGAAACGATTGCCACAATATTTCCTTAAAATCCACGAGCTCTCATAGTCACAATTATTTTTTTCTTTTGGTGAGAACTTCCAAGATCTACTCTCTGCCTACTTCTAAATATACAGCAGATTACTGTGAACGACAGTCACATGCAGTACATCACATCCCTAGGACTAACTCTTCTCGTAACTGGAAGAGTCTGCCTTTTGACCGGCTTCACTTTCCTCCCATCAGCCCCTTACCTGCCTCTCATGGCCACCGATTTGTTCTCTGTTTCTAGGACTTCATTTGTTCAAAAAATTTTAGATTCCACATACAGGTGAGAACATACAGTATTTGTCTTTCTCTGTTTGATTTTGCTTAGTATAAGGCCCTCGCATTCCATCTAGTGTGTTACTTGCTCAGTCCTGACTGACTCTGCAACCCCGGGGACTGTAGCCCACCAGGCTCCTCTGTCCATAGGATTCTCCAGGCAAGGATGCTGGAGTGGGTTGTCATTTCCTCCTCCAGGGGATCTTCCCAAGCCAGGGACTGAACCCTGGTCTCCTGCACTGCAGGCAGATTCTTTACCATCTGAGTCACCAGGGAAGGCCATCTATGTTGTTACCAATTGCAAAATTTCCCTCTTTTTTATGGCTAAATAACGCTGTAGTATCTATGTCTCTATCTTAAGCTCTTTTAACGTGTGGATCCACTGGATAGCTCTGGTGGCTCAGAAGGTAAAGGGTCCGCCTACAATGTGGGAGACCCGGGTTCAATCCCTGGGTTGGGAAGATCTCCTGGAGAAGGAAATGGCAACCCAATCTAGTATTCTTGCCTGGGAAATCCCATGGACAGAGGAGCCTGGTGGGCCACAGTCCATGGGGTCCCGAAGAGTCAGACACGATTGAGTGACTTCATTTTCACTTTCACTTTCACTGGATAGCTCTAATAACTCGATCTAGATCCATCCATCCTACATTTTGAAAATCTATTCATTTGTGGATGGACTCTTCAGATTATTTCCATGCCTTGGCTCTTACAAGGAGTGTTGCAATGATCACTGGGGATACACATATTCCTTCGAGATAGTGACTTTGCTTCCTTTAGCTGAATGCACAGAAGGGGAGCTGCTGGGTCACACGGTAGCTCAATTCTTCATTTGTTCCTACAGTGACTGAACCAGGGTACGTTCCCACCAGCATGTGTGCTTACATGCCTTGAAATCTAGACGGTCTGTTGCAGCAGCTTCCCCGGCTTCTTCACTCACCCCTCCGCCCAGGCGTCACCCAGCATCTGCCTTGTGTGCACTCCAATGTGTCACAGTGCCCTTGACAGCAAATACACTATACAGAAATACACAGTCTATGACAACCACACAATTAGACGCTACTGTTCCAGTTGCAAGGACAAAATGCAACAGGAAGGGATAAGGTCATCATAATGAGTAGAAAACGCTGCTGCTGCTAAGTCGCTTCAGTCGTGTCTGACTCTGTGTGAGCCCATAGACGGCAGCCCACCAGGCTTCCCCGTCCCTGGGATTCTCCAGGCAAGGACACTGGAGTGGGCTGCCATTTCCTTCTCCAATGCATGAAAGTGAAAAGTCAAAGTGAAATCGCTCAGTTGTGTCCGACTCTTTGCAATCCCATGGACTGCAGCCTACCAGGCTCCTCCATCCATGGGATTGTCCAGCCAAGAGTACTGGAGTGGGGTGCCAGTGCCTTGTCCGAGAAAATGCTAGTAATTAAAATAAAATGCAGTCTTTTCATTTTAGGCTTTTAATTGATTGAATTTATTTATCTGCTTATTTATTGAAAGATCTTAGACTCATTTGGATAGATATTTAAAATTCAGTAATATGTCATGCTCAGGAGTACGTATATTGGAAAACATAAGCCAATTAAATTAGCATGTCCTCAATGATTCTTCTGTTCTGATTCATTTCATGTTTTCCATCTAACATTCACCATGTATGCTGCTCTTGAACCATTTCTTAACATGTGTCCCAGCAATGTCTCTGAATATTGCTTCAAAAGTCACTGATGTGTACATATTCCTCAATGTTAAAACACAAAATGACTTAATTTCAGCTACCTTAAAAAAAAAACACAACCCCTCAAATCCATGTCAGAAATCCAACCGATACCAAACAGGTTATTTATTTATTTATTTATTTATTGCAGTTCTTTTTATCTGGAGTCTTGTTAAGCATCTTCTCACTCCACCAAAGGAGCCAAAGAATAATTCCTGCAGTATTCTGCATTCCTCCATTTAGTCCCTCTTGGAAATCCACCACCAAGCTTGGGGACTTCACCCCAGTGAAATTGTAAGCCTTGTTAGGTTTTCATTTAAGACTCTTGCTATAGCATGTGTAGCTGTGATTGCTGAGTCAACTGTCTATGGCTACGAGTTTCACCAAGATTGTAACAGCATTTTTATTTTCCATGCAACAAAAAAAGCTTTGTTAGTAAAATCTTAGGATGGGGAACACGTGTACACCTGTGGCAGATTCATGTTGATGTATGGCAAAACCAATACAATATTGTAAAGCAATTAGCCTCCAATTAAAATAAATAAATTTAAATTAAATTTAGAAAGAGGCTTTATTTCAAATAGTCAACTCTGAATGACTGAAAACAAGAGAAGAAATTATCTTAAAGCAACAGTCTTTCTTTGTGTTATTCCTTAATGGCATTTTCACCATGTTTTAAGCTGAACCTTTCCATGTATCACAAACAGGGGATCACATGCATCTGAATACTAGGATGAAGCTCCTTTGACATCATAGTTCGATTTCCGTCCACTCGCTTTTTCTTATTCACATTAACAGAAATGCAAAGCAAATGGCTGTGTAATGCATATCCGTTATGATTCCAAGCAAGCCATTAGCTTTGGAGAAATGCGGCTTAAACCACTCAAGGGATCGGATTCCGTGGCGAGCACAACCGCAGACCACAGTTGTCCTGAGATGCCAAGGTCTGTGCAGAGGTCAAGGTCAGGGAGCGAAGCAATAGTTCCAGAAGGAAAGAAACTCTTATCCAAAGAGGATAGTTTATTGATAGCAGTTCTTGGTTGGTTTAATAGCAGCTGTAAAGCTCAGCAAATTCAATTTAGTGTTGTTTGGAGGCAATGAGAAAACAATATGAAAAACACAAAACCACAGGGTTTAGAGTCTCAGATGACAATGCAGTTTTGTCAATCGTATGAATCAATTTAAACATGTTTACTTCAATTTTAAAAAAGTCATTTCAAGGAATAAGACATGAAAGAGGTGCTCTCAAAATTCTCATCCCTACTGTTACAGCAAGCAAAAAATCTAACTTCCTCCGTCCTAAGACGCCCTTCTACACAGTTCAGATTCTGAAATCTGGATTTGTCTGATAATCATGGTCACAATGGTTATATTTCCTCTTACCACAACCCCTATTATTCATTTAATGATATATCTTATACTCAAGTGTTACTTAAATTTCATGAAATACAAAAATAGCAGACAGTTTTGTTGATCCTTGGGATGTTTGAACTTGACTTTTTATTTATTTATTTTTTAGATTTCTTTTTAAAAATTTATTTATTGTTTGATTGAAGGATAATTGCTTTACAGAATTTTGTTATTTCAAAGATCAACATGAATCAGCCATAGGTGTACACGTGTGATTCAGAGAGTATCTACAGGTGTGAAGCATTGAAAGCACTTTGTGTTCATTATTGTGATAACCTTGATTGTACTTTCCATCTGTTCTTATCACAGTTTGTTGGTTGTAAGATGCAGAAAGCAGTCCCCCTCAGCTGGTGTTTAAAGCTAGAATGAGCAAAGCGATGCATTGGGGGGTGGGGGGGAGGCGGTGTCCGGGACCCAAAGAGGAAGCTCAGTGGCCTGCAGGCCTGGAATTCAGGCAGGCTGTCCCTCTGCTTCTGGGCACCTTGTTCCCCGCCCTGCATCCATTTCTCTTTACCTTCCGTCCTGCTCCTTTTTAAGAAAGTCTCAAAGTCAGCGCAAGTCTCCTCCGTCTTCTCTGACTTGGGATCTCTGTAGCCTTTCTTCTTGTCACATAAAAGAATCGAGGAAACCAGATACGTGGCTGGGACATACCAGGATGGTGTGAAAACTGACTATGCAAATCCTCAGAATTCAGGGAGACTTTGTAAATCACCTGGATAGCCTCTGGTCTGTTACAGTTGATGAGAAAAGGGCCAGGATGCTTAAACGATAAGATCCAGAAAACTGCTGTGAGGTCAGTGGGCACCCAGTGGTCACTGGGTGAGGATGAATATTTAACTGAGAATGGAGAAAGCATGGTGAATTAAATTCATCTTCATAACAAAACGTGAAGAAAAATGGTCTTGAGTTAGGAGGTCTAAGTAATAGGAAGGTTTCAATAACAGCTGTTTTATTGTTTTCCAGTATAAACAGAAATCACGCTAACTACTTGCAACTTGGTAGCTGGTGGCTCAGACAGTAAAGAATCTGCCTACAGTGTGAGAGACCCAGGTTCGATCTCTGGGTGGGGAAGACCCCCTGGAGAAGGGAATGGCAACACACTCCAGGATGTTTGGAAAATTCTGGAAAATTCCATGGACAGAGGAGCCTGGCAGGCTACAGTCCATGGGGTCACAAGAGTCGGACATGACTGAGCAACTAACACACACATTAGTGAATATTCAAACATTAATTAATTTACACACTTCTATTCACTCTGCTTCTAAAGCTCTTTGGAGTACCTGAAAACACAGTACTTTCTTGTGTGTTGAATAGAAGTGCTTTCTCGTGCTATAATAGCATAGCACCAGGCGAGCTCCCTGTGTTATGCAGCCGTTTCCCACTAGCTGTCTGTTTTGCACACGGTCACGCATATATCTCAACGCTTCTCTCTCAGTTCATCCCCACTCTCCTTCCCCACTGCGGCCACAGGTCCTTTCTCTGTGTCTGTGTCTCTGTCCCTGCCCTGTGATAAGCTAGAGGGGTGCGGCGTGGGGGCAGGGAGGGAGGCTGTATATGTGTGCTCACGGCTGATGCGCATTGTCGTATGGCAGGAATCGACACACAGTGTAAAGCAGTTATCCCCCAATTAAAAATTTTAAAAAATGTAATCAGTCAGTTCAGTCCCTCAGTCGTGTCCGACTCTTTGTGACCGCGCGGACTGCAGCACGCCAGGCCTCCCTGTCCGTCACCAACTCCTGAAGCTTGCTTTAAACTCATGTCCATCGCGTCAGTGATGCCATCCAACCATCTCATCCTCTGTCGGCCCCTTCTCCTCCCGCCCTCAATCTTTCCCGCATCAGGGTCTTTTCCAATGAGTCAGTTCTTCGCATCAGGTGGCCAAAAAAGTAATAACACAGTTTAAAATACCAGCAGGCATTATAAATATAAACTAAGCTTTGCTTAGTTAAGGGGTAAGCAAGTTCCAAATGAATGGTGCTCCATTTTGCCAAGGAAATGTATTTAATTGCTCATCCTTTTCTGGTGGAGCTCTTTCATCAGATACAATATAAACAGAAAGGGGGGCATTTTTTCCTCCATGTGTGTCCATGTTTACGTGTGTGTGCGAATGCATGGCTTGAATTCTCACAGGTTTAAATTCTGCAGTTTCACTCTTAAAATATTCCAGTGGAAAGCTTAAGTCTGTGACTGCCTTTGAAAAGTGACAAAGTCTCTTAGCCTCTAGCTTATCAGGAGTAAAGCTTCTCAAATTCCTGCCGAGAACACAAATGGCCAGTTGTGTTTCACAGCTGGAGCTTTCGGAAGATAAGTACTAATTCAAGATATTTTGTCTAGTGTGAGGTGTAATACCATTTATGATCCCTGAAGAATAATCTCTAAAGCAGAGAAGAAGGCATATTCTTGCATATTCCATGAAGAGCTTGTCTCATGAGTAACTAACATAGAGGTAACATTAGTGTCTAGAAAACAACGGAATGTTCTAGAAAATTTTAATATAAAAAGTCAATGTCATTTTCACAGAGATTGATGTACAGGCAAAAATAAGAATGTTGTCAAACATTTATAGCCACTGGTATCACCGCATATTACATGAGTAGTTCAGGATTCTTAAAAAATATCTGTTTTGTGAACATTTTCATCTTGACAGAGCCAATAAAACACATTGAAAAAGGAAAAACTGGAAAACTAAAAAAATAAATTAGACATGTTAGTGAAAGCTGTGCATTTAGTGTAGCATATTGAGTAAATTTATTATTTTTCCTCCAGACTAACCTCCATTTAATTAACTGAATAAAATCAAAGTGGTTTTTAAAGATAAATACTGATTTTTTTTAATACTGATTTTTAAAAGTGGCAAATTATTTGATTTCAACTTTGACAAAGTACATGGAAATTGAGATCAATAATAAATCTATCCATAACAGGAAAAAAGATTATGAACTCTTCAGATAACTTTGGAATATTTTTCTATTTTATTTCAGCAATGGCACAGTCTTCTAAGAAAAACATCATTTGCAAAGAAAGAAGGTAAAACAATAAATAAAATGATAAAGAAAAGGCATTTTTATTTAAAAAATAAATTAAAAAGTGAAATAGCACCCTGAAATCTTTCATCATATGCTTTTCTTTGATAAATATGCTTAGAGTTTCATCATATAATAATAAAAAGGTATTAATACATTGTGTGAAGTAGTCAAAATGTATCTCCTTAAAATATTTGTAAAATTAACTAACTGTGGCTTTTGTAGTGTAAATTAAAGGGATTTAAAAATCTTTCATCCCTTGAAGTTAGAAACGAGGATACTTGTAAGACCATTCTCAAAGGTGAACATGGAAGTTAAAGAATTTTAAGGTATTTTTGGATATTAACTTATTTAAATCTACTAAGCATTGCATCGGAGAAGGCAATGGCACCCCACTCCAGTACTCTTGCCTGGAACATCCCATGGACGGAGGAGCCTGGTGGGCCGCAGTCCATGGGGTCGCTAAGAGTCGGACACAACACGACTGAGAGGCTTCACTTTCACTCTTCACTTTCACGCATTGGAGAACGAAACGGCAACCCACTCCAGTGTTCGTGCCTGGAGAATCCCAGGGACGGGGGAGCCTGGTGGGCTGCCGACTATGGCGTCGCACAGAGTCGGACACGATTGAAGCGACTTAGCAGCAGCAGCAGCAAGCATTGCATAATGGAAGATGATTACCATATAGCAACATTTTGGGGATGATTATCATATAACAACATTTTGGGCAAGGTATAGGAAGCTGATGATAGTTAACTTTTTTTTTTCCATTTCTACAAATAAGTCAATTTAAAAAGTATAGTTTGAATTGAAAGGGGAAAAATAAAACAATGTTATTTGGGTTAAGAACTTCCTATATTATATTGCATTTTCTGGGAAAGATATGAGGCCCCTGATTCCTATGGAAATAAAATAAAATAAAATGAAAAGAAACTCCTCAAAAAAAGGTGATGACTTTCATGGACTGAATTGTCAATGACTTGGTGAATGATTTTAACCACATGAACAAATCACTTCCAGAGTTAGTTCTCACCTGTCAGTTAGCGTGTTTTGGTTGACTTAAGAAATGAAAAGTCCTAATGCATGCATTTTGGTGTAATTCAAGGGCATTAAATTACAAGGTTGAGGAAGAAGTCATCCAAGTGTCCTGATGGAGCAGGAATTGAAGGAAGTGAATGTACATCTCTAAGAATAGAAGCTGCTTCTCAAGAATGGAAAGACACCAACACGGTGCCCAGTCGTAAGGAAAGACCTCCGTAATTACAGATGGCAGCGCCAGGAAACTGGCATAGTGCAATTAAGGACAGACTCGTCTAACTCTTGCATAAAGTGCACATTAATAGGGCCACGCCCCCCGAGCACAGCTAAGACTGAGAGCCCCAGAGAAGGTCAGTGGAGGGTGCTGAAGGAATCGCTGGGAAGAAGTTTCATTTTACTTGAAAACAGATAGCCTACGAAGGGCGGCAAGATGTTGAAAACATGCATTTAGCTAAATAGAAACTGTCAAGTCACAATCAGAGACATCAGACTCTAAATATTAGTATTATCTAACTATGCATGAAACATGCATTAATGTTATTTCATCCTCTTGTTAGAGGCACCTGGAACTCACGGAATTAATACTTCATGAGGAAAGTGAAGCAGGCCTTCCTTTGTCCCAAGGAAGACATTGTCAGTAGAATTTTTAAAGTCACAATTTCAATATAACAAACTTAGGACATCAATTTCAGTGTGAGAAATGAATCGTTCATAGGATAACTGACCAACCATAGATAGGTCTGTACCGTTAATCTGGAACATAGATCTTGACATGGATAAAATGTGATTGATGGGTATGAGAACATATCAGATCCCATTAAGCTAATTGGCCGGGAGCGCTCAGATCACAGTGAAGTGCCTGACCAATCCAATATGCTATTTGAAACAGTTTTTATTTAGCTAGCAAGAACATGCTTTTTCCACAATTAGGTAGTGTACCATGTAAAACTGTATTTTTGTCTTGGACTTATGAATATTGGATTGTTACTCCGTTTTTTCTTGCCAACAAGTTGAAAAAAGTTAATTAAAAAAAGAACCATGTGTCCCCAAGATAGCTAAAAGGGCTCATCATAAACGGCTTCCATTTTGAGCAGTAAAAATGCAATGATTTTCCTAATAAAAAACTGAAGTAAAGATAGCTTTTGGTAGCGTCTGTCCCCTCTAAGAAGGGATTTATCTTCTCATAAACGTTATCTTCATTACATAACTGACTCTCAGCTTTCTTAAAATCAGTTGGGAGAGTGTAAGAACACTCTCCATACTCCCAATCCATTGAGATACCAGCTCAGACCTTACACCTGTATTTTCATGATGTGGGAGTTTTCCCTTGTGTCTTTGGTCCTTTACCGATTTTTCCGTAAACATGACCCGAATTGTTTTCATCCAAATTATTAAAAGCAATATATGAGAATACTTTTCTTCAGAGGAAATAGGGCTCACTAAATTTAGGGGGAAAAGCTTAGGGAATAGAGTCACAGTATCTTTAAAGGGACATAAATTTTGAAGCTGATCTTTCATGTTTGGGGAAAACAGTCATTGAATAACAGAGACCTAAACCAAATTTAAAAAGCAAGTTGAAAGTGAAAGTTGCGTCTGATTCTCTGCAACCCAGGAATTCGCCAGGCCAGAATCCTGGAGTGGGTAGCCTTTCCCTTCTCCAGGGGACCTTCCCAACCCAGGGATTGAACCCAGGTCTCTTGCATTGCAGGCGGATTTTTTTTTACCAGCTGAGCCACAAGGGAAGCCCAAGAATCCTGGAGTGGGTAGCCTATCCCTTCTGCAGTGGATCTTCCTGACCCAGGAATCGAACTGGGGTCTCTTGCACTGCAGGCAGATTCTTTACCAACAGAGCTATCAAGGGAGTCCAAATTAAGGAAAACTAAAATAATGATAATAACTTACACTTGGTTGAAATCCTCATTAATATAAACAAAAATTTGGAAAATGGAAACAAAGAAGACTCCCTCTGGCACACTCTCTGCCTGCTTCATTAACTCTGTGAAGGTACCGATTGTGCCTGTTTAAACCAGTAAAATCCAGATCCTGTAACTCAAACACGGAATCTCCCGGTGAAGGTGAGACTGAGAGGGCCCTGCCAGAGTCATCCCTCTTGTTCTCTTCCTAAGAACTAATTTAGTTCAAAGTTTTCCGTTTTAAAAAATTCATCGTGTAAATAGGAGTATGACCTAAAGAGCTGGCAGGAAAATAATTGGCGGCAACTTATAAAGACGGTGAGCATGGAAAAGGCGTTTGCATACGTAAGAGAAGCTGTAAATTTTGAAAATGATAAGAATTGGACAACTGTTTTATTCCATCAGTGGCTCTGGAATGTTAGCAAGTGCCATTAAAGTGAACAAGGAAATTAGCATTAACAAAACACAGAAGTAGCAACAGCTAAGAAAAGATGAACTGGCCCCAGATCACCAAATTGACCATAAATGAAGCCTGGAGGCAGGAGGCCGGGTTCTGAGAGAGAAACACTTGAACACTGATGTTTAACTGTCAAAGAGTTAAGGCACTTTAAATTGCACACCATCCAGAAGCTACTTTGTTTGGGGAGATAATTTTGCCTTTTGCTTCTCATGCAAGAAGGGCTCACACATATGGAAAGGAAAATGACACCGATCAACAGAGGCACCTGCTTCTCATGTGCTCGTGGAAGCAGAAGTCCACTGATACATACATTACAGAGGTCCCAGAAACTGATAAACACTTTCTTGACCTTATCACTGAGATCTTGTTGGTGAAAGACAATTGATTTCTTGACAAAAATTATTCCATCAGATCAGTTCAATCTGATCTGAACCTGGAAGGTATTTACAACCTCCCAGCCAACTCTTGAACTTGGGCTCTGCCTCTGTGGTGGAGGACCTAGCAGTGGCGGAGGAAAGCCTGGAACTTCTTCAGCATCACCTCATCCTACCGCCTGGACAGGTGTCATCAATGTCTGTGGGGCCATCAGGGCAGGAGAGGCAGCAAGAACACTGGAGGGCTGCCTTTCTGCAAGTGACTGGTTAAAAATTTAGTTCTTGAATGCATCTTCAGAAGAAAACAAAATCCTGCAAAAAGCATAACATATTACAACACCTATTCTACACAAGGTAAGGTTCAGTGATCCTGAAAGGTAATGAGATATTCACCAGCGTCTCCTTTAGATCCAAGTGCATGTGTGTGCCTTCCATGTGAAAGGAGAGACTTCAAGAGCTGCCACGCTGTTTCTGGATTTAACATCAAAAGTCAAGTTGAATGTTTGGGGTTCGTGGGCAAGGTGTATGTAAAGGGATCATGCCTGCATGCTCAGTTGCTTCAGGTTTGTGCAGCTTTCTGTGACCGCATAGACTGTAGCCCCCCAGGCTCCTCTGTCCATGGGATTCTCCAGGCAAGAGTACTGGAGTGGGGTGCCATGCCCTCCTCCAGGAAAGGGATCATACTGTTCTCTTAAAATACACAAACACTCTGCTGCATTAATGACGGTACCAGAAATTTTTAAAACTAAGTGTACAGAAGTCCTCCTTATCGGCAGTTTCAGTTTGCACGGCCTCGGGGACCCGAGGTCACCCAAGGTCAACAGCAGTCCAAAAGTATGAAATGGAAAATTCCAGAAGTAAGCAATTCATAAATCTTAAGTTGCACAATGTTCCGAGTTGCATGATAAAAATCGCACACAGCCCTGCTCTGGCCCACCTGGGTCAGGAGTCATTGTTTCCCAGCCTGTGCCTCCGACCCTCCCATTAGTGTAGGACACAACAGTGTGTGCACAGGTTGTGGTACTATCTGTGGTTTCAAGCAGCCACTGGGGAATCTTACAGGGCGCCCTCCACGGATAAGAGGGAACTACATCATAGAAGTAGCATTTAGAGGCTTCCCTGGTGGCTCAGCCCGTAGAGAATCCACCTGCAATGCGAGAGACCTGGGCTTGATTTCTGGGTTGGGAAGATCCCCTGGAGAAGGGCATGGCAACCACTCCAGTGTTCTTGCATGGAAAATCCCATGGACAGAGGAACCTGGAGGGCTAGTCTGTGGGGTCACAAGAGTTGGACATGACTTAGCGACTAAACCACCACCACAAAGACCTAAGGAAATCAGTCCTGAATATTCACAGTAAGGACTGATGCTGAAACTGAAACCCCAAGACTTTGGCCGTCTGATGTGAAGAACTGACTCATTAGGAAAGACCCTGATGCTGGGAAAGATTGAAGGCAGGAGGGGAAGGGGATGACAGAGGATGAGATGGTTGGATGGCATCATCGACTCAATGGACATGAGTTTGAACAAGCTCTGGGAGTTGGTGATGGACAGGGAGGCCTGGCGTGCTGCAGCCTGTGGGGTCGTGAAGAGTTGGACAAGACTGAGCAACTGAATTGAACTGAGCAAGGACCACTGTCCTGAGATCCTTGCATCATCTGTGGAGCAATGCTGATGTACAGTGACTCTGATTAATTAAAGACGCTTACTCTAACATCTAGCCAATTTTTGAATCTTTGAAAGAAAGAAGTATAAATAATGTCAGGGTTGGAGATAAAATAGAATCATAACTCAAGTGAAGGCAGAAAAAGAGAAAGAGAAGCGCATGATGGATGGAACAGAAATGCCAGCAAGATGGTAGATTTTACTCAAACTGTATCATCAATTACATCAGAGAGAATATCTCATCATAACTGAGCAGACTGAAATCATCAGCTTGTATTAAAGGCAAAACCTGGCTATCAGCTTCCTCAGGAAACTCCCTTGAGATACAAGGAAAGAAATAGTTTAAAAGTAGGAGGAGGAGGGAAGACGGGCTGTGTGGACATTAACAAAGGCTGGAGTGCGGACTTCAGTGTCAGTGTAGACTTGGGCACGAGGAAGATTCTCTGGGACAAGAGAGGACAATGTGTATTGAGAACAGTGTCTAGTCCCTAAGGAGACTGAGCTCGAGCATCCGTGCAAGTCCGTGCCAGGACTGGACCACTGCCCACATCTGGAGCCCCTCACAGCCCTGTCCTGACCACAGCCCGGTCTTTCCTGCGTGGAGGGTGGGGCCGCTCCCCAGAACTCGGTCCTTTGCTTCAGAGAGCCAATCTCACTGGGCAGTTTATTCACTTTAGGGGAGATTATTACTTAAGTGAACTTTTCACCCACGCTTTCTTAAACTACCAGGAGGATGACATCAACTTGCCCATTGATCACACACTTAACGTGTTTTAAACACGCTTCTTACACAGGGAGGTGCTAGTGGAGAATCAGATACCTTGGTATTTGTATAGAAACAGCAGGAATGTAAACACTGCCCTTAAAGACCCACAGGCTGGTGAGCGACGTGAGTGATTTTAGGAGAGGGTGAAGACGCTTCCAGGGAGCCCAGGGGCTGGGGGCTGGAAGAGCTCCAGCAGGATGGAGTTGGGGTGGGGGAGTGCCCTAGCAGGATGGGGGGTGGGAGTGCTCCAGCAGGATGGAGGGGCAGAGGGGAGTGCTCCAGCAGGATGGAGGTGGGGAGTGCTCCAGCAGGATGGAGGGGCAGAGGGGAGTGCTCCAGCAGGATGGAGGTGGGGAGTGCTCCAGCAGGATGGAGGTGGGGAGTGCTCCAGCAGGATGGAGGGGCATAGGGGAGTGCTCCAGCAGGATGGAGGTGGGGAGCGCTCCAGCAGGATGGAGGGGCAGAGGGGAGTGCTCCAGCAGGATGGAGGTGGGGAGTGCTCCAGCCGGATGGAGGGGGGTTGGTGCTCCCCAGGGGAGGGTGCCCTGAGCTGAGCTGTCAGTTCTGAGAAGACAACAGCAAGTCCAAGACGGGAGGAAGGACACTGCTGGAATAGGGAGGGGCACGCTGAGGAAAAAGAGTGCAGGGGAGGGCGAGCAGACTGAGGAAAAAGAGGAACCAGGACTGACGGACTGAGAGCTCTCTCTGTTTCCTGGGCTCTGTCAGGCCCCCAGGTGGCAAACCGTGATGGACTCATCAGGGGAATGAGAATCGTTGCTCCATGCAAACAGAGTCTTCCGCAGCAGACTTCATGCAGCAGGCGTGGAGGGTCCCCTCTCTGTCAGGCAAGGCGTTCATGTAGCTTCCACCAGGGTTACTGAGGGGCCCATCTCAGGAGCCAGAGAAGTGAGCCTGCCTTGGACACTGGGAGCGCTGTGCAGCCCTGGGCGGGCTTGTTTCGTGTGTCAAATCCATCTCGTGCCCTTCGGCAATGGTAGTGCCTCTGGACCCGACTCATGGAAGAGGGGGCATCCCTGCACTAGAGGTGCCTGAACAGCCACAGAATGCTCAGGGCTGAATACGGAGGTTAAGAAACTCCACATTTTTAAGCAGAACTTCAAAAGATTGGGTGGGTTCATTTGCTCGTTTAGATAATATTTATTAACATAGATTCTGGCAAGAAATTCCCTAAATTCTGTCGGTGCAAATTTCAACCCAGGTGTCTTTAAATATGCATCACTGCTAGTGTTTTCTTCTCATTTTCTGGGCCAAATACTGAATTAAGTCATCCATCTCATCTCCTCTTAGCAACAAAGTGCCCAGCATTCTGGTGGCCTGAGAAACCCTTATGTCTCGTCCTGAAGCAGTTGTCTTTGATGTTATTTCATATGAGTTACAGAGGACAGCAATGTTTTTACAGAAACGTAATGATTAGTCAAAGTTTGGAACAGAAATCCATTTGAAACGTGTCATAGTCTAATCACTACTAACTTCTTTCGTCATTTTGCAAAATGAGATTATTTTTCATGGGTCGACATGAATTACATTTTAATATTTTCCCCAGCATAGTTTGTGGAATTAAACCTAACTAATTAAACATTGTTATGCAACATGCAAGAATAATTCTTTTGTTGAAAGCATTATCTCAATACAATTGTGGTATTAATATCCCTGGGCTGCACCTCAAGGAACATCCACCAGAGGGCAGTGAACCCAAGATCAGAGAAGACAGGATTTCAAAGCAGGACACAGGTAAATACTTAGGATCCTTTATACTGATCTTTACCAGGGAGCAGATGTACTATTTAAAAAGATAAAAATTACCACCAATCATTTCTTTATTCTTTTTTCAAAATTCTTGAAGCGGGACCACTAAATACCAGTTTGATATTTTTAGATGATTGCATTTGAGGGGGTGGGCAGCTACATGTGCCTTTTAATTTTTTATTATTTCTAAAATTATTTATTTTTGTCAAGCATCATCTTTTCGGTTTGTATTGAGGTATAGCCGATTGACAAGTTGTGATGGTTTCAGAGACTCAGCCATACATGCCCATGCATCCATGCCCCCATCCCCCCCTCCAGGCTCTGCAGCAGGCCCTTGTTGTTACCCACGTTAAATACGACAGTGTGTATACATGTGCCTTTTTAGACATAAAGTTATTCTTGTATGCACTGATTCCTATAAAGGGAAAAAAGAACACACAAACTGTGTCTTCCTAGGAATGGTTGTGCACGTGTGTTGATGGAGGCTTATAAACGTTGTTTTCCCACTCTTGAATCACCTAAACAGGAATGAAGACCGAAACAAAGGAATGCGCAGGCCGAAATAAAGCAGCCCACGTGTACCTTGCAATCAGCGCACAAATGGCTCGGCAAGGGCCCTGGCACCTTTGTGCCCGCTCCTTCCCTCTGCTGTTTGGGGCTGGGCCGCTGGACCACTCACAGCAGGGGTGGAGGGGAATTAGGAACGCTGATGAATGCTCACTTCATTTTCCCAGTGGTCTGGTGCTAAGTTATTATTTAATATTTATCGCTGGCGTGTCTGCAATTGTTGAGCCCTGCAGAAAGAGCTGGACGTGCAGCGGCCCTCCTGGGCCCAGCTGTGCGGCGCTGGCCAGAATGCAGACGCTGGGAGGTGAGTGTGCCCCTGCAGCACTCGGGCGGTGGCTGGGCTGGTGGCTGTGATTCAGGGAGCCTATTTCCCAGGCGTCTTTCCCTGTGAGGCTGAGCAAACACCGGGAAAATGGACCAAAGATGGCATCGACTCAGAGGCGAGGGAGACCAGACAAGCAGAAGCCCCAGCACCGCATGAAAGCCAAATCAGGCAGGGAAATTGCTAGAGGGGCTTTTAATTGGACGTTTTGTTTTTTTCTTATTGAAAGCAATGCTTACTCCTTATGAAAGATTTGGAACACAGAGATAAGCCAAAAGATGAAAATAAAAGTCATGAATTATTTCAGCCCTCAGAGATGACCATCCTAAAACATGTTCTAAATTCTTCTATTCCTCAGATGTTTTAAAATTAATATTTGAGTTCAATATCTAACAATATGGATGACCGTTTCATAGCAGTCAGGCACCAGTGGGAAAAAATCCCGGTTCTTCAAACAAATATGGAAACATAAGGCAGAGGTCTGACCTGGAGGAGGGAGTTTCAGTCCTGAAGACCAGGTTCTGAAACCTGGCCTCCCTGGTCAGTAACTCTGTCCTCTTGCTAGAGGTGCTGAGCTTTTTAATGCTCTTTCTTTGCAGAGAGGAGATTAGTTATTTCCATATCAAAGTGCTTTTTCTTTTTTTTGGCTGTACTTGATGGCTTGCAGGATCTTGTTCCCCGACCAGGGATTGAACCCGGGCCTTGGGGGTGAAAGTGTTGAGTCCTGACCACTGGGCCACTGGGAGAATTCCCAACAGTGCCTCTGAATGGACTGAGACACAGCTGATGTAAAGTGTGGCAACATCTTGTTTATACATGTTATCACTGAACTCAGATATTATATTTCTTCCTATGGGGAATACAAGGAAAAATTCAGACCTAACTTATGAAGTAAAACGCAAATGTCTTTCTTTTTCTTTCTATTTGAAAAAAAAACGCCTTTCTAATAAATGAAATCTATGTCATAAATATTTTTTTTTCACAGCGGCCATATCAGGGAGGAGTTTTCTTGATGTACTTGAGGTTAAAACTTGCTAATACGGTACAAGAACGGAAAAAGGGCAGTCTGCAGTGCTAGTAACATTGTTCATTAACTGGTTTTAATGGGCTCTTTGGGGACATTTTATCTGCAATATGTAACAGCCAACAGGGCTCCTGCTAAAGAATTTCAAGCAAGGTCAACTGAAAGTGTTAGTCGATCAGTCGTGTCTGAGCCTTTACAGCCCGTGGACTGTGGCCCGCCGGGCTCCTCTGTCCATGGGATTTCCCAGGCAATCCTGGAGTGGGTTGTCATTCCCTTCTCCAGGGAATCTTCCCGACCCAGGGATCTATCCTGGGCCTCCGGCATTGCAGGCAGATTCTTTACCATCTGAGCCACCCTACGGAAGCAAGGTCACCCTACGGAAATGGTGTACCTTTGTGGGGTGCTGGCCAGGATACCCTTTTGAGTTGATGCTTCATCCGTTCTGCTGGACAAGACCTTAAAAGCACAAGAGAAGAGAAATTCACAAACCCACACAGGTGGAAGAAGCGAGCAAGCATCTCAGCATGAACAGTGGACACACGGGAAAGCCGAGGCTGTGAGAGCTGGAACTTAAGGAGGTTTAGGACTTCCGTCAGGGGGTGAACAATGTCCCCCCAGGTTCACGTCCCCCCAGAGCCCTGTGAGCTTATGTGGAAACACGGTCTTTGCAGACGCGATCGAGTCAAGATGAGGTCACCATGGACTGTGGTGGGCTCTGATCCAGTGGCTGCGGTCCTCCTGACCAGACAGGATGGGAGAGGACACGCAGGGAGCAGGATGCAGGCCAGGGCATGCGGGGCAGGATCCGCAGGTTTGTCCACATGCCAAGGACACGTGGAGGTGAAGAGACATGGGACCGATGGGCCTCAGACTCTCTGAAGGGAACCAGCCCCTGGACACCCTGAAGGATGTTTTGGGCTCTGGAGCCATGGAGGATGGGTTTCTGTCCATGGAGGATGGATGTTGTAAGCCACTCGGTGTCTGGATTTGCTAGATAGCCACGGGAATCCACCATGGATGCCGTTGCTAGTCTCGCAGGGAGAAAGTCTGTCTACACCTGGGGTACCAGGTTGCTCATTAGCCTCGGGAACCGGAGAAGATGAATTCAGTGTCTTCCATGTAGAAGTTGCTGAAGCAGTTGTCAGCAGCTGAATGCTATTTGAAAAGCATTGCAAAGTTACCCCTCTGTAACTAACAGGTTCTTGACAACACCCAACAAACTGGGTGATAGGAATTTCCAGAGAAGTCAATGTGGACAGATTCCTGGATCTCTCAGAGCAGAAGTGTGCTCTGGAGGAGAAGCAGCAAAGAAACTGGGAGTACGGGAGCCACGGGGTTTAATGTTTCTTTGCGGGTAGATGGAGTCATGTCTGTGTCCCTGGACTCTGAAGCTTGACAAGAGCTGCCGCATTCTCCTGGTGCATGTACAGTGGAGTCCTCTTGACTTTGGGTGAGGAATGAGGATGTTGACCTTATGACATGTTTCTTCAGTGGTCATGTATGGATGTGAGAGTTGGACTATGAAGAAGGTTGAGCGCTGAAGAATTGAAGCTTTTGAGCTGTGGTGCTGCGGAAGACTCTTGAGAGTCCCTTGGACTGCAAGGAGATCCAACCAGTCCATCTAAAGGAAATCGGTCCTGAATATTCACTGGAAGGACTGATGCTGAAGCTGAAGCTCCAATACTTTGGCCACCTGATGCAAAGAGCTGACTCATTTGAAAAGCTCCTGATACTGGGAAAGATTGAGGGCAGGAGGAGAAGGGGATGACAGAGGGTGAGATGGTTGGATGGCATCACTGACTCGATGGACGTGAGTTTGAGCAAGCTCCGGGAGATGGTGAAGGACAGGGAAGCCTGGTGTGCTGCAGTCCACGGGGCTGCAAAGAGTCGGACACGACTGAGCGCCTGAACAGCAACACGATATGACAGCATATCCTGTAGTTAATTCACTTTCGCTCTTTCATTCTTTGTGATAAAGTTATTTTGGAAACGGCATCCTGGCTCTGCTATACTAAGAAAAAGGAAGATTCTCCGCCTTGTGTTCAGACTGTAGTTGAAAGAGCAGCATCTAGAGAGTTGGGCTCAGAGGAGCTGCTTGTGGATGAGGAGGGGAGGACAGCAGAGGTCACGGCTGAGAAATGACCCCTCCGTCCTTAGTCTGTGTCCTCCCCACACATCCTCACCCTCGTGGCTGCTACTACTTGAGTTTTCTTACCTGTGAGCAGAGAATAGCGTACAATCCTGAAATGCAACAGTGCATGCTTTCTTATGATTAGGAAAGATAGGAGAAAACACCTGGGTAGCTGGTAACTAGCTGTGTTTTAAAGCTTCGATGTGAGCATTGAAGGTAAAGTAGCTAATTAAATCCCTTCATTCTACAAAAATGTAAAAAAATGAGAGTGTGTTCTTTAGCTCTGTGGTCATGGAAAGATGGAACCATGGCTGGCAGCCTAGAGACACAGAAATTTCTCTCTAAAATTAGTAGATGAGATTGCATTAATAAAACTATTTTTGAAAGGAAAAACTGGATATTTTATTTAAGAGATTTAAGTAAAAGAATAAATGGAGAAGCAGAAATAGCAAGTAAAGAATAAAAATAAATGATATTTATTTCTTGATGACCTACAATACCTAAGATGATAGAAGTATTAATAAGTGCTCCCCTGGGAGGATTTTGAGAATCATTGGGGGAAATGGTTCAATAACAATTTAGGTATGAGTTTTAAATGGCTTGGGTTTCTATCTCTTAACAGCTTGAGTGCATTTGTAGGATATTAGGAACAGTGGCAGACATATTTTCCTAGGGTGAGTTTTCAGGAACTTTGATACAGACGTGCCCGTGACCACCCCCTGAGGCTCCCATCTCTGCCCGGTTGGTGGATTCTGGGCCTGCGATGCTCGGCCTCCTATAGGGCCCAGCTGCCCAGGGACTGCCTCACTGGGTGTCGGGACTCTGGGGCCACTTGGCTCGTCTTCTCCTCTATCTGACCCTGACCCTTGCTTTAATGCATCTGCTTTGCACTAATAATGTGGACTCACAAGGAAGAGGTTGCTTAGCTTTATTTGTTTTGCACTGGCAAATATTTTAAATTGAATGTTGGGCATTTTTTAATTAGGCTTGCTTACTGTGAGCAAAAGGAAAGATGCACCCTGGGATGCTGACTACTTTAAACAAACAATAATAATAATAGAGGCAATGATAAAATCAGCATGCTACAGCCTCAAAGATTCACTAAATGAGCCAAGAGAGCGGCTACTTTGTGTCTGAATCAGGAATGTGGAACTGTTTGCTTGGAGGAATGGTGGACATGGTCCAGGACATCAGGAAAGCTTATGTATGTTTGCAATGGAGATGGTCCAGGATGCTCATCCTCCATGTAAGTCAGTTCACAGCACCCATCATGTGAAGGAGAGGGCGCTCATCCTCCATGTAACCCAGTTCGCAGCACCCCATTATGCGAGGGACAATTTCCTGTATCTCTCAGGATTGCGGCTCTAAGTGCACTGCTGGCTCTGGCCCGTGGAAACTAATAAAGTGATAGAACCCACACGACCACACTGGGCAGACACCTCCACAGCCTTCCTCCAAGCATGGCGGGGAGCTGCCCGCGCTCCATTCAAGGGAAACCACCACCCTGCTTTAGTGGAACAAAATGCAAGCTGTGTTTGAAGAGGCAGCTTTTAACTTCAAAATTATGCCTCCTAATTAGAGGCATGTGACCAGTGAGTTATCTTCCAGCTATAAATTTTAATCCATATTCATAGCTACGTGAATTTTACCTTCTATGGAGCAGCCGTTATGCAAACAGTAATAGCTGGTGTGTCATTAGAGCATATCGGCAATTAATTCTCAAAATGATCAATGGGAAGGATGTCCTTTCCCCCATCTCTGGTTTATTTATGGGTTCCCATTAATTATGCCTAATTTTCTGTTGGCACTTCTCTTCCTAATGTAATTCAATTTAAGCATATCTTTCTAGAGACTTATTAATAGGTAGGGTCATTTATATTGTGTAGCACAAATATTTTATAATCCACTAATCTTGACAAAAAGGCAATGCCTTCCTGATAAAAAATGTATGAGAAGTAATGGTTCCCTATTAATAACTTATTAGGTCAGATCACACAGTTTGAAGTGTCTATTACGCTTTAATTTTATAAGATTTCCTGCTCTGGAATTTGTCACACTTTCTTTATCTTTTGATTTCAATTGTTTTTAGCATCCCCCTGCCCAGGTGACCCCAAACAGTCCTCCTCTGCGGCTTTATAGAGGCAGAGGTGAGTGAAGATCCTCAGGCTGTGCCAGAGGGTGTCCTGGAGAGCGTAACAGCCCTACTTGTCTTACAGGGGGCTTTCTTCCTTTTAAGACATGTTAATAATCAATGGACTCTGAGTTATCTTTGGTTCACACACCCTTTCAAACTTCTGATGACAGCAAACAACCTTCCTTCAGAAAAGACACACTTAAACAGAAAATTCAAGTCTAATTTCAGAGGATTTATAGAAATCCTAAAATTAATCCATACACTTTTTAAGGATCAAAAAACACAGCTTAGGAACTTTCCTTTGGCTAAAGTTCACCATGTTAATCATATCTAGATACTTGGACTAACACAGGCTTCCCAGGCGATAAAGAATCCACCTGCCAATGCAGGAGACGCAAAAGATGTGGGTTCCATCCCTGGGTTGAGAAGATCTCCTGGAGGAGGAAGTGGCAACCCACTCCAGTATTCTTGTCTGGAAAATCCCTTGGACAGAGGAACCTGTTGGGCTTTATGGAGTCACGAAGAGACAGGACTGAGCACACAGCATTTTGACTAATAAAATGAGCTGGATAGACATGATTTTCCTAAACCTGCCTGTCATTCATTGCCATGGTGTGATGTAATGATATTTGATTTGCCCTTTTAAATTCTCTCACCTCGACTGAAAATATTTTGTGGAATTGAAAAGGCTTTCCCGAGGTCCTGCGGGGGTATCTGCCTTCAGGTAACTATATCAGGAGAGAAAGATGAAATGTCTACAGGAAAACAGCAACTAGTGATGGATTTTCTCAGACAAGATGTTAGACTTGACTAGACTTCTGTCTTCTCCTCTGTAAAGTTACTTAAAAGGCCTCTTCTGATGCTGATAAAATTATACAAATGTGCAAAAGCAAAAAAAACAAGTCGTGACCAGTGTACATGAGTAGAAATAATTGATGGTGAAGAGATGACCCAAGTCCTCCACAGGGAGGAGCAGGCAGGGTGGCCGCTGGGCGGGCATGTTTCTGGTGGCCTGAGTCCCACTGGGACATGAAACAGTATTTGAACCATAATCCTGTTACCTTAGGGACAGAGAGTCTGTGTGTGCTAGTTCAGGAGTTGGTTATTAAAAAATACAATGTCAATGCAAATTATCATCTGGATAAAATGTGGTCCAGATTATTTTGCTCACAATGAGATTCCTCACTGGCAAGCAGGTGCCCTGGGAACTGCTTTTAAAAATACCTGCATGGGGCTACTAACATCTTCACTGACCTTCCACGTTTTTGTAAGAAAGATGAAAAAGAACAGCCAAATTAGTTTAAAACGAAAATATCAGATCTGCACATCTAATTAATAGCTATTTGAGAAATACTATTAATTTGGAGGAATATATTTATTAAATTTCCTTAAGAATATGGATTCAACTGATGCCATTACTAGACTAGCTTTGCGTTTTTAAAAATCATCAGGAAATTCTACCCTTAGATAAAATTCTCCATTCTTTAAATATATTTATTTTACTTTTGGCTGTTTTAGAAAACTTCTTCTAATATGTTTATTATTAATGTTTTTACTAGAAATAACATTTATCTCTAAATTTCATGGTGTCTTGATAGTCACATAAATAAAACAAATTTGGATAATACTATATTGCTACTGCTAAGGCGCTTCAGTTGTGTCCGACTCTGTGCGGCCGCAAAGACGGCAGCCCACCAGGCTCCCCCGTCCCTGGGATTCTCCAGGCAAGAACACCGGAGTGGGTTGCCATTTCCTTCTCCAATGCATGAAAGTGAAAAGTGAAAGTGAAGTCACTCTGTCGTGCCCAACTCTTAGCTACCCCATGGACTGCAGCCTACCAGGCTCCTCTGTCCGTGGGATTTTCCAGGCAAGAGTACTGGAGTGGGGTGCCATTGCCTTCTCCGAGTACTACATTAGGTAACAATATTATTCATTGCTGCTGTTCTTGCTCATCTGCGCTGAGGTGATGGTTTTAACCTTCCGGGTAAACCATTTCTCTCCTACAAAGTGAGAGAGAAGAGCATGAATGAATGAATTTTGAGGAATGCACTCGCTGGAGAATAAGAGGAAGGGAAGGCAGCTTGGGAGCATGGACCCACAGACCCTGAGCAGGAGGGTGTCTCTGATGGGACAGAGGGACCTGGGGGGCAGGGAGGGACAGAAGTGTGTCGAGGGCTCCAAGGAGTCACCAGGAGTCATCGAGGACTGTTACTGTGCTCACCGTGAGATTTCTGGTGACCTCGGCAGGAGACTTGAAGAGAAAGACTAAGAGCCAGTTGGCTTGAGGTTAAGAACCGTTGGCTGGTGTGTAAATAAAAGCAACAAACGCGGGCTTTCTCTCTAGGATGGCTGCTATCAGAGGGGCGGGCAGCTGGTAGCAGCAGAGTCAGTGAGGACGGACGATGCATGCTCTGTGTTCCCACCGCCTAGTCTGGAGGACTCAGAGCTGCAAAGGCAAACATGGAGGGAGAAGGGTGAGGAGGGCACTGGAGACAGAGCTATCAGCATCGTGCAGAGGAGGAGAGAGCAGAAGCACGCAGGGATGCAAGGAGACCGCTAGCTCGTGAGTTTCTCCGCCTAATAGGGACCACCACTCCACTGAGGCTGATAGAGGGTGGGGTGACTCAGGTGGTGTCTGGTGTGACTCTCACAGGAGCTGGGATAACCGTGGGCTCAGCCTGGCTTTCTGCCCAGCGAGGGGAGAGGGCTGGCATGCGGAAGGCTTGGAGGAGCTGCGTTCCCTGATGAGCGCAGACCCACTGGGCAGGGGAGAGGTCTCCCCGCAGGGTGCGGGTCTGGAGAGCTGTGCTGCAGGACGCCGAGGCCCGTGGTGGGCAGCAAGCTGACGCAGCCCGAGTTTGCACTGTGGCCCAGGGCGGAGTGGAGCCGCGGGAGGCAAAACGCTGGGCGGTTGTTGGGGGCATTGATTTAGTCAACCGGGCTGAAGTCCAGTGGGCCCCAGGGCTGAGCCGTTATCTGAGTATTATTTAAGTAGTTGATCACAGCATCCGATTGATGGAGAATCTGTTACTTCTAGTGAGCGCTTGCTGAAACTCCAGTACTTGGCCACCTCATGCAAAGAGTTGACTCATTGGAAAAGACTCTGATGCTGGGAGGGATTGGGGGCAGCAGGAGAAGGGGATGACAGAAGATGAAATGGCTGGATGGCGTCACTGACTCGATGGATTGTGAGTCTGAGTGAACTCCGGGAGATGGTGATGGACAGGGAGGCCTGGTGTGCTGCGATTCATGGGGTCGCAAATAGTCGGAAACGACTGAGCGACTGAACTGAACTGAACTGAGAGTATAACACACTTATGATATCCTTTATATTGGAAAGTCAGATGTACCTACAAAGAGGCTAGTAGGCTGGGTGAAGTTAGCCGGGTTAGGTCATCTGAGATTCCAGGAAAACAGACGATTCCCAAGACAAGTTGGCTAAGGCTGTGGTCCGAGGTGGGAAGCACTGGTTTTAGCTGCGGGCGGGCTGATGAGTCCAGTTTAGCGCGCAGCGGGTGAACCGGCCAAGCTGGAGTCCTCGGGGCCCTGCTGTAGGGCGCCTGCCCGCAGCTGAGGAAGGGGTCACTGGCCAGCCGCGGGCAAGTGCCCCCTGGAGGGTGGGCAGGGAGGGGCGGCAGGGTCAGCCCGACCTCCGTGGACCCGGCCCTGGGGGTGGGTGCGAGTGTGAAGCGAGGCGGATGGGCCGGGCCGTCAGGGGCTGAAGCGGGAGAGTCGGTCCTGAGTCCCGTCCCCGCCCGGCGCCCACAGGGCCAGAGCCGGACCTCGAGCACCTGCAGGGTGCCGGTCTCCCCCAGGCTCTACCCTGAGCCGGGCGCGGGTGGCCGCTGAGGGCAGCCCCACGGCGACCCCCGGAAGGAGCGGCCACCCGGGGATGAGGAGCGGGGCGGGTGCTGGGACCCCCGAGGGGCCCTGAAGCGGTGGAGGCCGTGGCAGGGCCTTTCCTGGGGCCCCGACCTCCTGGCGCACGACGCTAAACCGAACGCCTGGAAGTCTGGAACTGGCCGAGACGTCTGCTTCATATTTCAGTCTTGCTCACATCTGTGGTCTGGACAGAGAAGCACTGTAGTGCTCCTCCAAATCATTTTATTTTGTAAAAATTTTATTTACTTTTATTTTTGGCTCTGTGGGTCTGCCTTCCTGCGCAGGCTGGTTCCTGGTCGTGGCACGCGGCGGGGTGCCTCTCTGGTTGCTTGGCCTTCTCGTGGCGGGGCTTCTCCTTACAGAGCAGGCGCTCCAGGGCCCGCGGCTTCAGCAGTCCGGCTCCAGAGCCCTAGGGCCCTAGGGCATTGCTGGCGGCGCTCGGGCTTAGGTGTGGGATCCCACGGCATGTGGGGTCTCCCTGGATCAGGGACCAAACCCGTGTCTTTTGCATTGGCGGGCAGATTCTTCACCACTGAGCCAGGAGGCAAGCCCCAAGTCATTTTAAATAATGATGGTGTTAGAGGAGCTGAAAAGAAATGGTGAGGGTAGACGTGGAAAACAGAACGCCTGCTCCGGAAGCCTGCACCTCAGTGTCTAAAAGGCTCGGCCTGGAGTGGGTGGGATCTCACGCATCCATAGATGTTCCTTGAGGACGGTCTTCCAACTGATGGTCATTGATTTTCCAAATCCATGAATATTTTTATTCAAATTAATGACCATAAAAATATAATCCATGATTCCTTATTGCATCCTTCCCTGATCATGTTTAAGAGCAAAAGAAGGGAACTTCCTCTTCTCACTAGGAATCTCATTCTGGGTTATCTTGTTAAATATATGTATTTTAAATTAAAGTTTACTCATTCCATTTATTTTTATTTTTAATTAAAATTTAAGAACGTGGGTTTACAATATGAAAATGACTTCCTCACATGTTAATGGGGCCCTGTCATTTTCCTAATATTTTAATAAGATTAATCATTTTATCAGATTAATTTCTGCCTATAAAAATGCTTGCTAATTTCCACTAGAGGGATTTTAAACTCAAACATATGGATGCTTGAATTGTGAAACACAATTTTAAAATATAGGGCAAACTGTTGCCTGAGAAAGCTCCGTGGGACCGAGCATGGCTCAGTCCCTCCGCTTCCCGGAGTAGAGCTCACTGTATGGAAATGTTCCCCCATGGTCTGCTGTTAATTATGAAATCTCAAGCCTGTTGTTTGAGTGCGTATGTTACATGGACACAATACTGTTCCCTCTGTGACTCCCTGACCCTCTCCTCCCCATCCAGACACCAGCTCCCCAAGAAGGACCTGCCAGGACATCCTTCTGTTAAACACCAGCCCTTCCTCCCCATTGTAAGAATATCAGACAGAAAATGGAAACAAGCTGGAAATGGCAGAGCAGAATGGCCCTCCCACGGCTCCGTAGGTGGAACAAAAGCCCCTTTCTGGCATCTGCAGCCTCAGCAGCTGCAGGCTGATGCACTTGGCTTTCTGTTAAGTAGAGGCTGGAGTGTAAAAATAGGCACTGGCACTGACTGAGCGCAAGCCTGTTGCAGTTTTACAGATTCAGAAAGTTCACTAATCGCTATCAATTAAAATCTCTGCCTTCTTGTTGCATGCATTATTCACAATAGTGCACACCGTTGTAGGGCTTCGGGAAAAAGTTATTGCATCCAAATGCAGAAATAGTGAAATTCAACCTGATAAAAAAATGTGTTTTAACCTGTAAATACAAAGTGGCCATTTTAGCATAAGTATTGGAATATATATCATGCGATCATTGACAGGTGTATGCTGTCCAAATATTTCTGATCCCTGATGGATCAAAAACATTTTTGATCAATTTTAGACTTCACTTTAAAAAAACAAAGAAATAGTACCTAAATTAAAAAACCATCTAGTCAGCCATAAGTGTGCAGATACATGCATCCATATATCCAAATACACAAGGGCATGATTGTAGCAGTGACTTCCCTTTAATTAATTCCTTCCTTTATGAAGTCTGCATGCTCTACCAAAAATGAGAATAGGAAATGTCAAAATGAACTGACAGCGTTTTCTGAAGCTGAATCTTATTGTTGTCATGTTTGTGTGTTTTTGCAAACCTGTTGTGTTCGGTCACCATTTTGCGAAGCATCGCTTGAGCTGCGTTGCGCTCTGGCGCGCTCAGCGCCCTCCCCCCAGCAACATCACTGAGTCTTCCTTGGGGGCTGGCCGTGAGTCTGCCCCACGTGGCACCATCAGAGAAGCTGGGTTCAGGGTGGCTGTGTGTTGTTTGTACCTGTTTCAACAGGAAACTCAGATCTTGCCTTTCTTTAACCTTCACGCCAACCAGCATCAGTGAAGTGGTAAAAATTGCTCTGAAAGGGGAAAGGCAAATGGAAGAGAGCATTCAACAATGATAATCACGCTGTCATTAAAGATTGATGAGAACTTTCAATTAGGCCCCATTCCCAATCTGGAGCTGCTCAAGCCAGCCCTGCCTACTATGATCTAAAGCTTTGCAATAAAGATAAAAGGTCATTACAATCTATTGAATTCAATCATGACAAGTACATTTACCTGACGGCAGCATGTATTACATACAAAAAACTAAATTAAAATAACATTACGGGCTGACTCAAATCCACATGAAAAAGGAAATTTAGAATGAAGGACAGATCAAATCACAGGCTGAGAATAATTTGATTTATCGTCCCTTTTTGTTGCAGAAAAATACTTACTCTGTTGCGCACCCTGATTGACACTGTAGCTCTGGAGAAAGAGGACACTTTCTTACTAACCGATGCTGTTCTTCAATAGAACAATTATAATATCTGATATCTGATATCTAATGATAGACTGAGAGACATACCACTTATCAAAACAATTCAGTAATTCTTGTGTAAGAAGAAACAGACACATATAATTATGCACATACGTGGTAAACATTATTTCATGAATTTTAAGAGTAGTCTTGAAGTTTGTATAAATATTCAGTGTAAGACAAAACATTTTATAAATATACTACCACTGATTTTTATCCCTTACATATTGTATTTTTGACTGGAAAATTAAACATATTTATGTTTAAAAATGTAGGCCACATGTAAGAGGATATATTTTAGAACTAATATATGTATTTCTACATAAATCTATATGGTCACTGATAGATATATTTTCTGTGCTAATACCATTTACATCCATCCCATTTCTTAAGAGTCCCAAATCTAAGTTATCAATAACTGCTATAGTTTTGAACTTGTCACTAGTTGCACGTCACTTAAAAAGTTAATTAATAAGGTTCTTGACTCCACAGTTGAGAGTTCTGTAACAAAATAAATTCTACAGTGTGAAAAGACAGCAGCTTCAGTAATAAAATGTATCACTGTTTTTTTAAAGTAGGTTTAGGTTATCTTTTCTACATAACAAAATAAGTTACTGTCCACTTTTGTTAAAGATTATTTTTAAAACTTTACTTTTGTGAATATAAACAGAATTCAGGTCAGATCAGTCGCTCAGTTGTGTCCGACTCTTTGCGACCCCATGAATCACAGCACGCCAGGCCTCCCTGTCCATCACCAACTCCAGGAGTTCACTCAGACTCACGTCCATCGAGTCCGTGATGCCATCCAGCCATCTCTGATCAGGGTCATTTGATCTGTTGTCACAAATGAGTCTCAATGTACAATGTAAACCACCTTTTGAAACACAAAAGTTTCCAACACTACTGATAAAATGCAAGTACCTACGCTTAACTGTTTTACAAGCCCAAAGCACATTTTAACTCACTTGCCTGTTGATGATGAATAAAATCACTAAAATAATTTTCCAAGCGTATTCTACCTTACAAGCAATGATTTATTTCTGTCCTCATTAAGGACATTATTGCTATTGTTGTGTTGACTCACAGCTTCCATTCTAAGTTTCTGCCCAAAGCCCTGGGGGGTAGAACTTTGAGTACTCAGTTCCCCTGGAAATCCCTTTCAGTGTAAACTTAGTAGCAACTGATGTTTGCTCAATTTTGGCTTACTCTGCAATCATTTGAGAAAATGTTAACACTATATGTGCATACACAAGAAATAGCTTAACCTGTTCAAATATTGCCTTTCCTGGCAGCTCATACACACAGGGGAAGTGCTCGCACTAACGTGATGGTCTTCTCGCTGCAGAAGACAAAACATGCACTTGCGGGTGTATGCATCTGTATCTTTGGGCCTGAAATATCCCTTTCATATAAGAAATTAATCGCTTTGAACACACATTAGTAACCACTCTGTGTAGTGATCTCTGATCTCTCCCATGTGGTGGCAGCATTGCACTGGTGCAGAAGGCTGGACTCTGACTTGCTTTTGAAATGGCAGAGATGAAAGTCAGCTAGGATTTCTCAGAAAGCATCATTGGTACACACAGGACAATGCCATAAAACATGTGCAGGGCTAAGTCCATAGTGTTTTTATAACGTAAATTTAGTCATCAAAATATGATTTAACTTAGGAGTCTATTCCTAATCACTAAAAAAAAAAAAAAATCTAGCATTAGTTATGCTATTAACCAAAAGATCACAATTTTATTCACATTCACCTCTTCTTAACTCATAGATTATTTTTTTATATTTTGAATATCTTATTGATGTACAGACGGGATAAAAATATAACAGCTCTCCCATCTTTATTGCTTGGTTTATTCTAAGGACTAAAGTCATATAACCAACATAGAGTTTCAATAATATCAAATTTGCATTTTAGAAATCCTAGACCTGTTTTGCTGCTCATCAGGAATAATATATATTGACTGGGAATTAGTTTTATTTTAAAGAATAAAAACTTCATAACAAGTTAACCTTGCACATTTTACAAGTAAAAGTGAAGTTTTGTTACCTAAATTGCAATGCTAAATTCCTTCTTGAAATAGAGACTTTTGGTTAGAAGTGCTCGGGTTGGGAAGATCCCCTGGAGGAGAAAATGGAAACCCACTCCAGTATTCTTGCCTGGAGAATTCTATGGACAGAGGAGCCTGATGGGCTACAGTCTGTGAGGCTGCAGAGTCAGACGTGACTGAGCGACTGACCACAAATGTTTCATGATCTAACTTGACAAAAAATGTCTCTTAAGAGTTTTCCTCAGTGTATGATTTCCATTCTTTAGGCAGAATTGAAGGAAAAATAGTTATTACTAAAACAGTAAGTACAATATGTACCATGTAAGTACAATAAGTACCATGAAGTTATCTTGACTGTACATAATCTACTGTAATAAAAAAAATTTTCTCAGTGTCAGTTATAATTGCCCATTATAAATAATTAAACCCAGATGGAAGTTATTTTTCACCTAGAGCAAACTGACTAATCCAATGATGAGATCCATACAAGACACAGAACTGGCTCGGGTTAACACTAAGGGTGGGGCCTCTCAGTCTATTTCAGTTCTGCTTCAGAGCACACCTCTGGACCAGCTGAGATACAGGCATGGAGATGCCGGTGGGGCCAGAGTTACAGCACCCACCTGCAGCAGCTCTGACATTCCCCTCAGCTTCAGCCTCCTCTCTCTACACATTCACCAGCGTTTCCAGTTTCTTGGTAAAAGGAGAATAAAGAAACAGAAAATTCTTCAAAGTAAAATTCTTCAAGCAATGCCTTGTCTTGAACAAGCCTGATGACAGTGAGAGGCATTGTATGGGAGAAACGTAATCCAGACTTCCAAAATCTTTCAGTCTCTCAAATACCTTGCATTTTCACTCTGTCTCAGTGACTTCATCTGAAAAGGACATTTATTCACAGATTTACTCACTATTTTTTTCAAAAACACATACTGACACACATATATATATATGGAATTTAGGAAGATGGCAATGACGACCCTGTATGCAAGACAGGAAAAAAGACACAGATGTGTATAACGGACTTTTGGACTCAGAGGGAGAGGGAGAGGGTGGGATGATTTGGGAGAATGGGAATTCTAACTTGTATACTGTCATGTAAGAATTGAATCGCCAGTCCATGTCTGACGTAGGGCGCAGCTTGCTTGGGGCAGGTGCATGGGGATGACCCAGAGAGATGTTGTGGGGAGGGAGGTGGGAGGGGGGTTCATGTTTGGGAACGCATGTAAGAATTAAAGATTTTAAAATTTAAAAAAAAATAAAAAAATTTAAAAAAAAAAAAAAAAAAAACAAAACACATACTGGGTACCATATTTTAACCAGATATAATTTCAGTCAAAAGGAAGAAAGTTTGGTTCCTTTGAAAAGTAACAGATTTGTATTTCAATGGACTATGTCATGTTTTGAGTATTAAAATGATATAAAGTATAAACATAATTGGAAGGGGAAAAAAAGCATTTGAATTAGCATCTGATATAAAAAATACTTTTACAAATTCCAAGTCCTTGATCCACTAAGCCAAATAATTTTAATAGTAACTTACAGTGAATTCTTGTGGGATTGGTCTGTATAAAAATGCAAGCCCTTTAGCCGTAGGGACAAAGTGCTGGTTAAGAGTGCAGAAAGTCAGAGCAAATGCAGGAACATTTTTGTTCTTCTAGTCTCTGCTGGTCTACACGGTGGCTGGAAGACCGGCAGGGTAGACGCCCCCGGAGAAGGGGTGGGGAGGAGGGTGCTGCGGCGGTCAGGGCCTCACGTGGGCCACGCATGTGACCCCGCCCCATGCGACCCCGCCCCATGTGACCCCGCCTCCAATGGCCCCGCCCCTTGTGACCCCGCCCCCATCGCCTCGTCTGTCGGCCCCACCGTGGCATCCTTGCTCAGGGGGCTCTTGACTCTATCTGGCTGTTCGGTGGAATTAGATGAACTAAGAAGTCAGTCAGGCTCTCACAATAACTGCAGAGTTAACTACTGCAGCATTTTTCAGGAAAAACAGAAGGCTTTGACATTTTCTAAATTTCATATGAACTTTGTGTTTTCCTTTTGGCTGTGGAGGCCCTCAGTGGCCTAAACAGTCCTCTGATATATTCAGATTGTTTGTATGTTTGTGCCTAAATGAGTTCCATCTTTTTCTTTTTTTAATGTTATTGAAGTTTAGTTGGCTTATAGTGTTGTGTTAATTTCTGCTGTACAGCAAAGTGACTCAGTTACACACACACACACACACACACACACACACACACATTTTCGTATTCTTTTCCATGCTGGTTTATCACAGAGACTGAACACAGCGTCTGTGTTATCCAGCAGGGCCTTATCTCTTCTATATGTACCAGTTCGCATCTGCTAATCCCAAACTCTCTCCTCCCTCGCCAACCCTCACCCTGCCCAGGCAAACACAAGTTTGTTCTCTAGTCTATGAGCTTCTTTGTTTCATAGATAACTTCATTTGTGTTGTGTTCTAGATTCCACAGATAAGTGACATCATATGGCATTTGTTTTTCTGACTTACTTCGCTTAGTATAATCGTCTAATAGGTCTATCTGTGTTGCTTCAAATGGCATTATTTCATTTTTTTTTTTTTTACAGCTGAGAATTACTTCTATCTTGAGTGGTCTGAAGAAAAAAATTACTGGCTATGTGTTATCATGCTTGATAATTTTTCATACTCTTTTGGCTGCATAAAAGCTCCTTTACCTGTCAGTTTTGCAAATGCACATTTGTTAGCTTGTGTAAAAAGTAAGTAAAAATATAGATGGATAAAAATCAGTCATGTTTACATAAAGAGAATATGCTATGTATACAGGCATGGACGATATATTATAGATTATATACCCATTTATGCATATATATATATTTCTGGTCCTTGTGTTAGAAGCTAGAGATAAAGTAATAAACAAGATGGTCCCTGAACTCATGGAGTTGAAACCTTAGAGAAACAATGATCAAATAAGTTCACAAAGAATATAATATAATTTTATATTTTTGATCATTAGCACAATATATCTGTGGGCTTCCCTGGTAGCTCAATGATAAAAAATCCGCCTGCAATGCAAGAGACACAGGTTTGATCCCTAGGTTGGAAAGATCCCCTAGAGAAGGAAATGGCAACCCACTCCAGTATTCTTGCTTGGGAAATCTCACAGACATAGGAGCCTGGTAGGCTACAGTCCAGGGGGTCCCAAAAGAGTTGGATACAACTGAGTGACTAAACAAGAGCAATATATACAATATATAGATAAGACTCCTTTCTGATCAGTATCATATTGGAAACACAAACAATGTATGCAATTTGCTTTATTAAATACTTTGCATTAGACTTTTAAGAAGAAGTACTTGGATTAGCTCAGTTTAAAAAAAACATTTGCAATAAGACTACATGATTTTAATTTTTAATTAAATTTAAAATTTTCTGTTCATATTATATAGCATCTGGATAAACTTCTAAACTTTCAGACAGATTTCAATAATATTGGGTGGTCTAGAGCTTAAGTGTCGTGATTAGAATGTTCTGTTTCGTGGGTATTTGACATTATATTGTCAAAATTGATTATTTAGAAAACAATTTTAAAAAATCATATTTTGGTAAACCTGCAATGTCCCTTCCTTCTCACTTACTAAGATTTTTTTCCTGTTTTCTTCTTTATTTCCTTCCTACCTGTGTTGGCCAGAGGAAAGATCTTATGCAGACGTAGGACATTTAAGGGCTTAATCTTCACAGGTTCTTAGCATTAAAATCATGTTGACCCGAATTCTAAATTACTGTTATCTTTCCTGACACACCAAATTCCCTTTTGAGAACTATTTTTTCGGTGGTGTGTTGTTCCTTGTGTCCAGATCCTTAATTGCATGACCATCAGGAGAGTGATATACAGTATATTTAAAGATCACACGTTGTTGTAAATCTGGGGCTCAGTGATGTGGTTTATAAGGCAAATTACAACTCCACTGGAGTCCTCTAAAGTGAATAAAATTGCTCTTTTTGTTGAATCCTTTTGGTCACAGTAGGCAATGAGGAAAAAAATGTGTTGACAAAAAACAAGCAATGATGAAATGAAAGATGTTCCAAGATTCAGAGATGCACGCATCTTGGATTTTGGTGACGTGACATAGGAAATAAGTAAGATTCTTAACAGATTTCAACGATTGTACTGCTGACTTCTTGCCTTTCATAAACAGGACGGAGCAGAAGTGAAGCCCTTACTACACCTGGCACTTGTGTTTCCTGAAGGGTTTAGTGACCTCTGCATTCCCGACAGCCTGGATGGGGTGGACACCGTCCTGTCACTGCCTGGCGTTCACCTCCCACCCCCCTCCCACACGGACCACTATCTATCCATCATAGAGCCTTGGTTTGTTTCTTCAAACATTAGGTCTCAAAAGCAAATTTTATGGCCACTGGAAAACCCTGGGCGTATTTATTTTTTCTATCCCCTTGTTGCACTCTCTTCCATGAGCGCCTTACACAGACCTGTCGTGATAGACACAAATCCAGGACATGAAACTGACAACTGCCCACATGTGGACTCGTAATTTTGCAGATCATGACAAGTTATCTAACACCCCCTTGATCTATGTTGTCACAGGGCACTCTGCTAGACTGGAAAAGACCAGAAGGATTTCCCATGTGCGTGGCGGACACAGTTTGGTTGCTCCCACATCCTAAAACGCAGGCTCTCTCCACCTTGACAGCCAGGTGACACCTGCTCTTTCTGGATTGCCTACATTTTTTCTATTATATCTTGGATTTCTGGGCTACATATGTTGTAAAGTTTGTTATTTCCATCACTAGTATATATCCTATAGGAGATTTTACTTCACATTGTTACCTATCAGAAAAACAATCCATTTTGTGAATGGATTATTTTGAGACCAATAAATGTATTTTGTTTTTAAAAAGGTTACTTCATTTTTGAAAATTTGAAATGATTACATGTACTTTTTATCAATAGATATTTTGGCTTATAAAATCAGAGTTAGAATATTAACATTTAATGGTAATCAGCATTCTAATGGAGAAGGCGATAACACCCCACTCCAGTATTCTTGCCTGGAGAATCCCATGGACAGAGAAGCCTGGTAGGCTGTGGTCTATGGGGTGGCACAGAGTCGGACACGACTGAAGTGACTTAGCAGTAGCAGCAGCATTCTAACTATGGAAGAGGCAATTAGAATTTTAAGACAGACAGATCTGTGTTGGTCCTATTTTATTTCTTGATAAAAAGGGGCAATTAATTTTGATTAACTGAAATGGTAATGATAACATTGATTCTTAAAAAGATATGTTCATATAAAATAAGCAATGAATGTGCAGTGTTTGTAATATTAAAACATGTCCTCTTTACTTCATTAGTAAAATGTTCTACAAAGTTTCCTGGTTTCTGTTAATTTTCCATTTCAATTCAAGATGAAAACTTCGATGATAATTGATGAGCTCAATAAACAATGGACAGGCGATTTCAGAGCATCGGTCAATACAAACAGTCCTCTCCCTCAGTTTTCCTTAGGACCTCTGTAGAATAACTGATACAGTTCATCATTGAAGGGATGTCACACACTTTTATAATGGACAAAGACCTTCAGAACTCAGTGGCATTTCTCAGGGCGAGTGTTTACATTATGAGCTTAGTAATACCTCCTGCCGCTGACTGCCAGCCTCCAACTGAATAGTTTTTCCCTAGAATTACACCTCTTACTCCATTGATTCCAGTAATATCAAGAGACTGAAATCATTATGGGTGTATATATGTGTAGGATTTCCCAGGGCACAGTGGTAAAGAATCCACCTGCCAATGCAGGAGATGCGGCTTTGATTCATGAAAGCCACGACCAGCAGGTTGACTCTCTGTACCTATTTGAATGTTAGAATATATATTTTTGAATGTATTTTCTTAAGAAGTACCCATTTTCTTATTTTTTCAGACATTCATTCAAGGGCTGTGTTATTGGGTACCTCTTTCGTTTCAAGAAATAGATTATATCTTATATGTCTATAGAAAGAAAATCCTCGGGAATTCCCTGGCAGTTCATGGTTAGGACTCTGTGCTTCCGCTGTGAGGAACACAAGTTCCATCCCTGGTCAGGGAACTAAGATCCCACAAGACAAAAGGTGTGGCCAAAAAAAAAAAAAAAAAGAAAGAAAGAAAGAAAGAAAAGCGAAGGAACTCCTCATAAATTTATAATTTATTTTTGATTTTGAAAGTTAGAAACAGATTAGAAACAGATGGAAGCATATATATATATATATATATATGTATAAATGTCATTAGTGAGGTTTCCTTATTGCCAAATTCAGACTTAAGCTGAAGGAAGTAGGGAGAACCACTAGACCATTCAGGTATGACCTAAATCAAATCCCTTATGATTATACAGTAGAAGTGACAAACATATTCAAGGGATCAGATCTGATAGACAGAGTGCCTGAAGAACTATGGATGGAGGTTCGCGATATTATAC
Source organism: Capra hircus (assembly GCF_001704415.2). NCBI lineage: Eukaryota > Metazoa > Chordata > Mammalia > Artiodactyla > Bovidae > Capra > Capra hircus. The sequence continues at coordinate 1,871,638 of NC_030831.1, read as the reverse complement.
AGGAGGCAGGGATCAAGACCATCTCCAAGAAAAAGAAATGCAAAAAGGCAAAATGGTTGTCTGAGGAGGCCTTACAAATAGCTGTGAAAAGAAGAGAAGCGAAGGCAAAGGAGGAAAGGAAAGATACACCCATCTGAATGCAGAGTTCCAAAGAATAGCAAGAAGAGATAAGAAAGCCTTCCTCAGCGACCAATGCAAAGAAATAGAGGCAAACAACAGAATGGGAAAGACTAGAGATCTCTTCAAGAAAATTAGAGATACCAAGGGAACATTTCATGCAAAGATGGGCTCGATAAAGGACAGAAATGGTCTGGACCTAACAGAAGCAGAAGATTTTAAGAAGAGGTGGCAAGAATACACAGAAGAACTGTACAAAAAAGATCTTCATGATCCAGATAATCATGATGGTCTGATCACTCACCTAGAGCCAGACATCCTGGAATGTGAAGTCAAGTGGGCCTTGGAAAGCATCACTACGAACAAAGCTAGTGGAGGTGATGGAATTCCAGTTGAGCTATTTCAAATCCTGAAAGATGATGCTGTGAAAGTGCTGCACTCAATATGCCAGCAAATGTGGAAACCTCAGCAATGGCCACAGGACTGGAAAAGTATGCTTTTCATTCCAATCCCACAGAAATGCAATGCCAAAGAATGCTCAAACTACAGCACAATTGCACTCATCTTACATGCTAGTAAAGTAATGCTCAAAATTCTTCAAGCCAGGCTTCCACAGTACATGAATCATGAACTTCCATATGTTCAAGCTGGTTTTTAAAAAGGCAGAGGAACCAGAAATCAAATTGCCAACATGTGTTGGATCATCGAAAAAACAAGTGAGTTCCAGAAAAACATCTCTTTCTGCTTTATTGACTATGCCAAAGCCCTTGACTGTGTGGATCACAATAAACTGTGGAAAATTCTGAAAGACATGGGAATACCAGACCACCTGACCTGCCTCTTGAGAAATCTGTATGCAGGTCACGAAGCAACAGTCTGAACTGGACATGGAACAACAGACTGGTTCCAAATAGGAAAAGGAGTATGTCAAGGCTGTATATTGTCACCCTGCTTATTTAACTTATATGCAGAGTACATCATGGGAAATGCTGGGCTGGATGAAGCACAAGCTGGAATCAAGATTGCAGGGAGAAATATCAATAATCTCAGATATGCAGATGATACCATCCTTATGGCAGAAAGTGAAGAGGAACTAAAAAGCCTCTTGATGAAAGTCAAAGAGGAGAGTGAAAAAGTTGGCTTAAAGCTCAACATTCAGAAAACGAAGATCATGGCATCTGGTCCTGTCACTTCATGGCAAATAGATAGGGAAGCAATGGAAACAGTGAGAGACTTTATATTTTGGTGGGGGTGGGGGGGCTCCAAAATCACTGCAGATGGTGACTGCAGCCGTGAAATTAAAAGACGCTTGCTCCTTGGAAGAAAGGTTATGACCAACCTAGATAGCATATTAAAAAGCAGAGACACTACTTTGCCAGCAAAGGTCCATATAGTGAAAGCTATGGTTTTTCCAGTAGTCATGTATGGATGTGAAAGTTGGACCATAAAGAAGGCTGAGCACCAAAGAACTGATGCTTTTGAACTGTGATGTTGGAAAAGACTCTTGAGAGTCCCTTGGACTGCAAGGAGATCCAACCAGTCCATCCTAAAGGAAATCAGTCCTGAATATTCTTTGGAAGAACTGATGCTGAAGCTAAAACTCCAATACTTCGGCCACTTGATGGGAAGAACTGACTCATTTGGAAAGACCCTGATACTGGGAAAGATTGAAAATGGGAGGAGAAGGTGATGACAGAGGATGAGATGGTTGGATGGCATCACCGACTCAATGGACATGATTTTTGAACAAGCTCTGGGAGTTGGTGATGGACAGGGAGACCTGCCGTACTGCAGTGCGTGGGGTCACAGAGTCCAATATGCCTGAGTGACTGAACTGAACTGAGGTTTCCTTACTAGTTTTGGCTATGGAAATATGCTGATCTCTTAAAAAACACAGGGATAGACAGCTACTCTAACTGGACAGGGAGGAGAATGAGGTTATGTTAATCTCTCGGTAGCTGAAATGTGTGGTTCGGCTGGTTGCCATCTTCAGGACTACTATTGATCTCTGATTGGGTCAGGTCTTCCTACCCCTGGAAAGCTTGCACATCAGCATTGGTCACTAGCATGTCTACCCTTGAGATCCAAGCTCCAGAGCGTCTGAAATGTTCATTCTTCCTTCCCATGGACTTATGAGAACTAGCTGGACAAGCTTTATTCATTCTGCTTGTAATTAGCTTCTTAAATGCAGCATCATTCGCTCTGAGTGAGCCCCTGAGATTCCGCGTTGATGACTGTCTTTTAGTCAACGGCAGGGAACACAGCCCAGGCTGTATCCATTTCGGTGTTCACTGATTGGACACTAGGAAGTGGGAGTGAGCGTTAAAGACCCAGGTCTCCTTCATAAAGGAAAAGTGAGCGTATCACTGTCTATTCTGAGTCAAGTACTCTGCAGAATGAGGACAGCCCCGGCACGTGGCTTACCCTGGTGCGTGGAGGTGCTGGCTCTATAGCACCCAGAGGGGCGACGCACTGTGGCTCCCTCTCCTGCACCAGTGGAGCCGGCGCTGGGCTCGCTGGCCAGGTTCCTGCTCTGGCTGGCTCTTCCCACAAAGGGCTGCTTTCGCAGAGAAAGTGAGTGTTTTCTTTCTTCTGCATAGAGGTCTGAATTTAAAAATACCAGAACCACAACTCTCCACTTTGTCATGTAAACTTCAGAGCAAACGACAGGGTCTGTTAATAATAGTACAGGATGTTAGACCCTAGCTACACCTGCCTTCTGCTTCACAAGATGTGTTTCCATTTCAAATTCTTATGGATTGTACCTTTGATGAGTCCTTGTTTTAGGTCAATTTATTTACCTCTTTTCTTTCCCTTGTCATTTCCTACTGCTTTGATTGTTGAAAATGAGATAGGAGTTGCACAATGATGGGAATGTACTTGGTGTCACCAAACTGTACAATTAAGTGTGATTGAAATGGTATGTTTTATAGTATGTGACTTTTACCACAATAAAAAGCATTAAAAATGTATAGATCAACAACAAAAAAGAAAAGTAGATAGGAATACTTCTGTACAGATTAATTCCATACAGATTTAATCCAAGACCTAGACCCCAAGACAACTCCTATACATTCAGTTCAGTTGCTCAGTCGTGTCTGACTCTTTGCATTATGGATTCACAGCGATAGCTCTGTCTGTATCCATGCTCAGTGTATCTGTATGTCTAGATTTCTGTGCTTAGTTGCTCAGTCATGTCCGATTCTTTGTGACCTCATGAACTGTAGCCCACCAGGCTCCTCTGTCCATGGGATTCTCCAGGTGAGGATGCTGGAGTGGGTAGCCATTCCCTTCTCTAGGGACCTTCCCAACCCAGAGATCAAACGCAGGTCTCCCGCATTGCAGGCAGATTCTTTACCATCTGAGCCATCAGGGAAGCCGTCTAGATCTCTATCTGTATTCATAAATATATCCTTGTTTTAGCAGTGTAGTTAAAGTTGACACAGAGGGCTTGATAAATTTTATGAACTCTTTTACTAAATTCCCATGTGTGCAGATATTTTTTGTTATTTATTTTTATTGTTTTATTATTTCATGAGATTCAATATCATTTTACTATATATTCTCATAAAATTATTTCTGTCTTAGATAATGGCTTAAATCTTCATCTTTGAGTTAGATTTTTGTTTGCTTGTTTTTTTTTTTTTTTTTTTGCTTTCAATTTCAGTTATCACCGGCTTGTGTCTATCTGCATTCCCCATTCCTGGTTAACCACAACGTGATCCCCAAAACTAACTGAAGAAAAGGCTCCTGTTTCAGGAAGGGAGAAATCTGGGTGGCTTGTGAACTCCAGCAACAAGAAGGGAGGAAACAAGCTGGACTTGCTCAGCCAGGCGGTGTGCTGGCGTCAGGGTGCATCACCCCTCCCCTCACTGACCTGCAGCTCATGGCCTGTTAGGTGCCCTCTGCCTGCACATCCACAGTTCTATTCACACTGCTGCCCCATGCCACCAGGCTTCCACAGTGCCCTGCAGCCTGCCTTTTAATTCACATCACTTACCTCCCTAATGACCTCACCAATGATGCAAGGACTGTTTTCAAAGAACTCATCATCTCTTTGCGGGGTGGGAAGACTGAATGAAGTATAAGAACAAATCTGCAAGTTGCAACATGGTGAATCCAGAGGCACCACCTAGTCCATGAGAATCCAATGGATGACAATGCTTCCAGCTTGAAACCTGAATGAAGGAGGTAGAGATGGTGCCAGGTCCTCAAGGAAAACTGTGAATGAATCACTTGAGGATGGGAGATGATGGGGAACATAGTTGAAGCAGGCAGGTAACCTCAGAATATCCAAATTGTACACAGAGAAGTGAGTAAAAGCCTGATGTATCAAAAAATTGCAAAGAAGTTATGGCGGCTATAATACAAAGTGAATGTGATGAGCCAACAGTTAAAGGTATGAGGGTGGAGAGGAGCTGGACTGGTCATGTGTGGTCTTGGCCATGAGTGTGTGCTTGACTCCTGTAGGACATTTGGACCGTGAGCTGGTGTGTTCTCGCCTGCATGAATTCTCCTGGCTGTATGTGGGCTGTTTCAGGAATCCCCAAGTTAATCATGGTTTAAGCTGGGATGGTGCCAGGGAAAGAAAGAACAAGGCAGACTGGTTAAAAATTCAGGAAGTAACACCTGGAGTGTTTAATGGTCTCCAGGTAATGGAAGATCAATGATTAACGGCAGTTTTCAAGTATGAGAGAACAGGTTGGTTGCAGATTCCAACCAAGAAGAGTGGAGCAGAGAAGAAGACCAATGGAGGGGAAAACCAACTCATACAAGGGAAAGCAGGTTCAGGTTGAATTCCTTGAGCTTGAAGTAGTTGAAAAATCCAGATGACAGTGACAACCCAGGAAACAGGAGGAGGAGCCTCATGCTTGGAGGAGGGTCCCAGCTGACTCTGTGGGCAATCACCTAATTGGAGACAACAGACCCTGAGAGACAGACCCCAAAGAAGAACATCCCATAGGAGTGGGTCAAGGGACAGGAAAGCTGATGAGTGGAGAACCAGGGAATCATGGCAGACTCAAGGTCGAGAAGGTGGAATTACAATGAGTGACTAGTATCATCAAACCACAGACATCGTGGGAAATGATATTTCAGAGTAAGTGTTGGGGTCGAGGATAACTGGCCACCATGGTGAGAATAACCTTAGTCACATGGTGGAACTGAAAGTCAGTTACAGGATGTTGAGAAGCGAATGAGCAGCCTGGGGAGCTGGTGAGAGCTCAGCCTTGGAGAAGCTGGGATGGAAAAGGAGGAGAGAGGTTGGCAGGCAGGGTACCAGGCACAGGGTGGTTTTCCTTGGGGAGAGATCAGAACATACAGGCTGAAATTAAGGACCCAGGGGTAGGCACCATGGGCATTCTAGAGAGTTCTCTTTTAGGACCCAGGTTTGGACAAGATGGGATAAAGGACACAGGAAAAGGGTCAGCCTTGCAGTGAGAGTGATACAAGGAGGGGATATTCTAGATGCGGGTGCCTTTGTGGGTGGGAGTCTGAATGCATGGTTGCCTAATGCCTTCACTTCCCTCAATTCAATAAGGGGCAAGTAATTTTCTAAAACTGAGTGATGGGTGGGTAGCATATGGGCTCCTGGAGAATTTTGGATTAGTCCTGAGAGAAACTGAGCAAGCTTGCCAAGCAAGGAATCCTGAAAGAATTAGCCTAAAATTGAAAGCTCGTGGACGTGGGTGAGCCAGTCACAGTTGGTGCAAATTGCCTGTGGCTACAGACAACGTCCAGCAGAAGGCTATTCCATTGTGGGGACAGATTTGGGTCCCTCTAGAGGAGGTCACGCCCTATTTCCCCATGTGGAGAGAAACTACGCCTGCGAATATGTCATCTTCTGAGACAAAAGGGATTCTGAAGACACCATCAAGACGGTGACCAGTTAACCTGAAAATAGATTTTCCTGGATTATGTGGATGAGCTGAATGGAGCCACACAAACCCATAGAATATAAAGTCAGAGCAGTTTGAAGTAGGAGACAGATTTGACACTGATTTCAAGGTGGTGGAAACCACAGACCAAAGAATGCAGGAATCTCTAGAAGCTATAGATGAGCCCAGTGGACCTGAGTCCACATCCGTATAGACAAACACTGCCCATGGCCTGAGCTTGGGAACAGATTCTTCTCTAGAAACCCCAGGCTCCTGGCCAACACCGAGACTCGGTGTCCATGAGACCCTGAGCAGAGACTCTGCCTCTTCACCCTGGACTGTGGACACACAGAAACTATAGGATTATCAAGAAGGGATATCTTGTCTCAGAAGATGACATATTCCCAGGTGTAGTGGTTCTGCATGACTCTGCTTGTGCTGACTTGTTATAGCTGCAACAGACAACTAATACCTGCCTTTTGTGGAAATTTGTGACTATTATGTATGGTGGAGTTTTTAGGGGTAGGTCCAGTAGCATCCAGAGGTTGCCAAGAGTCAGACATGACTGAGTGACTTTCGCTTTCCCATACTGGGCTTCCCTTGGGGATCAGCTGGTAAAGAATCTACCTGCAATGTGGGAGACCTCGGTTTGATCCTTGGGTTGCGAAGATCCCCTGGAGAAGGGAAAGGCTACGCATTCCAGTATTCTGGCCTGGAGCATTCCATGAACTGCAGAGTCCATGGGGTTGCAAAGAGTCAGACATGACTGAGCAACTTTCACTTTCTTTTCCCAGCGAATAAGCAGGTTCAGATAAACTGAAAGTGCAGCTGAGTGAGGTAAGGATACCCAGCCTGTTGTCTGGATTGTGTAGTAAAGAAAGATAAGGTCATCTGGGAAGGTGGAGGACCTGGACATCCCAGGATGGCTGGCACGTGTTTTAGTGGAATTCAGGTCATCTTTCTGGTTTCATTAGCCCACTCTCCTAAGTCAACTGACACCGGAAAATCTTCACTGACTCCATTTCACCAAATCCTTTTTTTAGTATTTATTCAAACACTGAAGGTTTTTCAATATTTGCTTTCAAACTATCTCAGAGACAGTATCGGAGAAGGATGAGAGGCACCCCACTTCAGTACTGTTGCCTGGAAAATCCCATGGATGGAGGAGCCTGGTGGGCTGCAGTCCATGGGGTGGCCAAGAGTTGGACACGACTGAGCGACTTCACTTTCACTTTTCACTTTCATGCATTGGAGAAGGAACTGGCAACCCATTCCAGTGTTCTTGCCTGGAGAGCCCCAGGGATGGGGGAGCCTGGTGGGCTGCCGTCTATGGGGTCGCACAGAGTTGGACATGACTGAAGTGACTTAGCTGCAGCAGCAGCAGCAGGGACAATATACTTACCATTTCCTGTGTTGACCTTCCTCCGGCCAAGGCAGCTGAGGCAGATAGAGCTTGTTTCTGATACTTTACTCCTCTCCAATGCACTGTGGGTTGACATGATTGCCTTGGTCCCATGACAGCAGGATGCATTTCAGGCTTGGCCATGTGACTGGATTTGGACCTTGGGATTGGCAGGTTTCTGGAAAAGGGAATGGCAGCCCACTCCAGTATTCTTCTCTGGAAAATCCCATGGACCATGGAGCCTGGCAGGCTACAGTCCACGGGGTCACAGAGTTGGACATGACTGAGACTAACACACACACACATTGGTGGATTTAACTGCACAAGTGGAAGCTTGAAATGTGTCTCGATGGTTGGCTGCCTTCTCCAACTTCTGCATTTGCAATGAGAAGGAAATCTTTGAGCTGCCATAGCCAACCCCTCTAAACATGGAGTCCAGGGTCAGACTTGTGAAGAGAGCCACCACAACCAACTGTTGCATGAGTGAACGAGGAATAATTCTTGGAAGTACATGCTGCTGAAATTTGCTTGCCTCCTAGCAAAGCTTTCCAGTCCACCAAAAACACTCTAAGTACCTTCCTTCACGTTTATTCTTGCTTGTGACATCCTCACCCTCCTGTGTGGTCTGAATGTTTGTGCCCCCAAACTCACAGGATGAAATCCCCATCCCAGCGGGATGGTGCTGGAGCTTGTGCTTCTGGAGGGTGATCCGGTCACAAGGAGAAGCCCCTGTGAATGGAATCAGTGCTCTTATAAAGGAGACTTGGAGCAAAAAGGGGTTCATCCATGAGCCAGGAAGCAGCCTCTCACCAATGAGAGCACCTTGATCTTAGAGTTCCCAGCCTCCACAACTGTGAGGCTGTTGATGAGCAATCCAGGTTACAGCATTTTGTTTTAGCAGCCCCAGCGGACTGATGCCTCTTCTGTACACAGGAGACTTTTCAGCTGGAAAAATCTTACCATCCTTCATGTACAGATCACAACTCTTATCACCCTCCTGAAAGCCATTTTATCACCAGAAGCCAGAGAAAATACCTTTGACTGCATATGTTGTTTCTCCAATAAAATGAATCCTTATGCATTATCTCATTTGACCATGAGACTGATTCTATGTGGATAAGCGGATAGATAACATTAGCTCCACTTTGTAAATAATGAGAAAATTAGCCCTCACAGAAGTTGAGTCACTAAATCTTATTGGTGCAACCAGTGAGGGGCACAGAGAGAGAGAGTTCAGTCCAGAACCGGAGCCTTCGTTCTGTGCTCTCCCACACGTTTTGGAGTCTGAGCCAAATCTCAAATTCCTGAAAGGCTTGGTCTAAACAAACTCATTTCTCCTCATGTTCAGCATGGGGCTCTGCCCGGAACAGCTGTTGATTAGGTGTTCATTTACTGAAATAACATGAAAGAAAGTGAAGTTAATTAGATGCAAATAGCTCTACAGAGGATTTTTATCACCTCTACCCAACATGGGTCTAGGTCTGGGTTGCCCGACCCCTGCCTGTGCAGACTGGACCTTGATTCTCTCCTTCCTGATGGAACTGCTCCCAACCTTCCCCCCAGAAAGGTTTGCTTTGGATTTTCACAAAGTTGGGTTATTCCCAGCAGTGAGGGGCCCGAGGTTTGGTGACTGCTGTCTACCTGCTTCCACACTCTGTGAACTACACGGAGTCATTGTAATCAGCGCAGTCTTGTGAATTCCTCTCTGAATGGACACATACTCAGTGATCACCCGGTGACTGTTACCTATTGGTGGAAAGGCTGGCCAGCTGACTGACTGACTGACTCCTGAATTCCGGGGCCACGGGGACCTCTCCCCGTGACTGGTGGAGCAATGGCGGAAACGACACGAGAGACGCCCGAGCCAGCACTGAGTGTGGTGCTCAAGGGGCACAAACACTCACTGATGCCATGCCTATTCCTGCCCGAAAGTGTTTTATTTTGTCCTCAGTATTTTTAATTTATTACTTTACTAAAATATAGTTCATATACTATAAAATTCACCCATTTGAAGTGTACAGTTCAGTGATAGTATATTCAGGGTTTTTCCATCATTACCCCTATCTAATTCCAAAACATTGTCATCGCCACTCCCCCCCATAAGAAACCACTCCATCTGTGAATTGTTAGTCTCTGTTCCCACCTGCTTGTTGCCCCAGGCAACCATTAGTCTACCTCTGTCTTTAGGGTTTGCCTATTCTGGACACTACATGCAAGCGGGACTGTGCTACATGTGACTTTGTCCAGTTTTTCTCATTCAGTATAATGTTTCCAAAGTTCATCACATTGTAACATGCGTCAATATTTCATTCCTTCTTCTTACTGAAAACACATCCCATTGTGTGGAGAAGCCACATTCTCTTCATCTATCCATCAGTGGGTGGACATTTGGGTTCCTACTTTTAGGCCCCTATAAATAACGCTACTGTGAATATCTGTGTGCAAGATTTGTATAAATGTATGTCTTCATTTCTCTTGGGTAGATACATAGGAGTGGGATTGCTGGGTCACATGTTAACTCTGTTTAATATTTTGAGAAACTGCCAAACTGCTTTTCAAAGTAGCTTCACTTTTCTAAAATTCTACATTCCCATCAGCAATGTATGAGGGTCCTCAGTCACTTTTTTCTTCAGTTTTGCTGACTTCTTTTGGCAATCAGATGTTTTAATTGTTGAGTATTCAGTTGATAAATGATTGGATTTGTTCATTTATCTTAAGAGTGTGGGGTGAATGCATGAACAACAGTGCGGGAACCTTCAGAACCCACCTGTCCGCCTGGCTGTTCTGTTCCGATGCGGAATGCAATTATCTTAGGCTTGTGAAATGATTCATATGACAGGTGGGATATGGAGTCTGATTGCAAGAAGACTTATTTAGTGGTTTCTTTTCCTGAAAAAAATAAAATCCAAGAAAAGAGTGAGTGTCATTCTTGTGGGTCTTTTGAGGTTCTGGATACTACATTTGAAACCTGATTACACTGCCCTTGTTAATTACAGAATCACTTCCCTAAGGACGCAGGGAGAGAGACACTGCACCTAGACCACACACCTACCACCATCATGACATCAGTGGCGTCAGAAAAGTAGGAAAAGGACAGTGGGGCCAAACTGCAGGGTGTGAAAAGCAACCCCCCCCCCCCAGGGATTCCACAATAGGCCCCTTGCTGGCAAATATCTTAGTATAAATATGATTTAAAAGACCATCAGCTATAAATCACATTTTAAGATAATCTCCCCTGGTACATTCTTAACTTTCAGGATTTCAGGTTCAAGAAGAAGTGAATACATTTTACACTGCAGGAGAAATTTGACAGTGGTGTCAAATTTATATTAGTTCAGAGGGATGAAATTGAGGCATTGATTGTTAAAAATAAAAGAGAGAGATATGTGTATAATAGAGGCTTTTTTTTTTTTCACTGAAAAGAAGTCATCTCAAGGAATAAAAGAGGCAGACACGCAAATGTCCTTGAGATGGGTCTATAGGACCTGATAGGTTACTCTATTGGATTCATGAAATCCAAACTGGCAAGAAACCTAAACAGGTGGTCATCCAGTTCAATTTCCCCTGGAAACATTCTTAAGGGTGTAACAACATTTGAAAAGCACATCAGGATCCATCAGGATCAAAGGTTTTCGTCAATGGGAAATGTTAGAATTGCTCTCCATGTATCTGTTAGCAACACTGCTCCCGCCTTCCATCTTCTCATTCCTACTGACTGTCTTGCCTTTCCCCCCACTTGTTTCCTTCTTTAACTCATCTTTCCATGCCGTGCTTCCTGGGATGCCATTTAACTGAACTGATGTTGGTAGACAGCATTGAATTCCTTCACATTGGCAAGGATTTTCTTGCAAAAGAGTTCTTCCTGAAATGGCTGACCCTGTTTCTCACTTAATAGAATGCATTTGCTTCTTCTGTTTTCCTTGTGGGCACCCAGAATGCAAAAGGGAACAAGTTCTGTTGTATTTGCCTGCCAATGGGGGCATTCTTTCCTCTTCCTCGTGGATGGCCCACAGCACTTTCGGTGCCATTAAAGAGAGAGGCACAGCTCACAAAGGAAGCAGGATGCTTTTCAGGAGCATGGAGAAGGACCTTGCTCATCGCTCTCTCCAGCCCAGCACTGCCCTGGCAGGTCCTTCTCCCCTTGGAGGAGACAGGAAGGTAACATTTGATATAATCCTTTCTTAAAAATCCTGAGTGAAGAAAGGAGTCTTGAGAGAAAGTTCCCAGATATGGATTATCTATAAAAAGAATAAAAGGGATGAACATGGAAGATTTTTCATCACCGTAAACAAATAATTTGTGATCGCTCTGCACTCGAACCACAAATAAGACCAGGAATTAGAAGTGCCCCTAGCTGGCCGGTGTATACATATATCATTGGTTTGGGGTAATGAAGATTACCTGATAAAGATCACAATATGACAGGTTTCCTTTTGCATTGCCCGCTGAACAGCCAGAAACGGTTTTCTGCGGCCGGCCAGCTATTGATCCAGCTCTTTCTTGTCAGTGATGCAGTTAATGGGAATTCCACAGGCAAATAAAAGCTACATTTTGTCTTCATTTTCATCTGAAATATGAGCTGGTCCTTTGTACTCTAGACAGTCATTTATTACTCATTTTCCTTTATTGATGTTTATGAGCTGAAGCATAAAATGATTCTCAAATGTAGTTTAATTGAGGCGGCAGTTGACACGGTAACCGTGATTACCGATGCGCCATCGGAGGCATGAAGTCCATGAATCAAGGTTTGCTTTTCATTGGTCTTGGAGGCAGCGCAGGGGCGAGAATATCCTTAAAAAGCAACTGGGCTGGAGCTGCAGAAATATGTCGATTTATCTTCATAGGTGGCTGGGGCGGGGGCGGGGAGCCAGTGCCCCATCCTTAGCAGCAGCCCCCGAGGTTTTCTCATACTTGACATTCAAGAGCTGGCTGTCTTTCCTAGCAGAGGGGAAACTTCTCCTAAACCATTTTATCATTTTAAAAAGTGTTTGAGCAGATCCTTCTTTTGAAAATATTGAAGCTCAATGACTAGCCCTCCAAAGCGTTGGTGGGGGTGCGAAGGGACACGCCATCTACAGCCACACACAACACCGGGCAGCCCAGTTAGTCAATTCATTCGTAAAATGGGAAGAACAATCAATACCGCGGAGAAGTATTTTTTTATATGCAGTTATTAACTCATAAGCTACAGTATATCTCATCTCATTTCGACAACAGCTGAGGTCTCCATCTCCCCCTGGAGACCCCTGCAGGTCCCATTATGAGAATCATAAATAATATGTGCTAATGAGATATGAATTGATTATGTTGGAAAAGCTGACATTTTCATCCATCATTCTAAATGATGTTTAACAATGGATTACCAGCCAGTAATTCCTCTGATATGAGATTAAATAAAATAGCCGGCTGTTTCAGCAGACTAGCTCAAGGAGATGGCAATAAATCTGCTCAATTACTGTATTACCAATCCGTTTTTCACTGCTAAGGATATTATTATTTCATTTAGACTTGTTCATGCATCATAGATTATTTTATTTCAGGCAGTCAATGGCAGGAACCGCAGCGTTCTCTCCACCGAGCAGTGGAGCGGTGGTCTTGGCCGAGTGCAGTAACTGCCCCTCTGTGCACCCAAAATGCCCCCCAGGAGAGGCTGCCCTGCCGCCCCCTGGGGCAGAGCCTCCGCATGCAAGCCGCATTTCAGAGAGACGCATTTTGCTTTCAACCTAATTTTCTTTACTTATCTGAAAAGTCTCAACCAAAGGATACCGCCTCAGAAACCGATCGATCGAAACGAGATTATTAGATCCTCTAAGATGATTTGGTCTTCATCTCAGTCCTGTAGTAGATTGAGAATTAGATCACAGAGACCATTCTTTGGCCTCGCAAATTAGATTCCCAGCCCCTGCAATACAAAGGTGGCCTTTCTCCCTACTGCCAAACACACAGACGACTTATACACTTTATTGATGCAAAAATGGGATAGGCGGGAAGAATCCCATGGCACCCCTGGCATCGCTCGTCATCTTGACGAATCTGAATAAAGTTTGGAGCCTGAGCTCCACGACTGTCTGTATAGAAAAATTACAGTGGGATGGGTGGCCTTGTGAACCCTTGGCTTCCTTCTCATGATCACCTATGTGTCAGTCGACTTGAAGAGAAGATGGGCAGGGGCTCAAGGCCCAACCCCTGTGCCAGGCAGTTCACATGGAAGAGGGAGGCCAAGGGTGTCCACATGGGCGCCACGAACACCTCCACGCACACCCCGGGCCCGCCCGCCCACCTGGCTCCTTGCCTACCCCGGCCCCGCAGATGGCCAGCAGCAGACGGCCCTGCGTGGCCTGTGGCTCTTCCCGTGAGCGCAAACCTGCAGGTGCTCACACCTCTTGCCTCCAGGAATCTCGGTTGACATAGAGGCATGAGGTGGGCCACCAAGGCACACAGAGCCAGCCCAGGAAAGCCAGGGAATTTATGGCACAGGTGACAAAGCTCTGACGGCAGTGGGTCAGATTCTTCTCTCTTCTTACCCCTTCTGAAGAGGACACAGTGCCTCCATCTCTCCAGGAGACGGCCAAGCAAAGCAGCGTAAGCAGTGACCGCACCCAGCATGGAGCAGCTGGATGAAGAGCTCTTCCGTCACCTTTCCTCTTTCCTGGTCTTATTGCCACCATCCCTTCCTCCTATCCCCCAGGACTGCAGCCCTGAAGACGTTGCAGAGGAGGCCTTTGATGTGGTTTCTGGGGAACACAGACGAAAACAGTGTGTGACATTGGAAAGCAGAACCCAGAGCACCCAGCTCTGAGCCTCATCCAGCAGGGATGAAGAACCTGTGGTGGTGGTGAGCGCCTTCACAGCAGCGCTGTAGGACCACTTCTAAGGGTGCTCCCGTGGCAAGGCAGGGTAAAACACCAGAAGGGAGGTGCTTGGCCATGCGGTAGCTGTGGTTCTTGCATAGGATGGGTCGCTGATAATTCCCGGATCAAGGACTGTGGAATGGATGGCCTTTGAATGTCTCAGCAAAAGGAAATGAGAGGCTCAAAAGAGCCCAATGACACTCAGACTCTACGGAAGCCAGAGGCTTCCATGGTGGTGTTCCAGAAAGCTCATCTCCAGCCTAGAGCTATCTCCCTTTCCCACGGACTCCAGGGTGGCCTCACCTGTGAAGGTGTCTCACAGAAGAGCCTTGTTCTCCTCCAGCTCTGCCAATTTGCTCAGCCACAGCCTCCAGACCCACAGGGAGGAGGTCGTAACTCAGCACTGTCTGTGTGAGGAAGCCCTGCCCCAGCTCCAGGAGGAAGAGCTCAGGCGCTGAAGGACTGATGCTCCCGTGTGGTACCAAGTTGGTCCTGGCACTGGTTCAGGCTTCCTAAGAGAATGGTAATCTGTTTGCTTCCTATCAGTGTTATATGACTGTAGAATATGGTTCTACTTGGTCCTATCCAAATGTAACAATATGGTGTCAGTAAGTGCCAAAAAAAAAAAAAAAAAAGAGAGAGAGAGAGAAATCATACGTGATGCATAGCTGTCTTTAGAGATAAGAAATTTCTTAGTCTTACTCTGTAAAGTTCATAAAAAGGGAGAAATGGACACTAATTCTGTTCATCAGGTAGGCTTTAGGATCAGAGAGCATTAACTTTTCTTCTCTGGTAGCTCAGTTGGTAAAAAAATCTGCCTGTAATGTGGGAGACCTGGCTTCGATCCCTGGGTTGGGAAGATCCCCTGGAGAAGGGAAAGGCTACCCACTCCACTACTCTGGCCTGGAGAATTCCATGGACTCTATAGTCCATGGGGTTGCAAAGAGTTGGACACGACGGAGCAACTTTGACTGTCTTCACACAGGTATCAAATTATAGCATGGGTGGAATGGGATGTTTTAGTTTTAATTTATGTTGAGCAACAATGAGTCATCTCTAGTATCAATAACAATAAGAATTGCATTATCATTATATATCTGTTATTAAAATAATCAGGAATTCCAATAAACATAGCCCTATGAACATCAATCAGCCTGAGAGACACATTGGTGAATGAAATGCATAGAATGTAGCTTGTCTTAGGAGGATGAAAAAGAGCCTTTGTCCTAGAGGAAAATCTTGCAATCAAGTCCCACGGCATTTCTTGAAGTCTATAAAAAATAGACAACCATAGTTTCTAATCTTCTGGTATAACACAAGGAGAGAACAGGTATAATCTAGGGACCTCGTCTTCCTTCTAGAGTCTAATGCACTAGAGAATAAGTGATAAGACATGTTTACTAATAGAAAATTCTACTCGAAGGCAGTGCATTAGCTCTGGCAAGTGGATTCATTGTAGGCAAGGAAGAGAAAGGAGAGGAAAACTTTGTAGCTGTTGTCCAGTGAAAGGAACGTGGAAAAGAGATTTTTACCAAAACTGGAGACCTGGACCCAGAGCATCCTGAGAGTTCGCACTGTTGTCCTGAGCTAATGGGTGGCAGTCCTGAGTTCCGCAGTCTTAATAAGTGCCACTGTCATGCTGACGATGACCATGAGCTACGTGCCGTCACTGTAGCAAGTAGCAAGGAAGTCTAGCATGCTGTAAGGTGCTAAGGCAAGGATGTGCTTCACAGGAGTCAGTGAGGAGAAGACCATGATTTTCATACCAGCTTTCCCCCCAGAGATGTCTGCATTAATTAAAGACCAAATGGTCACCTTCATAAATGAATGGATGGTGGTTTATTTCTTTTTAAGCCCACAAAACCCCCCCCACAATATACATTTCTAAAAAATATACTGGACAATGTTGAGACAAAAATGAGATAAACTTTATGGTAAAACTTATCGTTTGTACAAATACAGGTATTCAATATAAATCCAATTGTATCATTTTATATTGCCATAGTACTTAAAGAGAGCCAATCTTTCAAATGATGGAAGAATATGGTAATAATCACAATTAAATCAATGGAAAATTTTACTGAATTTTACACTATAAAGTAGTCACTGTTACCACCCTGATTTTAAAGATGGAAGGCCCTGAGGATAAGAGAACTTCAGTAATTTAAGATCACACAGGCACTAGGTAGTGGAGATAAAGTTGAAATTCATGTGTTTCTGGTTCAAAAGTCTGCTGTTAACAAGTACTGTTTATAAGCTATTGGGTTTGGGAAATCTCTGTTTCCACTCAGTCTTAAGTCTCTGCCTTTATCTTAATTCACCCCAAAATCAAATAGTTCAAGTCAAAGCAAACCACAGAGAGTTCATTTACATCTGTGTGCAAATTGATTGTAGAAATCAATGCAGCCAAAGGGACTGAACACTTACTGTATATCACGTACTCTCCTAGGTGCAAAAGGGAAGGAGCGGTGAGGCGAGGTGCCCAGTCCTGAGAAGGTCAGGCGGGAGGAGGACACTTCTGGGAAGGGACCATCGTGGCAGGATTCCAGGGAGCTGAGGGCCAGAGGAGCACAGCTGCCGTCCCATCCTGTGATGGGTGCTATCTTTCTTGCCGCAAGTCCCCCTGGGACCAGCAAGGTACAGGGGGAGAGAGTGGTGAAGAGGAATGCGGTAGATAAGAGGGAAATGACGCACATTCCAGAAACTGAAGTGTTTGTATGTAGAGCAAACACAGGGGTCAGCGTCATTCCTTTGGCACTGTTTAGGTGATCCTTGTGGAGTAGAGAGAAAATAAATGTTAAATATATTTTCTGGATTTTATAGTCTGTTTTGAGTTACTTCTGTATTAAATATAGATTTAGGTCAAGGTTCATAGTTTTGCCTATGGCCATCAAATTGCTCCAACACCATTTATTTAAAGGCTATCCTTTCTCCTTCAAATCACTTTTTGATCTTTGTCAAGAATCAGTTGGGCATGTTTGCACTATATATATACAATTTTTCTGTCAAGAAGATACTGCCTTACAAGGTGAGTTGGAAAATCTCCTTCCATTCTGTTTTCAGTACATTGGATATAATTGCTATTAATTCTTTACTGGTAAAGATCTCCAGTGTAACCATATGGACGTGGAGTTCCTTTTCAAAGGCTTTTAGTTACTCTTAGAAGGGCTTCCCTGGAGGCTCAGATGATACAGGATCTGTCTGCAATGAAAAAGACCTGAGTTCAACCCCTGGGCTGGGAGTTCCCTGGAGTACGAAATGGCAACCCTCTTCAGTATGCTTGCCTGGGGAATCCCACGGACAGAGGAGCCTGGTGGGCTATAGTCCCTGGGGTCGCAAAGAGGTGGACACGACTGAGCAACTGATGCTTGCTTGGTTACAGCTCTCTTCTGGCCCATAGTTCTTTCTGAATGAGGTTTGGCGATCTATAGTTGAGGAAGAATTGATCATTTTCTTCTATGTTGTTAAACTTATGAGCATAAGGTTGTTCATAGTGACCCTGTGATAGCCTTTTATTGCTGGCAGGATCTGTGGCGATTATCTTTTACTTCATTCCGATATCAATAATTTGTATCTTTTCTCTTTTTATTGTTGTCAGCCTTCCTAAAGATTGATTTCACTGATATTTTATTTTTATAAAGGAACTAGCTTTTTGTTTTAATTGATTCTCTATTATTTCCGATTTTAATTTTATTTTTAAATCTCTCTCATATCCTGTGACGCTCTGTGATTCTGTACTTTGCCGTCTCTACTACACTATTTAGACCATTTGCTGAGCTTCAATTTTGATCAATATATTTTTCAATTCCATAATATCCTTATGGGTCCTCTTTCAAATTATATTTATTAATATTTCCCATAATTTTTTACTTGTTAATATGATTGAAGATAGTTGTAATTATGTGTATAACAATTTTACAGTGACTGTTTATTGTTGGATGATGCCAGCATATGACTCACCTCAGTGTTGGGCTCATGTGATTTTCTTGTCCCATTCGAGTTGCATTTTTCCTGTTTGTTTGTATCACTAGTTATTTTTTCAATATGTTAAATATTTTAGATATATTAGGAGACTTCTGATTCTATTTAAGTCTTCCATCTTACAGTACTCTATTTGGGCCCTGGATTATTTCTGTGATCTGCAGTTCCAGTGGGAGTTTAGGATTATTTTCAGAGCCCTTTCAGTGTTATTCGGGTCAGCTTCATTCTCCTGGTGACTCTGAAGCTCTAGGAACCCTGCCAGTGCAGCCTGGATGTTGGTTCCAATGGGTCTGAGCGTACACCAGCCCTGGGTGGCTCTCTGTCACTGGGTGGAGGACCAGGAACTCCCGGGCCAGTTCCAGCAGATGAAGCCCCTGTCACCCGGGGGTGGGGGCTGGGTCTCCCCTGGACTCTTCCGACGCTGGGCCTGGGGGTTTGGGCAGCTCTGGGTCCCAGGCTGGGCTCCGCTAACTCTGCTGCTGACCCTGCGTGACGGAGGGGCGGGGTGGAGGAGGCTTGCCGTGTCATCGCTGCCCGGGTGGGCATCAGACTTCTGCCGGGCTGACCTTTCCCAGCCCTGGGCTAGAGAGAACAGGCCTTTCCTGGTTTTGCTGTGTGCTGGATTTCTGCATCAGTTTGTGGCTCTCAGTTGGAGGCCTTCCCAACACACACTCCAGAAAACAGCAACAGCCAGGAATGTCCCTTCTCTGTCCATCCTCAAGTCTTGAGGCCTCTGCCAGTCTATCTTCTCCCTCCTTGTAGGGTTTTCTGATGATTGATTCCAAAGGGACTCATTGTATTTAGAGGAGGATAAGTCTGTGCCCTCTTGTCTCAGAACTTAGTTCTCACCTTAAAAGTTTGGAACGCTCTTCCTTCATCCTGAGATTCTGTTCTGTTTTGTGTTTTGTATCAGAAGTTAACACGCCTTTAGCACCTTGTAATGGGCCCAGCTTCAGAGAGGAGGGTGAGCTCAGAATGCTCGAGCTCGCTGTCCTCTGCTGGAGTGTGCAAGGTGGGCAAATCCAAGGCAAGGACAGCAGCCCAGTTCCAATGGCTGGCCCATGTCCAAGCCACCTAGAGAAGCCAGAATTGCAGCTTGGAGACCCCGGAGCAGAGGCTAGGGCTCGGGGGAGTCGAATGTCCACCAGAGCTTGCACACTCTCCTCTGACACAGGGGCGCAGTTCTCTTTCATAGGAAACTTAACAATCTCGTCATATTATGTTAGTTAAAAGTAACTGCCTTTAGAGTCCCAAGGGCAACCAATTAAAAAATAACGATATGAAGTGATAAAGCTGAAACCACCGTGAAATTGTCACGGCTGGATGCCAAAAATCAACATGTACCACTGAATAAAAGTTAATCAGTAGCAGAGTTATTGGGATCAAAACAAAGCCAATACTTCTGTAGTGAGCCTAACTGGTCATGACGCCGATAAAAATATTTAGGTGATGGGGTCATTTAGCACTTGCTTTGATTAGTCTGACAGCTCTCACAACTGCTATTTCATTTTCCAGAGACTTTTTCAAGGTAAGTTAGGCTTCACCACGTTATTTTTCGATGCTTTCAAACTGTGGTGTTGGAGAAGACTCTTGAGAGTCTCTTGGACTGCAAGGAGATCAAGCCAGTTAATCCTAAAGGAAATCAGTCCTGAATATTCATCGGAAGGACTGATGCTGAAGCTGAAGCTTCAGTACTTTGGCCACCTAATGTGAAGAGCCGACTCACTGGAAAAGACCCTGATGCTGGGAAAGATTGAAGGCAGGAGAAGGGGATGACAGAGGATGAGATGGTTGGATGGCATCACTGACTCAATGAACATGAATTTGAGCAAACTCCAGGAGAGAGTGAAAAACAGGGAAGTCTGCATGCTGCACTCAGTGGGGTCACAAGCAGTCAGACACGACTGAGGGACTGAACAATAAAAATTTTATTTTTATCTTATTTTGATAACCACGCAAGTTGCCCTAAGACCAGTGGGCTGGTGATTACTGATGGATGGGACAAATGGTACCCAGGGCAACAAGGTTCAAATTCCTCATTAGCTTCTCTGGAGGTCACGACATGGCACCATGCATGTTTAGGGGTCAGTGTGATAGCCGTGTTGCTGGAGAACTGTTGGTTTTAGCCCAAAATCTATGAGAACTTATCCAAGTATACTGACTTTCTTTTAAAATAAAAAAGTCATTCTTGAAGGTAGAGACAGAGGACATTGAGACTCCAGTCACCTGAAGAGCTAAAGGGAAGAAAAACAAAGTCCAAGTTTAAAGTCCCTGAAGCCACGTTTAAATATCGGTTTGGCAGATTTGAGACTATGGAAAATTTCAAGAATACTGGATATTCGAAAAGACTAGCTGATCTGAGTCCCAAACCTGAATTAATAAAGGTTCTTTTTCATGTTGACATGTGACTGCGGAACCTACTTCAGGCTGCCAGACTTCATGGGCTATTCCAAGGAGAGGAATAAGTGGGCAGTAGAGAGCCAGGGAGAGGGGGCTTAAGTCACCTCTAAACAAAAATAAGGAGCAAGAACTAAGTGACAAGCATGTGGATGAGAGTTTCTCCAAGAATTATTTCTCCCATGAACTTAATTGAACTAAAAGGAAATGTTTAGGTACATTTCATATTTGGACTTTTCCCCCTTGTAGTCAGTGTTCAGTTTCCCAAAGTTTTGGGAGTCATCCAATACTTATGAAAATTTCTGTATCCTCAAATTTGGCAAACCAATATTCCCCTTTTATCTTAGATGTTGAAAATAATAGCTTGCCCCCAGTTCAACTGGTCTTTAGAGTTACGTGATGAAGTCTACGTGAACCTCTCAGTTCAATACAGATCAGCATCTCAAATGCCTCCCTAGAGACTGCGGCTTTGAGAAAGCTATGGTTCTGAAAATTTGTACTTCCCACAGCACATGATTTTCTCTGCAAAACTACAAGGACTATTAAAACTGGAAAAGGAAAATAGCCTCAAAATTTGCATTGCACTTGGTAAGCCAGTGTTCTTCAGCACACCTAGATAATTGAATAGGTGTCTGCTGCTGAATTGCTCCTGCACTTCAACCTAATTGGGACTCTGTATTTCCCCTGCCTATAAATTAATTTGGGTGGAACTTGACAAGTTAAAGTGCTACCAGCTGTAAGGTTATGCCAGCTAACCACGCCAAGACCAGAGCCAAACTGAAAAGAACACACACACATTGGGCAATTTCATCTGTTGTAAGTGTGGTCCTGAATCTATCCAGCACACTGAAAGGGAGATTGAGTGAGTTACTGTGGGCTGTAGGAGATGAAAATTGGTTCCTAGGTAGCTACAAATAAAGCTTGAAAAGAAGGGCTTCTTTGAAAAACATGCAGAAAATAGGGAGAATCCGAAAGGCAGCTCAATCAAATGGTCATAAATGTCCAAAAATCAAAAGCAAACTCCACATATATGCAGAAGCAGTGAAAAAAGGAGGCTTAGCTCTTACCCCATCACCTCCTATGCTTCTATTCCATTTTTTCAAATAGTTTTTTTTATCATGAATAGGTGTTTAATTTTGCCACATTCTTTTTCTTTTTCAATATTTGATTTTTCTTACTTAACCTAATTTTTCTTTCTTTTAACATGGTTGATTATATTGATTATATATTTCCAAACACTGGATCTACCTTGCATCTCTTGACACACATACTCAGGGTATGTAATTCTTTCTAATGTATTGTTGCATTTTTTAAATAATATTTTGTCAATGGTTTTTTTCATCTATGATTATTGTAATTTTCTTTTGTTCATCTCTCTCTCTCTCTCTTTTTCTTTCTTCCTCCTTCTCTTTGTCCCTTCCTTCCTTTGCTTTACTGTCTCTTGGTATCAGGGTAACAGCAGCATCATAAAATGAAATTGGATCTTCCCTACCTCTTCCCTGGTGAAGAGCTTGGGCTTCCCATGTAGCTCAGCTGGTAAAGAATCTGCCTGCAATGCAGGAGACCTGGGTTTTTTCCCTTGGTTGGGAATATCCCCTGGAGAAGGAAATGGCTCCCCACTCCAGTACTCTGGCCTGGAGAAGTCCATGGACTGTACAGTCCATGGGGCACAAAGAGTCAAATATGACTGAGTGACTTTCACAACCTCTTCCAGTTCTTAGAAGAGATTGTGTAGAACTGGTGTTACAATTCTCTTGTGGTATCATCTTGGTCAGGAGATTTTTTTCTTGGGAACTTGTAAATTATGAATTCCTTTTTCTTAATAAATATAAGCCTACTTAGATGATCTTCACTGACTACACTAAAGCCTTTGACTGTGTGGATCACAACAAACTGGAAAATTCTTCAAGAGATAGGAATACCAGACCACTTGACCTGCCTCCTGAGAAATCTACATACAAGTCAAGAAGCAACAGTTAGAATTGGACATGGTTCCAAATAGGAAAAGGAGTACGTCAAGGCTGTATATTGTCACCCTGCTTATTTAACTTATATACAGGGTACATCATGTGAAACGCTGGGCTGGAAGAAGCACAAGCTGAAATCAAGATTGCCAGGAAAAATATCAATAACCTCAGATATGCAGATGACACCACCCTTATGGCAGAAAGTGAAAAAGAACTGAAGAGCCTCTTGATGAAAGTGAAAGAGGAGAGTGAAAAATCTGGCTTAAAACTCAACATTCAAAACACCAAGATCATGGCATCTGGTCCCATCACTTCATGGTAAATAGACAGGAAAGCAATGGAAACAGTGACAGACTTTATTTTTGGGGTTCCAAAAATTACTGCAGATGGTAACTGTAGCCATGAAATTAAAAGACACTTGCTCCTTGGAAGAAAAGCTATAAAAAAACCTAGGCTGTGCATTAAAAAGCGGAGACACCACTTTGCCAACAAAGGTCCATATAGTCAAAGCTATGGTGTTTCCAGTAGTCATGTACGGATGCGAGAGTTGGGCCATAAAGAAGGCTAAACGCCAAAGAATTGATGCTTTTGCATTGTAGTATTGGAGAAGATTCTTGAACCCTTGGACTGCAAGGAGATCTTACCAGTCCATCCTAAAGGAAATCAGTCCTGAATATTCATTGGAAAGACTGATGCTGAACCTAAAACTTCAATACTTTGGCCACCTGATGCAAAGAACTGACTCATTGGAAAATACCCTGATGCTGGGAAAGATTGAGGGCAGGAGTAGAAGGGGACGACAGAGGATGAGATGGTTGGATGGCGTCACTGACTGGATGGATATGAGATTGAGCAAGCTCCGGGAGATGGTGAAGGGGAAGCCTGGCGTGCTGCAGTCCAAGGGGTGGCAGAGAGTCGGGCACGACTGAGTGACTGAACAACAGGAAGCAAATGACCTGTCTCACATTGGGTGCGTTGGGGTCGCTTGCATCATGAGAGACATTGGTCCATGTCACCCAAGTTGTTGCAGCCTGGCAGGGGTGTAGGTTGTCACTCAGCCCTTGGCCTTCCCTGACAATACTGCAAAAGGAGTCAGGTACCCTGTTACTGTCCAGGAGGTGGACATTTGGGTTGCCCCTCAGCCTGGCAGTTCAGGCTTCAGTTTTCCTGTGGTGTTGGGTTGCCATGGAACCATTATTGTCTAGATGGCTTCTGTCTGGCTGTGTTCCCTCTTCCCTGGTCCTTTGGCCAGAGATTTATTTATATACTCACTTTTAAATTTTTTGCACTTTTTGGACTTTCCAGGTGACAGCTTCTGCACCAACCAGCCTGGGACACAGGAAAGAGAATATGTTTGCATCACGATTTAACCATTGCACATGCCTGTTTCTACCTGTCTTCCTTCCAACCCAGCCTTTCAGGGTGAACCTCTCTTTAATAGCAAACTCAATCTCCTTTACAACAGGGACCAAAAGTATCCAGCTACAGCTACACGTGATGGAACTCGTTCCAGCACCAAGAACTCAGAAGATTTGAAAGTGATCCCTCCTGCTCCGCTGCGAGCTTGATAGTGTCACAAACGCGCTGTGTTTCATCCTGCCACCTCCCTCCCCTGCTCCCAGCTACAAATCACCCCTTGGGAAGCCAAGTTGCTTACCTGGTTCTTTCTGCGGGTTTTGGGCAGGTACTGGGGATTTCCCTGCTGCCTGATCTAGGGCACCAGCATTGGACCACGTCTGCCTCACCCCTGTTAAGGAGGCTCAGACCACATCTCTTCACCTGCCTGCCCCTGGCTCCTCAAAGCTTTAACTCCACTCACCCTGGCTTTGAGCCACTTTCACTCCCAGCATGGGGTGTTCTTACCTCCGCTGAGAGCGGGTGCTAATTACCCAGGTGCCTACTATTAAAGGAGCTCCAGTGGAAATTCCTTTTTACTCTATCAAATGAAGCAAATCTTCTTCCAGCTTTGCCTGTCATTCCCTATTATATTCATTTTGTAAGTGTGCATGATATAGTGGGCTCGTAACGTGTGCTCCCCTGACAATTTTGGTTAAAAGTTGAAGGGGGGGGGCCCTGGAGAAGTGTCCCCTTTATGTCTCTTTATCTTGTGGTGTTTTCTTGATCTCGGTTCCTGCACAGCCACACAGGAGAGGCACCTGCAAGGCCGACTGAGTGATGCCAAGCCCACTCCTTCCCAGACAAGTAAATCAGAATCTCTTGGAGGTGGTATCTAACAAAGGACAGAATCCTCTCTATCAATTCATGGCTCAGAAATGAAAGCCTGTGCCTGCACTTCGCCTATGAACTAGTAGGATTTCAGATACTCCTGGACTTTTAATGGGATTTGGCATTTCAACAACTAAAAGACAAAAACATATTGATTATATGTGTCTAGGATCACCAGTACATTATTTGGACTTATGACGCTGACCTCATCAGCAAGATAATGAAGAAGCGATGATCTCATTGCTCTTCATGGGGAACTCAGCTGGACCCATGTGTTGCTGAGTCCTCGGTGCCCTTGCATTAGGTAATTGGGGGTTTCTGTTCAGGTGGAGTGACCCATCCTGAAGACACCCCTACTCCTCACAGACTTCCTTTTTTAAAGAACCAGGTGGATAGGAGGGTTGTTGTAAAGGCAGGTGATCAACCCCACAAGACCACAAGAAGTGAGAGGGAGTTGCTTTCCAAATCTGTGAGCCCTGGATCTTCCACTTTGGTACCCAAGGGAAGATGCTGAATTCTGCACAGAGGAAATTGGCACCATTGGCGGAGATTTCTGTCTTCCACTTACCACAAAGAGGGCTTGGACATGGGATTCAGTGATGCATCCTAGACAACCTGGAGGCCTTTCATCATTCCCTGCAGTGGCTGAGCCCCTGGCTTTGGATCCCTGGGAGACAGCTGTGCTTCTCCTAGGTCTTGAATAGACTCAGAATCAAAATTGTTTTAAGTTATACAAATGAAGGACAACTCCTGCATGTTGGATACCATTACACATGCCTTATCGCCTCTTAGACTAAGGCTTGTGTAGTCATGTATGGATGTGAGAGTTGGACTATAAAGAAAGCTGAGTGTTTTTTCTTCAGAAAGCTAAAGAGTCGATGCTTTTGAACTGTGGTGTTGGAGATCAACACCAACAGACAGTCCCTTGGACTGCAAAGAGATCAAACCAGTTCATCCTAAAGGAAATCAGTCCTGAATATTCATCAGAAGGACTGATGCTGAAGCTGAAGCTCCAATACTTTGGCCACCTGATATGAAGAACTGACTCACTGTAAAAGACCCTGATGCTGGGAAAGATTGAAGGCAGGAGGAAAAGGGGATGACAGAGGATGAGATGACTGGATGGCATCACCGACTCAATAGACTTGAGTTTGAGTAAGCTCTGGGAGTTGGTGATGGACAGGGAAGCCTGGTGTGCTGCAGTCCATGGGGTTGCAAAGAGTCAGACACGACTGAGCGACTGAACTAAACTGAACTGCATGATCAAAGAAGTATGGGGTGAAATGAGATGCCACGGACATGGGGTTCTGCACACCACCCAGACACTCTCCCATTATTTTCTCATCTCTTCATCCCTGGGCAGGATGGTGGCTCCACTGTGTCTGACACCAGGTCTGACCCCTCACTCCTCATCCAGGCAGACGCACACCTGTGACTCTTGGGTTTCCAGCAGGTGAGATCTGATCAGCTCCCTGCCCCCTCTCATGAGTAGGGTTAGAATAAAGGATGAAGCTGCTGGGGGCATGTCCACAAGCCTTAGACTACGATTCCATGGGCCTCCACTGCTATTTAGAAGCGGGGCTTCCCAGATGGCACAGTAGTAAAAACCTTCCTGCCAGTGCAGGAGATGAAGGAGATCCAGGTGTGATCCCTGGGTCAGGAAGATCCCCTGAAGGAGGAAATGGCACCCCAGTCCAGTCTTCCTGCCTGGAGAATCCCATGGACTGAGGAGCCTGGTGGGCTGCAGTCCATGTGGTCGCAAAAAGATTGCACAGCTGAGCGACTGAGCACACACATGTTGAAGGTTAAAAACATCAGCTGTTAGAGGAAGCACTGAAATGTTCCTAATGGTGATGATTTGTTTCTTCGCGTAATATCTGTAGGGTCTCTTGATATCAGGTTTGTATTTACATTTTAATTAAAAGATTTAAGGCGTGAAAGTGTTCAGTGAGTCCAAAGGTCCTCTCGAGCTGCTGGTGGCTGCCTGTCGGCCCCAAGTGACGGAGCTGGGGAGGCAGGGCCCCCAAGCTGTGAGAGAGCAGGGGCTGCTCATTTCCTCACATTGTCGGTGTGTGGGTGGGGGGAGAGGAGCCTCTCAAATGTCATCCAGGAAGAAGCTTGTTGTTTTTCCACTGCTTCCTGTGGTTTTAATTAAAACCCCAAACCTTTTGTTCATCTATTTAAATGAAAAAAATAAATAAAGAGAAAGAAAATCTGGGCTCCTGGTTTTAATACGGTTGCGCCTTCTCTCGGTTAGCCCATCATTCACGC
The DNA here is from genome assembly GCF_001704415.2 of Capra hircus. NCBI lineage: Eukaryota > Metazoa > Chordata > Mammalia > Artiodactyla > Bovidae > Capra > Capra hircus. Next base: position 1,844,550 of record NC_030831.1, on the reverse strand, counting down.
TCACTTTGGGGTCGGTTGGAATAAATTAAAACACACACATGCACACACACACACACACACACTCAGGGTGAAAAAACAACAAAACTAAGTGCATAATGGCTGAGCCCTTGAGTTCCCGTTTCTGTCAGTGACAACACAGTAGCAGCCAAGCATGACAGCCAGCGCGTGTGCTTGACACCCGCTGTAAACTCCTGTCTTCCTTTACAGCTGTTTCTGTAAACACATATGAATAATAGTTCTCTTGTGCCTTAAGCCGGAGCAGGCATTGCTTTTCTTGGAGACTGGCCAGCTACTAATGGAAGTTCACTCCCCGTGCAGAGATATGCCTTTCTTGCCCTCAGCGTGGCCCATGGCTCCGTCCCATGCCACGCACTCTCCCTTGGGCATCCGTAGGGGTTAATGATTTTTCCTCATGGGGGACTGGAAGATTTTCACTGGGAAAGTGGGGGAAAACAGCAAATACTGCAATCAGCCCAGGATTCTTCATTCATTTATTCATGCAGTAATTACTGAGTACCTACCATGTGCAGAGGAGGTCAGAGGACAATGAGCAAGCAACATGCTAAGTAAGATGATACAGTTCCAGGAATGTAAAGTGTCGCGGGGGGAAAAAAGCAAACAGTAGAGTGAGATAGGAGACACCTACCGCTGGGAGCAGGAAGCAGGTATTTTAATGCTGTTGAGCTGCTGGGATGGTTTTGCACTTCCTGCCAGGTCCGGGAACAGGCACTTTCGTCCAGTTCCCTTGCGAGCCCGGTTGAGAGTCATGGCGGGTGAGGCAAGTCTGTTTGTTTCATCTCGTTAACACTGTTGTTGATTTTCCCTATTCCTCATTCCTTCAACGTCATAGAATCAAATGCAACTCCCAACAAGGCTAATTTAAATAACAAATCCACCCTAAAAAGTAAAAATCAATTCTCCTTTTCACATAGTGATCCCAAGGGAATGGACACGTATGGATCGTGGACATTGCTGTATTAGTTTTTGAAATATGTTCTAATGGGAAAAGATCCATTGTTTTCTCTTGAGAATGGATTAATGCAAGGACTAAGTAGCTAGAGGTTATAGACTGCTTATCTATTGGAAGCAGGGCAGAAGTCACGGGGACAGCCTGACACACACCATGCAGCCCGTTGGGCTGTCTGTTCCTTCCTTCCTAAGAAGCTCCAAGAAGGAAAGGAAAAACGGACAGTGATGATGCCTTCTGATGGACAGAAGCTAATCTGAAGAATTTGCTATAAACATTCAGAATCGGTGACATGGATTAATCATTCTTGAGAACTTCCGAGGGCAAGAGTCTGAGACGTGCTTAGTTTTCTTCCCATGCTTGAGTCATTTTGCCAGCATGTTTCCTTAAATACCTATTTCCCTGCAAGAAACTGCAATACAAACCATTCTTCATTAAACTTTACATGTATATATATATTTTTCTTTTCTATTGTTCTAACTCAAGCCTTACCACTTGACCCTTGAATTTAAGGTCAGTCTCCTCAGAGACCCAGTCACCTTAAACCTTTCTGTCCACTTTCCATATCACGACAAGATAATTCATCGGCTTCACCAATCAGTACATTCACCATATTGTTAGCCTTCTTGGGTGACGTTCTCTTCTGTCAGCTCTTGAGAAATACTTGTAAAGGTTTCCATGTTTATCCACTAATATGTACCCTGAAAACATATAAAAAGCTATATATGTACATAAACCACATGAAGGAACTATTTCCAGAACGGAGATTATCAAAGGACTGTTTCTGAGTTTGTTTCCCAATGTGTTCCAATGAGAAAGGATCCTGACCAGGGCTCTTTTAGAAGCTGGTTTATTTGACAGGTATACTCCCAAGGTATATATGAATGTATTGGTCTCTTTAAAAAATTTCTCTATCTTTATTGATCATTATTCAATATACACATCAAAAAGGTATCATGAAAGAAAGTATCTTATGCAATTTTTAGTGTCTACTACTTAGCTCTGAGTCTCAAGTACCTTAAATGTTCTTTCAAGTAACTTAAATATTAATTTTTAATGAACTGTTTCATATTTTTAATATTTGTTAGTTTTATAATTATTGAAAAGTATTAGTTCACTTAACAGATATATCTTGACATAGTTTAAACAAAAAAAGTTTGTTTTAAATACCATATTATCTGGTACATACAGAGACAGATGAAACATAGTAGCTGCTTCATGACTTCACTATCTAGCAGAGAAAACACAGATGTAAGCAAGGAGACACATGGGGTTTGCAAATTTATAAATAGAAATACAAAGTGGGTATAGTACCTCTCTTAATTCTATGATCACTGAGCATGAAACAATTTGATATTCCATGCACAAAAATAATGTAGTGATTGTTTCATTAACGATATAGTGACTTGTTGACTTAAGATATGCAAATATGTCGATGAGCACCATAAATTTTAAAAATATGAATGTTTTTACAGAAGAATTTCACTTCTAGAAATTAATCTTAGGTATATAATCATAGATATTAAATATGTATATATAACATATATATACATATATATACATACACACATTCAAGCATTATTTAAAACAAAACTCTGAATCATCTAAAAGTCTAAATTTTTTTTTACTATAGTTATGATGAATAATTACGTAGCCATTGAAAATCATTTGTAGGGAACTTTTGATTGGTGTGTGAAAATGATCCCAATACACTGCATGTCTTAAAACAATTGTAAATAATATTTATCAGTATTTTAAAAGAAATACTATGGTGGGTTTTTTTTTTTTCCTGTGTGTGTGCATGTTTTTTCTATTACCTAAGAGTGCACAACTCAAATTTACAAGCAAAATCATCTGATCATATTAATTGATGCAGTAAAAGCTTTTGACAAAATTTAACAACCATTTGTGGTAAAAAACAACTCTCAGAAAAATAGGAGTAGAGGAAGAATTTCACCAGTTTGGTAGAGAACATCTACAGAACACCTGCCGCTAACGTTATACTTATGGTAAGAGATTTACTGCTTTGCCTTGCAACTGAGAACAAGTCAGGAATGCTCATTCTCCCTACTGCTATTCCGCAGGGTGCTAGAAGTTCTATCCATTGCAAGGAGGCGATAAAAGCCATTCTGATCAGAAAGAAGTCAAGGTAACTTCCCCTATTTGTTGATATAATAATTGTCTATTTAGAAAATTCCAAAGATTTAAAATAACTTAAAAGTAATAAGTGAGTTTTTCAAGGTTGCAAGATACAAGATAAACATACAAAACTCAATTGTATATATAGCAATGAGCATATGGATATCAAAATTAAAACTAAAATAATGTTCATATCAGTCAAAGATGAAAAAATGTCTAGGCATAAATTCAGTTAAAACGTGCATGATTTGTGTGCTCAAAATGAAAAACACATAAACAAATGGAGAAACGTACTGTGTTCACAGGTTGGAAGACACACCATAGCAAACATATCAATACTTTCCAAATTGAAACGCAAGTTTAATAGAATTCTTACCAAAATTCCAGCAAGAACTTTTGTAGATATAGACAAGATTATTCTAAAATTTACATGGAAAGGTAGAGTACTAGAAAAGCTGAAATAATTTTGAAAGAAAAGAATAAGATGAGAGAGATAATATACCCAATTTCAAGACTTATTAGTCACAAAATCAAGACTCATCTAATCACAAAATCAAGACTGTGTATTCACAAAGAAATAGACACAAATATCAACGGGTTGTAATCGAGAACAAAGAAATAGAAGCTCACAATATGCCCAACTGATGTCTGACAAAGATGCATAAGCAACTCAACAAAGGCAAGAGGACCTGGTAACAAACAACGCTACAATAGCCAGCATTCAGAGGCAACAGAAAACCTCAACTGAAGTTTTGCACCTAATGCAACAATTAACTCAATATGAGCTATTTCAAGTCCTAAAAGATGATGCTGTGAAAGTGCTGCACTCAATATGCCAGCAAATTTGGAAAACTCAGCAGTGGCCACAGGACTGGAAAAGGTCAGTTTTCATTCCAATCCCAAAAAAAGGCAATACCAAAGAGTGTTCAAACTACCACACAATTGCACTCATCTCACACGTTAGCAAAGTAATGCTCAAAATTCTCCAAGCCAGGCTTCGACAGTACATGAACCATGAACTTCCAGATTTTCAAGCTGGTTTCAGAAAAGGCAGAGGAACCAGAGATCAAATTGCCAACATCTGTTGGATCATCAAAAAAGCAAGAGAGTTCCAGAAAAACATCTACTTCTGCTTTACTGACTATGCCAAAGCCTTTGATTGTGTGATCACAACACACTGTGGAATATCCTTAAAGAGATGGGAATACCAGACCACCTGACTTGCCTCTTGAGAAATCTGTATGCAAGTGAAGAAGCAACAGTTAGAATTGGACATAAACAACGGACTGGGTCCAAATCAGGAAAGGAGTATGTCAAGGCTGTATATTGTCACCCTGCTTATTTAACATCTATGCAGAGTACATCATGAGAAACACTGGACTGGATGAAGCACAAGCTGGAACCAAGATTGCCAGGAGAAATATCAATAATCTCAGATATGCAGATGACACCACCCTTATGGCAGAAAGTGAAGAACTGAAGAGCCTCTTGCTGAAAGTGAAAGAGGAGAGTGAAAAAGCTGGCTTAAAACTTGACATTCAAAAAACTAAGATCATGGCATCTGGTCCCATCAATTCATGGCAAATACATTGAGAAACAGTGACAGACTTTAGTTTTTGGAGCTCCAAAATCAATGTAGATGGTAACTGTAGCCATGAAATTAAAAGACATTTGCTCCTTGGAAGGAAAGTTATTACCAACCTAGACAGCATATTAAAAAGCAGAGACATTACTTTGCCAACAAAGGCCTGTCTAGTCAAGGCTATGGTTTTTCCAATAGTCACGTATGGATGTGAGAATTGAACTGTAAACGAAGCTGAGCGCCGAAGAATTGATGCTTCTGAACTGTGGTGTTGGAGAAGACTCTTGAGAGTCCCTTGGACTGCAAGGAGATCCAACCAGTCAATTCTAAAGGAAATCAGTCCTGAATAGTCACTGGAAGGACTGATGCTGAAGTTGGAACTCCAACACTTTGGCCACCTGAAGTGAAGAATGGACTCATTTGAAAAGATCCTGATGCTAGGAAAGATTGAAGGTGGGAGGAGAAGGGGACGACAGAGGATGAGATGGTTGAACGGCATCACTGATGTGATGGACATGAGTTTCAGTAAATTCTGAGAGTTGGTGATGGACAGGGAGGGCTGGTGTGCTGCAGTCCACGGGGTCACAAAGAGTCAGACACAACTTAATGACTGAAATGAACTGAATAATATCCTGAATAATATCATTATGTGTTAAACATGAAGCGATAAAACTTTTAGAATAAAAGTTATACAGGAGGCTGACCATGTACCGAGGAATGAGTACACTCATTTGCTACTGGAGAGAATTTTGATTTTTCTCAGATCATTCTTAATGGGAATTTGGTAATATGTATGTAAGTGCCTTAAAAATATTTATTGTATAGGACAGTTCATCTCAGTTCAGTCGCTCATCGTGTCTGACTCTTTGCGACCCCATGAATCGCAGCACGCCAGGCCTCCCTGTCCATCACCATCTCCCGGAGTTCACTCAGACTCACGTCCATCGAGTCCGTGATGCCATCCAGCCATCTCATCCTCAGTCGTCCCCTTCTCCTCCTGCCCCCAATCCCTCCCAGCATCAGAGTCTTTTCCAATGAGTCAACTCTTCACATGAGGTGGCCAAAGTACTGGAGTTTCAGCTTTAGCATCATTCCTTCCAAAGAAATCCCAGGGCTGATCTCCTTCAGAATGGGCTGGTTGGATCTCCTTGCAGTCCAAGGGACTCTCAAGAGTCTTCTCCAACACCACAGTTCAAAAGCATCAATTCTTCGACGCTCAGCTTTCTTCACAGTCTAACTCTCACATCCATACATGACCACAGGAAAAACCATAGCCTTGACTAGACGGACCTTAGTCGGCAAAGTAATGTTTCTGCTTTTGAATATATTGTCTAGGTTGGTCATAACTTTTCTTCCAAGGAGCAAGGGTCTTTTAATTTCATGGCTGCAGTCACCATCTGCAGTGATTTTGGAGCCCCCCAAAAATAAAGTCTGACACTGTTTCCACTGTTTCCCCATCTATTTCCCATGAAGTGATGGGACCGGATGCCATGATCTTCATTTTCTGAATGTTGACCTTTAAGCCAACTTTTTCGCTCTTCTCTTTCACATTTATCAAGAGGCTTTTTAGTTCCTCTTCACTTTCTGTCATAAGGGTGGTGTCATCTGCATATCTGAGGTTATTGATATTTCTCCTGGCAATCTTGATTCCAGCTTGTGCTTCTTCCAGCCCAGCGTTTCTCATGATGCATATAAGTTAAATAAGCAGGGTGACAATATACAGCCTTGATGTACTCCTTTTCCTATTTGGAACCAGTCTGTTGTTCCATGTCCAGTTCTAACTATTGCTTCCTGACCTGTATACAGATTTCTCAAGATGCAGGTCAGGTGGTCTGGTATGCCCATCTCTTGCAGAATTTTCCACAGTTTATTGTGATCCACACAGTCAAAGGCTTTGGCATAGTCAATAAAGCAGAAATAGATGTTTTTCTGGAACTCTCTTGCTTTTTCCATGATCCAGTGGATGTTGGCAATTTGATCTCTGGTTCCTCTGCCTCTTCTAAAACCAGCTTGAACGTCAGGGAGTTCACGGGTCACGTATTGCTGAAGCCTGGCTTGGAGAATTTTGAGCATTACTTTACTAGCATGTGAGATGAGTGCAATTGTGTGGTAGTTTGAGCATTCTTTGGCATTGCCTTTCTTCGGGATTGAAAGGAAAACTGACCTTTTCCAGTCCTGTGGCCACTGCTGAGTTTTCCAAATTTGCTGGCATATTGAGTGCAGCACTTTCACAGCATCGTCTTTTAGAATTTGAAACAGCTCAACTGGAATTCCATCACCTCCACTAGCTTTGTTCATTGTGATGCTTTCTAAGGCCCACTTGACTTCACATTCCAGGATGTCTGGCTCTAGGTGAGTGATCACATCATCATGATTATCTGGGTTGTGAAGATCTTTTTTGTACAGTTCTTCTGTGTATTCTTGCCACCTCTTCTTAATATCTTCTGCTTCTGTTAGGTCCAGACCATTTCTGTCCTTTATCGAGCCCATCTTTGCATGAAATGTTCCCTTGGTATCTCTAATTTTCTTGAAGAGATCTCTAGTCTTTCCCATTCTGTTGTTTGCCTCTATTTCTTTGCACTGATCGCTGAAGAAGGCTTTCTTATCTCTTCTTGCTATTCTTTGGAACTCTGCATTTAGATGCTTATCTCTTTCCTTTTCTCCTTGGCTTTTCGCCTCTCTTCTTTTCACAGCTATTTGTAAGGCCTCCCCAGACAGCCATTTTGCTTTTTTGCATTTCTTTTCCATGGGGATGGTCTTGATCCCTGTCTCCTGTACAATGTCACCAACCTCATTCCATAGTTCATCAGGCACTCTATCTATCAGATCTAGGCCCTTAAATCTATTTCTCACTTCCACTGTATATTCATAAGGGATTTGATTTAGGTCATACCTGAATGGTCTAGCGTCTTTTCCTGCTTTCTTCAATTTAAGTCTGAATTTGGCAATAAGGATTTCATGATCTGAGCCACAGTCAGCTCCTGGTCTTGTTTTTGTTGACTGTATAGAGCTTCTCCATCTTTGGCTGCAAAGAATATAATCAATCTGATTTTGGTGTTGACCATCTGGTGATGTCCATGTGTAGAGTCTTCTTTTGTGTTGTTGGAAGAGGGTGTTTGCTATAACCAGTGCATTTTCTTGGCAAAACTCTATTAGTCTCTGCCCTGCTTCATTCTGCATTCCAAGGCCAAATTTGCCTGTTACTCCAGGTGTTTCTTGACTTCCTACTTTTGCATTGCAGTCCCCTATAATGAAAAGGACATCTTTTTTGGGTGTGTGTTCTAAAAGGTTTTGTAGGTCTTCATAAAACCGTTCAACTTCAGTTTCTTCAGTGTTACTGGTTGGGGCATAGACTTGGATTACTGTGACATTGAATGGTTTGCCTTGGAGACGAACAGAGATCATTCTGTCATGTTTGAGATTGCATCCAAGTACTGCATTTTGGACTCTTTTGTTGACCATGATGGCTACTCCATTTCTTCTGAGGGATTCCTGCCTGCAGTAGTAGATATAATGGTCATCTGAGTTAAATTCACCCAATCCAGTCCATTTTAGTTCGCTGATTCCTAGAATGTTGGCATTCACCCTTTGCATCTCTTGTTTGACCACTTCCAATTTGCCTTGATTCATGGACCTGACATTCCAGGTTCCTATGCAATATTACTCTTTACAGCATTGGACCTTGCTTCTATCACCAGTCACATCCACAACTGGGTATTGTTTTTCTTTGGGTCCATCCCTTCATTCTTTCTGGAGTTATTTCTCCACTGATCTCCAGTAGCATATTGGGCACCTAATGACCTGGGGAGTTCCTCTTTCAGTATCCTATCATTTTGCCTTTTCAGACTGTTCATGGGGTTCTCAAGGCCAGAATACTGAAGTAGCTTGCCATTCCTTTCTCCAGTGGACCACATTCTGTCAGACCTCTCCACCATGACCCGCCCATCTTGGGTTGCCCCGCAGGCATGGCTTGGTTTCTTTGAATTAGACAAGGCTGTGGTCCCAGTGTGATTAGATTGACTAGATTTCTGTGAGTATGGTTTCAGTGCGTTGCCCTCTGATGCCCTCTTGCAACACCTACCATCTTACTTGGGTTTCTCTTACCTTGGGCGTGGGGTATCTCTTCACGGCTGCTCCAGCAAAGCACAGTCGCTGCTCCTTACCTTGGACAAGGGGTATCTCCTTACCGCCACCATTCCTGACCTTCAACGTGGGATACCTCCCCTAGGCCCTCCTGCGCCTGCGGGTTGCTCCTCCTGTCCGCCGGCCCTGGCCTCGGGCATGGGTGGCTCCTCCCAGCTCGGTGACCTACTTAAACTGGCTGAAGCAAATTGGATTTGTTGCAAAGGAAGGCTACTATTATTGAAGGTTTAATCATAAACTCTTTACTGAATATGTATTAGGTACTGAGCCTTCTACTGTCTTCAGCATTAACACATTGATTACTAATTTTAAATAAATGATCAGACAGGTACTATACCTATTTAGATTTTACCGATTAAAATACAAAGTCACTTATTTGTATTCACACAGCTGATAAGTGTTTCATATATCCAGGAGTAATAATAAAAAATGAGTGATAGTGTTAATTGATCAATTGTGTCCAGCTCTTTGTAACCCTATGGAATGTAGCGCACCAGGCTCCTCTGTCCATGAAATTCTCCACGCAATAATACTGGAATGGGTAGCCGTTTCCTTCTCCATGGGATCTTCCCAACCCAGTGACTGAACTCAGGTCTCCTTCATTGCTGGTGGATTCTTTACCCTCTGAGGCACCAGGGAAGGCCTAGGAGTGAAAGTAGGAGAGTGTATTTTACTGAACTCTTCTATTTGAATTCTTGATCCTATATGTCCTGATTCTTGTGGAAAATAAATAATCATTTTCTGATTTGCTGTCTCTTCAGTTATCTCTTCTCTCTGTTCTGAGATGGTCAGTCTGCTCTAAGGCTAAAGACATGTTGGAATTTCACTGATCACAGCCTGCTGATATACTTCACCATGACATCCCTTAAATATATCTATAACAAAATTCAACCTCTTTCACTCCAAATTAGCTCCACCTCTGAATTTATTGATATGGTTGCCTTTTTCCTGATAGGCTTAAAAATGGATAAGTGTGTTTGATTTTTCCCTTTATTTCTTCACCCGCATCCAATCAGTCACCATAATCACTCATTTTTTCTTTTGTTGTCTTTCAGCCTCTTCTGTTTGTAGTCTGAGGGACCAACATGGGCTCTAGCTGGTCCCCATGGCCAAGCTGGTACCTGACTTCTATACCTCTAATCTTTTATCAGTGAACAAAGAACTGCCAAATACATTTAACTAAAACTCCAATCTTGCAGTTCAAATGATTGCCAAAAAAAGAGAAATGTGTAAACTAACATTCTTTACTGGGCTTTCCCAAGTCATTTGACTTCAGATTTTTTTTTCCAATAGTTTACTTCCTCAAAGTATTAAGTGCAATTGATATGGAGTCAAATGCGATTTCTTTAATGTCACTGCGTGTGTCTGCACCTCTATTTCCTTGACTCACATGCACTAAAAATACCATTTTGTACTCAGGATTGTCAGGGGGGCTGTTGGTATAAAGATGAACAGAATAGACCAGATCACTGGCTTCATGGAGCTTGCACTTTAGTGAGACCACACAGATCTGAAAAACTACTATTCAGATAAACAATTGCTAAGAAGAAAAAGTGGTGGTCAAGAAAGCTCTTTTTGGGCAAATACATACATGTAGCATTGAAACCTGAGTGAGTTTCCTGAGTGAAGAGTAACATTAAAGGTCATAAATGAGCTTGGAGAACCCTAAAGGGCAGCAGCAGACATGGAATTTGGTGAGCAAGGGTGGGTGTGGGTAGATGGTGCAAGATGAGAGGGCAGAATAAGGATTTTTAGGCAATGCTAAGGGTTTCCAATTTTGCTAAGTGCAAGAGAAATCTAGGAAATGTAACAAGGTTTACTTAACCACAGCTATTGGGACCAGCCTAGGGGGAGATGGTCATGGAGACAGGATCAGCTTTGGGAGATTTTTACAGGCGTCCAGGTGAGATATGGGGTTACAATCTAATGGGTAATTATAGCTGTCAAGATGGTTCCTAGGAAGGAGTACAGGATCCCATAAAGACCTGATATCAGGTTGATCTAAATTACATTGGAGATTAAGAAAAAGTGGTCCCACAGAAGTGAGGTTTAATCTGAGACATAAATAATGAACCAAAATTAGCAAAGCAAAAAGATACAGTCACAGTAAGGATCTAAGGCTTAACAGGTCTGGGCTCTAAGGACCTGAATAAAGCCCTGCAGGGCTGAAGTGTGTGACACAAAGCGGGGAGAGGCGGGCTCGGGGCTGGAGAGGTATGTGGGCCAGGTCCCGGCAAGTCTTCCTGACATGCTGAGGCATGGGGATGTTATCTTGGGGGCAAACAGGAGCTTGTCGTTCAGTTGCTCAGTGGGGTCTGACTCTGCGACCCCATGGACTGTAGCACACCTTCCCGGTCCATCACCATCTCCCAGGGCTTGCTCAAACTCGTGTCCACTGAGTCGCTGATGCCATCCAACCATCTCATCCTGTCGTCCCCTTCTCCTCCTGCCTTCAGTCTTTCCCAGCATCAGGGTCTTTTCCGGCTCTTTGCATCAGGTGGCCAAAGTACTGGAGCTTCAGCTTCACCATCAGTCCTTCCAATGAACATTCAGGGTTGATTTCCTTTAGGATGGACTGGTTTGGTCTCCTTGCAGTCCAAGGAACTCTCAAGAGGAGCATTATCTAATCAGAAAGCAAACCAGAAGCCCAGCAGTGCACACGCTCATCCTTAGAAACGCCTTCTCACCCCCGGGCAGCACCCTTCACCTCTGGGGCACTGGAGGAGGTCTGAGGAGAGGGTGCAGGGCAGCGGGTGTGCTAGTCACGGCTGGTCAGTGCTCACTGCCCTGTGTGCTTCGCCGCCTCGCCCCGGGTGGGGGGGGTGGCCAGCCTGGGGGTCAAGGTCAAGGAGGAGGTCAGAGGGCTGTGTGCCGTCCCACCGCTCGGCCTTTAATCTGCTCCGCCCGGGATAGAGATCTTCAGCTCTCAGCCCCACCGGTCTCTTCAGCACACAATCAACTGACAAGCACAAGTAATTTCCCGCTGTGATCCCTTCAGCGATATCCTGAAAAGAGAGGAACATAAAAAAAGGGGGAAGAAAACCAACAACAAACAAAAAAATATCCCTGAAGTGCACTGCCTGGAAAGAGTGAAAATTTTAGGTACCGCATGTTAAACACTTTCAGCTCCTGTTCCCTTCCACTTAGAAATTATTTATTTATTCCTTCTAATTCTCTGAAGCAGCCTTTCCCCCAAATTGCACATGTGTGACCTATTACATCTTTGCTGTTTTACTTTTATTGCACAGAACAAAAAATGAATGAGGTTTTCCCTCTTTATTCACCTCAGAAATCTCTAGCCATTTCATATTGACTGACAAATTAATGGATGGAACCACACAAATGAGGCTGAGACTGTTCTCTGGGAAGGAGCTCCGTGCTCTGCACCGTGCTTGGGGCCACCCGCTTTTGCCCATTAAATAAGTTGTGCACTCAGTGAGGACTTGGAGAATATGCCATCAGAAGAAATGATAGCTACATAACATGAAGCAGAGTTCCCCATGCTGTGCAGAAGGTCCTTGTTGGTTATCCACTTTAAATCTAGCAGTGTGTACATGTCAATCCCAAACTCCCTAACTATTCCTTCTCTCCCATCCCCCCGGTAACCGTAAGTTCATTCACTAAGTCTGTGAGTTTGTTTTGTAAATAAGTTCATTTGTGTCTTTTTTTCCCAGATTCCACATAGAAGTGATATCATATTTTTCTCTGAGAATAGATACATGTATATGTATAGCTGAATCATTTTTCTGTACTCCTGAAACTAACACAACATTGTTAATCAACTAATACTTACTCAAAGACTTGGACTCTGACTCAAAATACTGATGAATAAAGGTATACTTGTGTTTCAGTTAAAGTGGAATGTATAAAGTACTTACAAAAAAAAAAAAAAAGGAAAAAAAGAAACAACAGCTTGTAGCAATTTTCCACCTGCCCATCATCAGCATCACCATTTGATGGTGGAATTGGGGAGTGGGTTCCTCCTCACTGTTTAAACTCTGGCTCTATTTAGGAAGAGTGAACAATAAAAAAAAATTTTTTTTCTTTATTTTGCCTCTGATTCTCCCAACCTGAGGTTATTTTTAAGATGCCACATTTAACATAATTTCAATCTAAGTAGTAAATAGTGTAAGTGTCTGCTGGTGCTTCTTGGGAAAAGCTCAGAGGACCTGAATATTCAGCAGAAGCCCAGTGATCAGACCGCTGGTCCCTGCCTTAGTGACAATTAAGCCGAGTGTGAGAAAATTCCGGAAATTGCTGGAGACCACACTAATTTTCTATTCAACTGTATCTGCTGTATATCTTTAATTTCTGTCTGATTCCATCAAGTTCCAGCTCTCCTATATTGTCAGTGCCCTTGGGAAAGCAATCCCCAACCAAAGGACTGGCTCTTTCACGGCTATTTCCTGAATATTGAGGGACGCTTGATCATCCTGCCCTCAACTACTACCACCAAAAAAATAAAGAAACAAGGTGAAGGGATGTGTCTCTGGTGAGGGAATCTCATGCCGAGAGTGTGACAAATGAGGAGAGCCTGTAACCTGAACCTTTTCAATAATTCACAGAAGCATCCAGTAGGTTATCTTTCTAGGACTGTGGGGTTTTGCCAGTTTCTTTCCTTGTTTGCTGTGGATCATCCACGTATGTCACTGTAAGCCTCTGTAGTCATTTTTTACCTGCAGACTTACACAACAACAACCATGCATCATTTAGCTAGATGGGGCATCCTACATAAAAGAAAAAGCAACAATAACACCGATCCAAACCGAAGGAAATCAGAGGAAAGAAGAGGAACCATTCTGAAATGCACCAGAATTTAAGAGGATTAAACAAGAAATCAATGTCAGGTCTAACAGACCTGATGGCTAGAGTTACTGTGGAAGAAAATAAAAACCTTATAAAAATATCATTGGTAACTATCAATAAAATATCACTGGGAGTTGGTAACTCCCAGGATCTAGAAGAAACAAAAAATGATCAAAGAAAGCTCAGATGCAGGACCTCAATGGACTAGAGATGGTTTGTCATGTAACACTATAATGACATTTTATTTTATAGACCACAATATTTCATGTTGCATTTTACATACAATAAAACACCATGAAAATAAGAATAATACTGTTTAAGAATATATACATCTCTCAGAGAACCAAGTCATTATTACATGCCAGTTTTGTAATCAAACACAATAGGTCTTATTTTTTATCTGATTAAGTGCCTATTCAGCAAGGCGCACAGCCATGCCCCAGGAACCAACGCAGTGTGTATGATGGAGCACAGAGCTCGCGGACTCTTGCCTGGAAGAAAACTCGATATAATTATACCAAGAGAGAGCAGGATCAGAATTCTACTTTCAGTTGCAGAAAATGCAGAAATGTACATGTTTCCACACAGAACCCTTTGAGAGATTCTTGGAATTAGAAGGTTAGATTCAGTTAAGTCAGTGGATTCATGAATATGAAGAAGCTGTTTTCCCTTAGAAGACAATATGACTTTGCCCAGTGAAAAAGCTGGAATCGGAGGAGCTATTTAGTACGTCCTCCAGGTCAAAAGACCAATGGGTGGAATTTGGACTCCAGTCTCTGACACCTAGTTGAGTGTAGTAGTCGCAAGATGTCCTACCATTTAAAAAGCAACTGACCCATAGGTTTTCTCCTTTGGTATTATATCATTTATTGGTCTACCGAGAGACAGAAGTCGATTTGCATGGGTTGTTTGGAGGTGAAGGGCACCCTGACTGTTAACTAAAGTTTAGCATTCTGATTTGCAAATCAACTGTACAGCTCTGAAAGGAAAACTGAGATCAGGTCAAAACGTAGTACTTTTGTTTTATTTTGTTTTGATGCCTGTTTTCCTGTGGATTCACTACCCTGTCCTGAATCTGTGTGTCTTCTATTTTTGCCTTCATAAACTAATCTCCAATCTTCTCTTATTTCCAACTCCACCAGGATCTTGACTGACAGTTTCTAAAGAACTGGAAAAGTTCTTTTGTTGGGGCCATGTTGGGGGCTGTGAATATGAATAAAGAAATCGTACATAAGTAAAAATAGGGTCATTGATATTTCTCTGGAGGAAAGGATGGTATTTCTGCCAAGGGTCCCTGATTAGGGAGCTTCATTGTTACACGTTTATTAACTCAGATGAAATCAATATATTCCCCCAGACCCGAGGGTTTTCTTGGACATTGTTCCTTGAAGCACTATTGTGTTTATATCAGGGCAAAGTGGGGCATCCTCTAATGTAACATTCAGCCGTGATGGATCAAATTACCTTTTATTTAAAAAAATCAAAATTTCCCTTTTGGACATTTCATGAATGGCAGGCTTGACCTTTACCGGTTTGTTTTCTGCCTCATTGTAGTCAGGACCCTGCTGGCAATGAAAAGTGTATTTCCATTTTGCTCTCACAACCTAACCTGACCTCTCTATGATAAAATTGAGACAATACAACTTCAGAAGGTGTCTTTTGTGCAAACTAGGATTCAGAATCACTCTGAACAATTTTCACGTGTATTGTGTACCATATCTATTAGGGAAGTGGCTTTTTAATTCTACCTGGATTATATCATTCACATAAAGTTTCATCATCACATTCATCATCACATAAATTTTTCATCCCTAAATAATCAACTTAATTACAACTGTAATTTTTAGAGTTAGAATGAACAGCTCCTTTTCTCATTTGGTTTGCTGTTTATTTTTTCCGGAAGACTTTTATTTGTAACATTGGCCTCTGGTTTTCAGTAGTGTCACATAGAGGCATGAAAACTCTTTAGTGTGTATTTTACATCTCAACTTAAACATGTATTTGTTTACCAGGAAAACCCATCAACCTCCAATGTTGCTCAAGCTTTTGTTGACTTTTCCCGTCATGTACACAGCATTCTTATCCCTCTAACTTTCCAGCAGGTGTCATTCAGACACCAGTGTGTTAGAGCTGTTTTCCCATGGAACTCTTTTTGGCTGCATTATAGAGATTCTTGTAAAAAGCTTCTGATTGAGAAACAGAGGAGGACATTCTCATTTTGCATACACATCGAGGGGGGTTGGTGTGCAATGATCTATATTTTCAGGCTCAGGATGAGCTAACATCAACGTAGTATGTACTTCCTTTCATCTGGGCAACGTGTGACAGGTTCCTGCATAAATTTGTTGGCACTGTAAATGGTAAATGTCAACAATTCCAAATAAAGTCAGATAAATAAGCGAGTGTAAGGAAGGTAGCATCCGCAAATCTAAAGGTGGTTATTGTGAGGCGGTGGGCACTGGGGCTGTAGTGACTCACGAATACCCATCTGCGCGGAATCCTCCCGCCCACACGATGGGTGTCAAATGAGGCTGTCATCTCCCTGACTTATCAGAGCATCTTCCAGAAGCTGTTTAAGGTCGGTGAATCCAACCTCTAATGTTACAGATGAAGACACACAGATTCGACGGGAATACGACTTAGACGATGATTAGTAAGAAATGGCTCTGGGACTAGAAATAGCGATTTTGCAATTCGTTGCCTGTTCCACAAGAGGACCCGCTGTTGGCTTAGACATATGAAAATAAGTGACATGATAAAGCAAAGTGTAAAGACACCACTTGTAATACTAAAAAGTGCTTTAGCATATGGTAAATTTGTTCATTTCCAAATGATATGCTTATTTGTGTTAATGGATGAGATTTACTTTGTTTCAGTTATCATGTTGAAATTCTTCTGTAGACCCCAAGCTATCAGAGATTTGCCCACAATTCTTTGGGGAATGCCAAGATATACAGAGGACATGGGTATGTAAAGACATAATTTCGAAGGCCGTAAAGAGTTGTAAAATGGGATAGAATGAACTCTCCCAGATAAGTCAACAGAATTCCACTTAAAAAAAATCATCCTTGAAGAAGCATTTCCTCATGAGACTCTAAACTTGGTAAAATGATGCTTTCTACGTCCATATAAATTGAGAGAATCATGCTTTATAGATATGCCAAACCAAAATTTCAAATGTCATTTTCCTCAGAGGCTAGAACATTAGAGGTAAAATAGCTTCAGCCCAGTCCTCCTGGACACTTGCTTTAGACACCCAGACACCAAGCTGGGAAGAGACCCTAGCATCTTTCTAACTGAAACTCTCGTCATTGCTGGTCTTTAATTATATAGTATACTTGCATAGATCCATTAGAGCCACTTATACGTAGAAGAGGGCTTCCCAGGTGGCCTACTGGTAAAAATACCTCTGCCAATGCAGGAAACTGAAGGGATGTGGATTTGATTCTGGGTCAGGAAGATCCCCTGCAGGAGGGCATGGCAACCCACTCCACAATTCTTGCCTGGAGAATCCCATGGACAGAGGAGCCTGGCAGGCTATAGTCCACGGGGTTGCAGAGAGTCAGACATGACTGAAGTGACTTAACACACACACATACATAGAAGAATTGTATTGTGTGATCTTTAAGTTTTTTATAAGCAATTTAGTTTCAGCCAGGAATTGAAGTAAAGCTGATCAATAATTTACCGAGATAAAATACTACTTTGTTCAATCTAACCAAATTCCATATTTTTGTGACCCCATTCTTGAAACAGCTTCTGTGACGTATAAATTCTAGAGAGGAAAATATTCCTTCTCCTAGGACTATTTCAGCCCATCACAATTGTATTTGTAACTCTACTTGAACTCTGTAGACCTGATCTTTTTCCAACTGTAATCCCAGGAGTTTGTTGTTATTACAGTGGTAAGTATTTCGTATAGTCTGCATTTATAAACAACAAATAGTTTTTTAAAATATGACTGTTTCCCTTTGTCTTTAAATAGCATTCTCTCCCAGATAATGTTATTTAGTCTCTAAGTCGTGTCAGACTCTTTTGCAACCCCATGGACTATAGCCTGCCAGGTGGTGTAGTAGTAAAGAATCCACCCAAATGCAGGAGACACAAGAGATATAGATCCAAGCCCTGGGTGGGAAAGATTCCCTGGTATAAGAAATGGCAAACCATTTCAGTGTTCCTGTCTGGAAAATCCCACGGAGCCTGGGAGGGCTACAGTCCATGATGTCACACAGAGTCAGACATAACGGAGCTCCTGAGCATGCATGCCCAGATAATGAATAGGGCTGGGGGAGACTGAGAGGGTGAAGAAAGAACCACAGCTGTGGCAGGCTGCCTTTGCAAGAGTGGCCCAGGAAAAAGAAAAAGAAAATGTCAGTGCACCTCCTGTTCTGACCTGCTTATGGCCATTTTACTAGGTCTTAACTGATCTGGTTATGCACCCTATAATGCCAACCAAATAGTGAAGAGATCCGAGGCTTATAGAATACCAAATAAAATTAAAATTATGCATGTAGAATTCTCAGATTCGTTCGTTCATCCATTCCACTGATAAACACTCATTAAGCATCTCTGTTCTCCAGCCTGTGTCTAAACATTAAAAGCATCATTGTGAATAAGGTGCTAGAGTCCTGCTTCCATGGAACTTGGGTACCAGCCATTTTATTGGGTGGTGATTCAGCCTTCAGAAGTAGAAGCGGCAGGGAAATGTCTACTTGAGCAGGAGTCCTAGTATTAATCCTTTTACCAATTATCTCCTAATTGGCATAAATCTTTTATCCAC